>NW_008349068.1:888077-888300 GCF_000622305.1 Nannospalax galili | reverse complement strand
CTACATGAACACATGGAGATTAAACAACACACTCCTGAATGATGAATGGGTCAAAAGAGAAATTAAGAAAGAAAAGTATTCCTGGAACTAAATGAAAAGGACAATACAACACAAAAAAACCTCTGGGACACACTGAATGCGGTCCTTAGAAGGAAGTTTATAGTTCTAATTACCTACATCAAAAAATTGGAAAGAACACAAATAAATGACTTAACATTGCAAC
>NW_008349068.1:885505-887482 GCF_000622305.1 Nannospalax galili | reverse complement strand
AAAGAAGTCAATAAATGTCATAAATCATATAAATGGGCTCAAAGACAAGAACCACATGGTCATCTCAATAGGTGCAGAGAAGGCCTTTGACAAAATTCGATGTGCATTTATGTTCAAAGCCCTAGAGGGAATTGGACTGGAGGGACCATACCGCCACATAATTAAAGCCATATGTAACAAACCCACAGCCAACATCATTCTAAATGGCGAAAAACTGGAAGCATTCCCATTGAAATCAGGAACCAGACAAGGCTGTCCACTATCCCCACTTCTCTTTAACATAGTGCTTGAAACTCTTGCAAGAGCAATAAGACAAGAGCAGGAAATTAATTGGAGTAATAATTGGAAAAGAAGACATCAAATTATGATATGATATTATATCTAAGGGACGCCAAAAATTCCACCCAAAAAGTCCTAGAAATTATTAATACATTCAGTAAAGTGGCAGGTTACAACATTAACCTACAAAAGTCTATAGCCTTTCTATATGCCAATAACAAGCAATCAGAGAAAGAACACATGGAAACACTTCGTTCACAATGGCTGTGAAATAATAAAATATCTCGGAGTAAACCTGACCAAAAACATTAAAGAGCTCTACAATGAAAATTTTAAATCTTTAAAGAAAGAAATTGAGGAAGACATCAGAAGATGGAAGGACCCCCCATGCTCATGGATTGGAAGAATTAATATTGTGAAAAAGACCATCCTACCAAGAGTCATATATAGATTCAACGCAATGCCAATCAAATTCCATACCAGATTTTAAGCTGTATTACAGAGCTATAGTCATAAAAACAACATGATACTGGCACAAAAGTAGACCCATGGGTCAATGGAATGAAATTGAAGACCCAAATATGAGTAAATGCAATTTCAGCCACCTGATATTAAAGGGGCCAGGAATATTCACTGGAGGAAAGACAGCATGTTCAGCAAATGGTGCTCACAAAACTGGATCTCCACTTGTAGAAGAATGAAACTAAACTCCTATATTTCACCCTGCACAAAAGTCAATTCCAAATGGCTCAAGACCTCAATGTAAAGCCTGAAACTCTGAAACTATTAGAAGAAAACATTGGGGAAAAACTACAAGATACAGATGTAAAAAAGGATTTTCTAAACTGGACATCAATTGCTCAGGAAACAAGGGCAAGAATTAACAAATAGGATTTCATTAAACTAAAAAGCTCTGTACATCAAAGCAGGCAACCAGGGAGCGAACAGAAAACCCATAGAATGCGAGAAAATCTTCACCAGGGACACATCTGACAGAGGTTTAATAACCAGAATTTATAACGAACTCAAAAAACAGAGAACCAAAACAAGAAGCAATCCAATTAAAAGATGGGCTAAGGAGCTGAACAGAGAGTTCTCAGAAGAAGAAGTAAAGATGGCTATGAAACATCTTATAAGATGTTCGACATCACTAATAATCAGGGAAATGCAAATTAAAACCACTTTAAGATTTCACCTTGCCCCAGGAAAACTGCTAAGATCAAAAAACAAATGATACCAAATGTTGGAGAGGATGTGGGGAAAGGGGAACACTCATCCACTGCTGGTGGGGCTGCAAACTAGTTCAACCCCTATGGAAAGCAGTGTGGAAAATTCTTAAAAAAACTACAAATGAACCTATGATTTGACCCAGTTATACCACTCCTTGGCATATACCCAAAGAACTCATCCGATTGCGGAGATGCTTGTACATCCATGTTTGTTGCTGCTCTTTTCACTATAGCTAAGAGATGGAAGCAACCTAGGTGTCCCTCAATTTGAGTGGATAATGAAAATGTGGTTCATATATACGATGGAGTTTTACTCAGCAGTAAAGAAAGATGAAATCATGAAATTTGCAGGTAAATGGATGGAACTAGAATCTGTTATACTAAGTGAAGTAACACAGACTCAGAAAAAACAAAAACAAAAAAAAGATATATGTTCCCCCTTCATATGTGGATCCTAGCACCAAATCCT
>NW_008349068.1:884410-884928 GCF_000622305.1 Nannospalax galili | reverse complement strand
CCAGACTGGTAGAACTAACCTTCTTGGGTGTTTAACAGACATACTTTGAAGTCTATAATAATTTGGTCAGAGGGACATAAAGGACAGTTTTTGCTGCTTTTCCTCCTAGGTCAACTAGTTCCAGGGGACTATGAGCATCTCTCAAAATGTCCTATTATGGTGGTGGGTCACCTGTCCTCTTGATCAAGGAGGCCGAGGAGCCACCACCAGATGGACTTGAACCAGTGTCCAGTCTATAAAGAGGAGGGTCAACACAGAGGAATCATTTCCTCCATGCTTCCAAGCGAAGCCAACCACGGTCAAGCAGGACCTTTGACTTATCTTCACATACACAGAACTGGTAAAAGAAAGGAGCCAGGGGCTCCTCCCAAGCCCATGTGTCCCCTGAGGAACAGATCCTCAAACGACCTTAAAAGTAAAATTAAACTGGTTTATCTGGACTAACTGTATGGCCTTAAACACCCAAAAGAAAAGTATAACCAAAGATTAAAGGGGCCAATATAATTTCATAAAAGTCC
>NW_008349068.1:881041-884327 GCF_000622305.1 Nannospalax galili | reverse complement strand
ACAGGGTCTATAATGAGTTCAGTGTTGTATAACTGTATTAATTCAACTGTGAACCTAAAAATTTACAGCCACTTTTTTGAAAGAGATGTATCCTTGCTCTGGAATGTGTTGCTGAATGTGTTAAAGCTGTAATGAAATGCTTCTAATCATGTGGTTATTAAATTTAAAAAAATTAAAAACAGTAATTCTTCAAAGCATAAAAATGTCCTCCTTAATAATTAGTAGATGTGAAAAACTTTACCATTGAAGTCTACCTGATGACTTTTTATCCATGATCTGTTACCAAGGAGCTCAGAAAGTGACTGTGACTAGTAATAATCAGATATATAGAGATTAAAAACACATGTACGAAGTGTTGGTAGCATTAAAAATGATATTGTTTTCTGTATGAAACAATATATTTTAAAATGAAATGCAGATGTTTCTTAAAGGTTAAAACCTCATTCAATTTTATGTCTTATGGGCTTTATACAGAGTTCAATATTGTATAACTGTATTAATTCAACTGTGAACCTAAAAATTTACAGTCAATTTTGAAAGAGATATATCTTAGCTCTGGAAATTGTTATTGAATATGTCAATGCTGTTGTAATGAAATGCTTCTTATAATTATATGGTTATTAAATAAATAATTAAAAAAAAGAACAAGAACTGCTCTTACAAAAGACCCTAAGTTCATTTCCTAGTACCCATGTTAGGTGGGTCACAACATCTATAACTCCAACTGCAGGGGATGCAATGCCCTTTTCTGGCCTCCACAGGTCCTACATTCACATGCATATACCCATACACAGGTACACATACATGAATAAAAATAAAGCAAATCTAAAGAAAATCTCTTACATCTTTTAGCCCTTTTAATGGGTATAGACAACCACCTCTACAGAGCCCACTGACTCCTCTTCTGAGCAGAGAGGTGTGACAAGGAAGGTCAACAGCTCTGTCCACATGTAAAGAGAATATAGTACAAGCTCAAACAATTTGTTGTTGTTGTTGTTGTTGTTGTTGTTTTTAATCTCCACACATTTCGCACTAAGAGAGGAATAGAAGATGCCACTTTGCAGTAAACGAATCCGCCATAGTCCATTTCTTTCCAGTCCATGTATTTTTCTCAGCTTCTTGCCTTCTTTATAGCTCCAATTTGTGGTTTCAAAAGTTAGTATAGTGCCAGGTGTGGTGAGGCACACCTTTAGTCCCAGCACTTGGGAGGCAGAGACAGGCAGATCTCTGTGAGATCAAGGCCGGCCTGGTTTACATAGTGAGTTCCAGGCCATCTGGGGCTACAGGAAGACCCTCTCTCAAAAAAAGACCAAAAAGAGAATAGCACGATATTTGCAACAATTCCTTGTGATATTTTGGGACATTAGGTAATATTAAATAATCTAAATTGTGCATATCTATATTCACCGTGAAATATATGCCTAGTTACAAATGCAAGATGCAGACTCTGTGTCATTGTAAGATCAAATTCCTGAGAAACACACTCTGATTTTCTGCTTTATCAGAGCTTTTGCAGAACACACCAGTAGAGAGGGTTGGACAGGGAAGCAGGATTGAAAGAAGGAGGACTTGAACTCTGATGCAGTTTTAGTTCAAACAGAAGCTTTAGTCAGTACTACTGGAAATTCCAGGGATGAATGGCTCTTCTGAGCTGACTATTCCAGGGAGAAGGCATGTCCTTAAATGAGGCAGCTGTCTTCAGCAAAGGACAGGTCCCTCAGGGAATTATTGTGAGCTTTCAGCTGTAGAAACCAGGGATCTGGATAGCACGTCTCAGTGCCTATCACATTTACATGAGCAACTAAACAGATGTTAAATGATAGAACTGCAAGTATTTTTGTACTTATCAAAATATCAATACAATTTACTTAAATAAATAATATTTAAACAATTTTAGTTTTATGTCATTTTTTTAATTGTCAAAGGAAGACATTTAAATGGCACTTTCATGGTTGGAAAGAGATATAAGCAGAACAGAATTTTTGTCAAAAATACAGAAGTCACAGATTAATTCTATTTGGCACTAGGAGATATGGCATTGAATATGTTGGCAGTGATATTCTTTGACAATATTCAGTGGATATAAACAATATTTTATAGAGCTCCCCAAAATAGAAATCATCAGAAACATAATCAAATATGGTCTTACAACCTCTTTTGAGCACAGGATGGTATTATGGACTGATATTTGTGTTTTACCAAAATTCACATGTTAAAACCGGACCCCATTGTGATGGTATGGAAGTGAAGCCCTTGAGAAGTCATTTGGTCATAAGACTAGGGCCTTCGTGATGGGATTCGAACCTTTAAAGAAGATCATAACAGTGTGTTTCCTCTCTCGGTCCATTGCCATATGAAGACAGAACAAGAAGATGGCCATCTGCAACCCGGAAACTGAGCCCTCATCAGACAGTGGGTCTAGGACTTCCCAGCATGCAGAACATAAGAAATAGATTTCTGATGTTCAAGCCATCCAAATGTATGGTAATTTGTCTTGGTAGCGTGATCTAAAGCAGATGGAAATGCCAAGCAAATACTATTAAAGAAATTAGATTTAGCCCCCACAGATATAAGACGCATTACGAGGGTTAAATGAAACAGAAGAAGCGTCTCCAGGAGCAAACTGTGGAATTTCTCAGGAAGTGAAATGAGTTCTGTATTAGTTCCAGCTACAGTTGTTTGGTATAAACTTGCTATTTATTACAATAAAGCAGCTCTAAATGTTCTGTGTTTAAACATTTTAAGTACTTTTTATTTAAGTAAATAAGTTTTCTATATGAAAAGACTCTAAACTGCATGTAAAGAATGCTATTAAGATGGCCTTTCAATAAAACATAGGAAATTAGAATAAAAACTTTTCACGTGCACACAAAGAAGGATTCGCCTGTCAGTAATCTGATGCTAATTTCTCTAAAACTCTATTTTCTGCCCATTTGAGATAAAGGCAAAAATATCAATTGAGACTAAGAATCACAGTAAACAAAGACTTGTTAATTTAATATCACATTCACTGATACACAAATTATGTGAGAAGTCTTTTTACAAATTCTTCTGCTTACCAAAGCCAGCCATAGTTGAGCAGGACCTTTGACTTATCTTCACATAGGCGGAACTGGTAAAAGAAAGGAGCCAGCGGCTCCTCCCAAGCCCATGTGACCCCTGAGGAACAGATCCTCAAAGAGCCTTAAGAGTAAAAATAAATTGGTTTATCTAGGCCAACTGTATGGCCTTAAACACCCAAAAGGAAAGTATAACCAAAGATTAAAGGGGCCAATATAATTTTTTG
>NW_008349068.1:880172-880559 GCF_000622305.1 Nannospalax galili | reverse complement strand
CAAATTTACATCATGTTATTAGTAGAGGTGATAAACATTACCATTGAAATCTACCCAATGACTTTATCGACATACACAGGTGCCAAGGATCCGAGTGCAACCGATTATGACTAGTAATAATCAGATACATACAGATTAGAGACACATGTGCCAACATCTCAGTGTTAGTAGCAAACAATGAGTCTTTCTGGAAGAAAGACAATATATTCTAAAGTTAGATGGAGATCTTTTTTAAAGGTTAAAAACTCATTAAAGTTTATGTCTTACAGTGCTCATACTGAGTTCAGTATTGTATAGCTGTATTAATTCCATTGTGAACCTAGAAACTTACAGCCACTTGTGAAAGAGATATACTCTTGCTCTGGAGTGTGTTCCCTAATATGTTAA
>NW_008349068.1:870735-879628 GCF_000622305.1 Nannospalax galili | reverse complement strand
ACAGAGTTTATAATGAGTAAAAGATTGTATAAGCGTAATAATTCATCTTTAAACCTAGAAATGTACAGCCAATTTTGAAAGAGAGGTACCCTAGCTCAGAAAAATGTTATTGAATAGGTTAATGCTGTTATAATGAAATGCTTCTTCTAATTATGTGGTTATTAAACAAATAATTTTTAAAAAATTCTTCTTTACTGTATACATTTTTATTCTAGTATATATAAATTGTACAAAGGCATCGTAATATGATATTTACGTATAAAGCAACATATTGTTTATGTTCAAATAAAAGCAAGAGAAATAAATTTTATGGCATAAACATTTCTTAAGCTTTACATTTTGCTAATGTATAACCATGCAGAAAAGTAAGTTTCAGGATGAATAGTAACCAGCACCCAGTTCAAGAAACAGAACATTGTACCTTTCTTTTCTTTCAATGCATATTTTTTATTGAATTTTTGTGGATTTCATACAATACATTTTAATCATATTTAGACCTCCTTTAACTGCACCCCCCCCCATATCCTGCCTACAGAATTTCACAAATTTTGTCTTATACGTTAAAGCCTATCAAGTCGTTTGTGTACCCAGATGTCTTTTTGGTGAGTTCATCCACTGGAGCCTGTTCAGCCTATCCAGCACCACTCCCTTGAAGAAGATTAACTCTCTTTCACCCCGCAGTGATCAGCTGCCAATAGTTCCTCAGCTAAAGTTGTGTCCTCCTGCCCATCTCCCCAGTTCTACGCTGGGTTTATCTGAGGTTACATGGGTCTTGTGCATGCAGCCGCCATTGCTGTAAGTTCATATGAGCAAATTCCCAGGATCCTATGAGACTTTGTTTCCTTAATTGTATCACTCATCCAATCATTTCAGACCACTAACAGCAGATCAGGACATGGTTGCTATCTACGGTCAGTTGTCATTGATATTTTGTCAATACTTCGTCTTACTTAGCACATATTTTGGCACTATGAAGATATATTGTCAATCTAAAGAAATAGACATTTTAACAGTTTGCTGTCTTGGTCAATGATACTTAGTTATTTAGTGCATCTCCATTGACTGTGCTTTATCTAAGTTCCACAAAGACTAAGCCTGAGCCTCTTCATTATCTTCCCTTTCAAATGCCCTCTGCTTACAGCCTCCTTAGCTCCTCTATGCCCAGCAGGCCTAGGCATAGAGAAGCTTTGCCTGTCCATATGTTTCCCACCCCCCGGTCTAAATTTGGTTTATACTGTTACTCTCTCACATAAGCCTGAATTCTTTTTTTGTAACACCTACCACAGTCTATAATTGCATATGTATTCATGAGTTTATGTGTTAATGTTGGTCATCCTCATCAGCTTAAAAGTGCCATGAAGTTAAAAAAAAAAAAAAAAAAAAAAAAACAACTTACCTGCTTTTTTACCATTTAGATCCAACATGTAGCTCATAGAAGGCAATTAATGTTCAAGAGAGGATGGAGGAAGGGAATAAGGGGAAATGAATAACTATAAGTTGGCAGCTGACTCACAAATCTATACTTCCCAAGTCTCTGCTCACTCTGTGTCCCAACTCTGTGTCCCACTGCCTCATTAAGGCATGAAGCTGAGTTCCCACAAGTATGTCATTGTCCACAGTGAATCATCACCTTTCCTACATCTAACATCAACTTTCTCCTTGGTCATCCCTACCCCACTGTGTTAAGCATCACCTGCCATCACACCAGTCAGAACCCGAGTGATCTCCTTCCCTCTAACCTCAAGGCAGCCACACAACTTCGCCTTCTCTCCACTCTGTACCTTCCCATTACCCCAGTCCTCCAACCCACATTCTCGCTTAAGTTGCTGCAAAACCTGCCAAACTACCTTTCATATGCTGGCAAAATAGTCTTTCCAAAATGTACACCTCATCAGGTCTCTTTTTTACTTATAACCTTTTCAAAACGCTGGAAGGGTGAGAGTTAGCAGGCATCTTTCATAGTGGAGAAACCATTTATGTTGTTTAGTTTAACAAACAAATATGAAAACAAACCTACTGAGAATTACAGAGACAAATGGAAACTATTTTTAAAATGATAATTTATGCCACGTGTAATGGCACATGCCTTTAATCCTAGCATCTGAGAGGCAGAAACAGGTGGATCTCTGTGAGTTTGAGTCTAGCATGATCTACATAGTAAGTTCCAGGCCAGCCAGAGCTATACATTGAGACCCTCTCTCCAAAAAGAGGTAACATATAAAGAATAGAATTATACAGAAGGGGACAAGAAAAAGATGTTTAGTTTTTGTCTTATAGTTTGGGTGATGCAATATTATTGATTTTACATTTATTAGTTGCATATTATAAATAATTTTAAATATAGATTTAAAAAAGATATCTTTTATTAACTTTCCAATGCTCTTAGGATAAGCCCCAAAATCTCTGGCACAAAGAGTTTGTATGAACATGTCAGTCCTTATAGCTAGTCTCATCTCCTACACTTTCTCACATTTAACCTGCCTCTAGCACCCTGACCACACACTCCTTAGAGACACCATGTTTATGGTTGTGCAGGAGTTGACCTCTTCATATAAGATGCATTTCCACCCATTCATCAGAGCTAAGTGTTCCTTGACTTCCCAGATTCAGCTGGTATCCCTACTGCAGGAATCTTTCCTTGAACCTTCCCACTCCTCCTATGGGTTGAATGATGTCTTACTCTTGAGCTGCAGTTACTCTCTATGCACAGTTCTATCACAAACAGGAAAACCATGTAAGAAGTATTCCATCTTCTGCAGCTTGGGAGCTTTCTAAGGACAGGAGCTAAGTCTGATTCTGAGGCCAAGTTTAGTGCAAACACAGATTAGCTGCTTTACATACTGATGAATGAGCAATAAAATAATAAGCTTACATCTACTCATCTCTAAAATGAAGAAGTTAAAAGCAAAGGGATAATTTCCCTTTGGAAAGAGAAATGGAGGTCACAGTTAAAAAATAAGGTGAAAAGGGGGTGTGAATATGAAAAAGAAATATAAACGCCTTGCTGAGGTAAAAAGATGATATATCTGATTCATAAAATGTCAATTTCAAACTATCTTGATTATGAAATATCATTTTAAGCTACCAAACTGGCAAAGATCAAAAGTGTTGATCAGATCGTGTTATCAAGAATAAATGGGGTAAGGGACTCTCTTCTCTGTGCCTGGTGATAGGATATAGCACTAGAAATTCTACATGAAGTAATATCAACAACTTTAGAGATAATAAATGCAAGTACTTCCTCCTCAAAGCAACTCTACTTCACACAAGTTGAAAAGTATATCTAAAAATATTCGTGCCAGTTCAGTTCTAGATTTGGAATTCTACACCACGGTAATCTTTTACCTCTGAAGTTTAATTACGTATTCCTTAACTTGAATTTATAATATACTGCCTTTAATACCAGTTATTTCTCCAAAGATAGAGGAAATATTTGAGGTGACGTGTCTGTCAGACCTCTTTCTATCTTTGTCAGTGCTCATGGGTATACTGAACTTATGTGGTTCATAGGACAAGAGCAAGAAATCCCAGGCCTTTCTAGAAAGTTAAAGTATCATCACAAAAACCCCAATAGAAGATCAGTATCCTCAAAGGTATCACCAAGGAAAAAAAAAAAAAAAAAAGAGGATGAAAGGATGAGAATCAGGACCAGCTCACCCACTTCAGCTTTATGATAAAATCTCATTAAAGAAAAACAGGGACAACAAGATAGCCTAGTGGGTAAAACCGCTCATCATGAATCTTGATGACCTGAGTCCAATCCCTGGAACCGATGTAGAGATGGAAAAGAAAATCAACTCCACAGAGTTGTCCTTTGACATCCATACATGTCCTATGGCACACAGGGACTGACCCACCCCCCGACAAACACACAAATAATAAAATTTTTACAAGAAAAATAGGATATGGTGCTGCTCATAAAATAATAAGCCACTGATCTAAACCAGCAATGACATTTTAATGTATTTAAAATATATTTAAAATTTTAAATTTAATATTAAAAATACTTTGCATTAAGGAACATAGTATCAGTGCTCAAATTTCCCATCTTTTCATAATACCCAGTTTATCTTATTTGTCAAAAACCAAAATAGCTTTTTGGGTATTTTTTAAATGAAAGGTAATCCATTTGTCTATCCACCTGTTTGCTCATTTACTTAGAAAGTTCTGAGTACTTATCTATGCTTAAGACATAATCTACTGTAAAGAATTCAGTAATCACTAGGTTCATGTTATCAAGAAGTTATAATTTGAAAAAAGTTGAACTTTTAAAAATAATGGAATAGTTTTTCATGCTATAACCTGGAGATGATTTTCAAATTAAGTCCACACCAAACCCACAAATGTCACAAATATTTCTAGCCTAAACCCACAAATAGTTCATTATTTCTTTAAGAGAAAGTGACTCACAATTCTTAAATAGTGAATGTAACAAGTACAGGAAATTATATACCTATTCCAATAATCCCAATTAATGAATCTCAAATATATATCTATATCTATAGATAGATGATAGAAGATAGATGAATAGATGATAGATGATAGAGACAGATAGATGATAGATGATAGATAGATGGAGAGATAGATAAATGATAGATAGATGGAGACAGAGGTAAATTAGATAGATGATAGGTAGAAAGATGGATAGAACCTCTAGTAGTTATGTCTTTCAACAAGTAGTTCAACCCAGGATGAGATAGACATTGTACAGTGACCATCCTGCCACTGTTCTTAGTTCAGCCTGATAGATAGATAGATAGATAGATAGATAGATAGATGATAGATGATAAATGACAGAAATGTGAGGAAGGGAAAATACAAAGCAATAGTACTTAAAGAAGGTAATCTGAAATCTGAGTTATAATATAAAAATAAATAAAAGTTGCTGCTTCCCTGGGCCTGCATGACCCACAGGCCTCTCTCCAACCCACAGACCTCTCTCTCAGGGGTTAGTTGATCACACCCTCCAGTGCCTTGACTTCCCCAGACTCATTCACCCTCCCATCCCCCTGACCCCAACCGCTGGTCTCTCTTCCTGGCCTGGGTCCTGTCCCATTCCTTGTTTTGGTGCCCCAGACACCTGGGAAACCACCACTACTTCCTGATCCTTTGTATCCAGACCAACTCAGGTCCTTCCCCAATCCCCAGGAGCACTCTGGGCCTGGCCCCACCCTCGCCTCCCTCTACTTCCCTGGGCCTTCACAACCCATCAGCCTCTTTCCTGGACACAGGGGCTGACCTTTACTCTCCCTGATCCTTTGCATCCAGACCAACCCAGCTCCTCAGTGCAGTCCCCAGAAGCCTCTAGGGCCACTTCCTGCCCCCCCGTCTTACTTTATATCTCTGGGTGGCACAGCCACCAGCTGCCCTAGACCAGTATCTTTCCAGGGCCTTGTTCCCATGCCAGCCCAACACCCAAATTTCTGAGGCCAAAATCTATCCTGGAGGGATCCAGACCTTAGGAGAAAGCCTGAGAGCATCTGATCCTCATCTGACTTGGGCCTCTGTGGGAACTCCTGAAGACAAAAGCAATCTGGCCACTCCAATATAAAATCAAAAGAGAGAACCAGAAGCTTAAAGGAACAAGTTTTACATGCCCAAAAAGTAAACCACAAAGACACACAAAGTTCACAAAAAGAAGCACACCTAAACTTGAAGGCCTGAGTCTCAAACAAGGATCAGAAACTACAAAAGCAATTCACATGTCAAAATCAAAAAGAAAAAATACTAACATGAAAAACCAAAATACCATATCGCCATCAAATACCAAAGTCCTCTAGAGGAGTACAATGAGAGCCCCCTAGAGATGATGCAGGACATGTAACTCAAAAGAACACTTATAAACATGATAAAATAATTCAGTGAATTTAAAGAACACACAAACAAAGAAATCAAAGAACTGCAGGAAGATAGGGACAAAGTTCTGAATAAATTCAGAAAAGAGTTAGAAATATTGAAGAATACTCAGGCTGAAATGAAGAAAGAAGTAAAACACTCACTCAGTAAGCCAATTAGAAACGACAGGGGAAAGCCTTACCAATAGGATGAATGAAATGGAAAACAGAGTATCAAGACTGGAAGATAAAGTGGACGAACTAGACCATTCAATCAAAGATTATGAAAAATTTAAGAAGTCACAAGAATGGAATATGCAGGAATTGTGTGACACTATAAAAAGACAAAAGTTACAAATCATAGGCACACAGGAAGGAGAAGATTACCAAGATAATGGCATGGACCAGATCTTCAACAGAATCGTGGAAGAAAATTTCCCAAAATTAAAGAAAGATATGCCCATACAAATATAAGAAGCATATAAAACACCAAACAGATAGGACCAGAAAAGAAACCCTCCATGGCACATTACAGTAAAAACAGTAAATGTACAACACAAAGGGACAAGACTGAAAGCTGCAAAAGAGAAACAACAAGTCTCATGTGAAAGGAAAACCATTAGGATTACAGCTTACTTTTCAGTGCAAACTATGAAAGCCAGAAGAGACTAGACCAAAATATTCCCAGTTTTAAATGACCACATATGCCAACACGGACTTCTATACCCAGCCAAAATGTCTATTATAGTCAAGGGGGAAAGAAAAATCCTCCATGACATAAATAGGCTGAAGGAATTCATGTCCACAAAACTAGCCCTTCAGAGAGTTCTAGAAGCAATACAAAGAGCTGAAGAAAGGAACGACTATACCCAAGGGGTTGCAGAAAGAAATTCAATGAAGGTATAACTGTGGAAAAGTACAGCTATATCAAGAATGTAAACAAAAATAAAAATGACAAGATTCAATACCCATCTTTCATTAATAACTTTAAATATTAACTTACTGAATTCCCCAGTCAAAAGACACAGACTAGGTGAATGGATTAAGAAACAAAACCCATCTTTTTGTTGTCTTGTCTGCAAAAAACTCATCTCACTTTCAAGGACAGGCACTACCTTAAGGTGAAAGGATGGAGAAAAATATACTAAGCGATTGGTACGAAGAAAACCGCAGGCATTGCAATTCTAATATCTGATAAAATAGACATTAAACTAAAACTAATCAGAAGAGATAAAGAGGCCCACTTCATTCTGATCAAAGAACAATAAATCAAGAAGATATTACAGTCATGAACATATATTCACCAACTCTGGTGCACCCAACTTCATAAAAACAATACTACAGGACTTTAAGACCCAGACTAACCCCAACTCATTAATAGTAGGGGACTTCAATACCCCACTGTCTCCATTAGATAGGTCAACAGGGCAGAGAGTTAACAGAGAGACATCTGAATTAAACAATACCATATATCAAATGGACTTAACAGACATCTACTGAGTAGTCCACCCAAGCACCAAAGGACATACTTTCTACTCAGCACCCCATGGAACTTTCTCCAAAATCGACCATATACTGGGGCACAAAACAAACCTCAACAAATATAAAAAGATTGAAATAATTCCGTGCATTCTATCAGACCACAATGCAATAAAGCTTACAATCAACACCGGAAGCCCTAATCAACACAGGAACACATGCAGATTAAACACACTCCTAAATGATGAATGTGTCAAAAGAGAAATTAAGAAAGAAATAAAAGTATTCCTGGAACTAAATGAAAAGGACAGTACAACACAACAAAACCTCTGGGACATGCTGAAAGCTATCCTTAGAGGGAAGTTTATAGCTCTAAGTGCTTACATCAAAAAATCAGAAAGAACACAAGTAAATGACTTAACATTGCAACTCAAGACACTTAAAAAGCAACAGCAAACACAACCCAAACTCAGCAGACAAGAAGAAATAACAAAAATCAAGGCAGAAATTAATGAAATTGAAACAAAGAAAACAATAAAAAGAATCAAGAAATCCAAGAGCTGGTTCTTTGAAAAGATATACAGACTGCTAGCCAAATTAACCAAAAGAAAGAAAGAGCACCTCCAAATCAACAAAATCAGAGATGAAAGGGGAAACATCACAACAAAAACAAAAAACCTATACTCTATTAACTTGAACACTAAAGGAAATGGATGAATATTCACAGGAACCAGAAAAACTAAACCAAGAAGATATTAAACAGCTTACACCCATAACAAATAAGGAAATTGAAACAGTAATGTAAAACTTCCCAGATGGACTCACAGCAGAATTCTACCACACATTTTTGTTTGTTTTTTTAATAACATTATTTATGAGGTTCCTCTCCTTTTGCTTTGAGCTTTTTTTTTGTTTTTGTTTTTGTTTTTTCTTTTTATCTTTTTGAGACAAGGTCTCCCTGTAGCCCCAGCTGTCGTGGAAATCAATATGTAGACCAGGCTGTCCTTGAACTCACAGAGATCCACTGGCCTCTGCCTCCCAAGTGCTGGGACTACAGGCATGTGCCACCATGCCCAGCCTCTACCACACATTTAAAGATGATCTACAACGAATACTACTTAAATTATTCAAAAAGATAGAAACAGAGAAAGAACTCCCAAACTCCTTCTATGAGGCCAGCATCACTCTAATACCAAAGCCAGGTAAAGACACAACCTAAAAAGAAAACTATAGATCCATATCCTTAGATGCAAAAATTCTCAAAAGATACTTGCAAACCACATACAGACACACATCAAAAAGATCATCCACCATGATCAAGTTGGCTTTATCCCAGAGATGCAGGGATGGTACAATATACATAAGTCAATAAATGTCATAAATCATATAAATGGGCTCAAAGATAAGCACCACATGGTCATCTCAATAGATGCAGAGAAGGCCTTTCAAAAATCTCAACATGCATTTATATTCAAAGTCCTAGAGAGAATTGGACTGGAGGGAACGTACCTAGACATAATTAAAGCCATATATAACAAACCCACAGCCAACATCATTCTAAATGGAGAAAAACTGGAAGC
>NW_008349068.1:864020-870462 GCF_000622305.1 Nannospalax galili | reverse complement strand
GACCTGTACAATGAAAACTTTAAATATTTAAAGAAAGAGATTGAGGAAGACATCAGGAGATGGAAGGACCTCCTATGCTCATGGAATGGAAGAATTTATATTGTGAAAATGACCATCCTAACAAAAGCCATTTGTAGATTCAATGCAATGCCAATCAAAATCCCCATGACATTTTTCACAGGATTGGAAAAAATCATCCTAAGATTAATACCAAAGCAGAAAAGACCTCAGATAGCCAAAACAACCCTGAGCACTAAGAGCAATGCCGGGGGATTACTATACCAGATTTTAAGTTGTATTACAGAGCTATAGTCATAAAAACAACATGGTAGTGGCACAAAAATAGACCAATAGATCAATGGATCAAAACTGAAGACCCAAATATGAGTAAATGCAATTTAAATAATCACATTTAAATAATTGGTTTATCTGGGCCATAAACACCCAAAAGGGAAGTATAACCAAAGATTAAAAGGGCCAACATAATTTTTTAAGAGCCCATATGCATAGCTAAAGGCTCATAACAAGCAACAATACGAGATAGGTGATACCTTCTTTTGACTTGTTGGCCAGGGTGGCCAAAGAGACTCCCAGATATTAACCCAGCATAGAACTGGGAAAATGAACCTCAGACTCCAATATTATCTAAAGGAATATTGACAACTGATTGCTGCTAGATATGGAACAACTGACCCTCATAAAACAATGCCCTCTAGATAGGCTGACTAGATTCACCAGAAGGGCAAGTAGTGGGGAATGGCTGGGGTGCCGACAACACAGCAGACAATAGCAGGGATATCAGAGTATAAGGGCTCTACTGGGAAGAGGGAGGCTATGGGAGGGTGCCATCTGGGAAGTGTGTGTATAGTTGAATAAGATGGTTTGGGGTGTTTTGTCTGATACACACACACACACACACACACACAACACACACACAAATCAACACATTTTTTACATGTATTATATTTGAGGAGGCAGCATGGAAATTTATGTCATGTTAATTAGTAGAGGTGATAAACATTACCATTGAAATCTACCCAATGACTTTATAGACATACACAGGCGCCAATGATCCAAGTGCAGCTGATGATGACTAGTAATAATCAGATACATTCAGGTTAGAGATGCATGCACCAACATCTCAGTGTTAGTAGCGAAAACAATGTGTCTTCCTGCAAGGAACAATACATTATAAAATGAAATGGAGATCTTTTTTAAAGGTTAAAAACCCACTCAATTTTATGTCTTACAGGGCTTATACTGTGTTCAATATTGTATAGCTGTATTAATTCAACTGTGAACCTAGAAACTTGCACCCACTTGTGAAAGAGATGTACTCTTGCTCTGGAGTGTGTTACTGAATATGTTAAAGCTGTAGTGAAATGCTTCTTCTAATCATGTACTTATTTAAAAAATTTTTAATGATTAAGAAAACAATAATAATTCTTCAAAGCATAAAAATTGCTCCTTAATAATTAGTAGATGTGAAAAACATTACCATTGACATCTACCTGACAACTTTATATCCATGTTCAGATGCCAAGTAACTGACTGTGACTAGTGACAATCAGATATATAGAGATTAGAAACGCATGTGCAATCATCTTATTGTCAATTACATTAAAAATGAATTTTTCTGTATGAAACTGTTCATTTTAGTAATGAAATGGAGATCTTTTTTAAAGGTTAAAACCTCATTTAATTTTATGTCTTATAGGGTTTATACTGAGTACGATATTGTATAACTGTAATAGTTCAACTGAAACCTAAAAACTTACAGCCAATTCTGAAAGAGATGCATCTTAGGTCTAGAAATTGTTATTGAATATGTCAATGCTGTTGTAATGAAATGCTTCTTCTAAGCATATGGTTATTAAACAAATAATTTAAAAAATAAAAAAATAAAAGTTAAAACGTGGACTATGAAAACTATTAGGTATCTGAATTGAAGTCACTTTGTCTCTTCTCTTCATATACTGGTAAGTGAAAAATAAAGAACATTTGTAATTGGCCAGCCAAAGGATTCCAGGGCCATCCCAAAAATTAACCCCAAACCTAGTAGTCCACCAACCAGTGAAACTCTTTATTTCCCCTGGGGATCTGAACCAGCAAGTTTCTTCTCACCTTAGTAACCTCACAGCTGTACACTGAGCAAAACCAACCCACTGGAAGAGTGACAAGTGGAGGGTCAGGAAAGACTATAGGAGGAACCCAGGAGCGGGGTGTTTATGGCATTCCTTTTCAATGTTTTGTTTTCAGTGGTATTCTTTCTGGGAAATCTCCATTTGTGGACAAGGAGATGACTTACTCTAGAAAGCTCAGTGACCAAGTGGTAGAAAGGTCTCAGTAGCCGTCACATGAAGCATTAGAGAAA
Source organism: Nannospalax galili (assembly GCF_000622305.1). Classification (NCBI taxonomy): domain Eukaryota; kingdom Metazoa; phylum Chordata; class Mammalia; order Rodentia; family Spalacidae; genus Nannospalax; species Nannospalax galili. The sequence continues at coordinate 868,088 of NW_008349068.1, read as the reverse complement.
CAAGTTTCCTCTCCTTTAGCAAGCAGATAGGTCACTTCCTAAGAGGAGGCTTACCTGTTTCTATCCCCTTCGCTAGGGGCCCTTATGCAGGGAACACAGTAAATAGATGGACACAGTAACCCTCACTCACATAAGAAAAACCTTGGAGTTTCTGAGACTATTTACCCAGACATCAAACTTGAATACATATACAACCTCAGGATATGCCATTCAGACCAAGGAATAGCTAATCCTGATATTGTAGGCTGTTGGCATAAGAAATCTTAACCATCTGACCTTTCAGTGGCAATTTCCTGCACTTTACACAAACCAAGCTAAATTTTACATGTAGCCCTATTTTTAAATTGCCCAGATGGTATGAATGGGTGTGTGGCTCAGGGTGCCCCCACACCTTGGGCTGTTTCCAGAAAGAACTATTTGTACCTTGGGTGTCACCAGCAGCTGTAGACAGGATGGGGTATGGAGATAAGGGATGGTAAAGGTCAGATCAGTACCTTTCTGATCTGTATAAAACTGATTTTTGTGATAACTGAAATGCTGAGCCTTAGTCCAGATGGGGAGAGCAGTTACTTCTGGCCATCTATAAATAGTATTAAACTCAGATTGACAAAGTAATACAAAATAGTAGGAGACCAGTCCTGAGACAGCAGCTTCTGCTCTCCTCCATTCACCCCACCCTGGATGATTTGATGTGCCACATGTGGAAAGACTCGCAGGAAAGTCAGTTTTATTCATTACATTGGACACAGGCCATATTCTGCCCCCTGCCTACTGTGAATAGAAATTTATTTTGTTGCCTTGGAGATTACAAGGAGTGATGCCTAGAAAAGAGGAAAAGGATCAAGAAGGCTTTGAGAAAAGTGTAGCAACAATTTCTGAGCTCTTTAGGCTTCTAGCACTAACTTATAGAGGACTCTCATGTTATTCCTTTTACTTTTAACTTTTTGTTTCTTCCCCTCAGAAAGGCTTTCTTTCCCTTGGGCAAAGTTTCTCTTTCATTCTCCACAGGTGTTTGCCCTTCTATCAGAACAAATACTTGGATACTCACCACTCCCAAAAGGCCTTTATATACATCCAAACTGATCCCTTCAGCCTAGATGGAGCCTGGGATGCAAAGATAAGCTCATAGATTAAAAATGGTGTCTTAGTTCTATCTCAGAGGTCAGCAAACTGCAGCCCATAGGCCAAGTCCAGCCCACTGCCTGCCTTTTACAGCCCACGAGCTTAACAATGGATTTTCCATGTGCAATGGCTAGGGAAGCAGTGAGGAATCAAAGGAATCATAATAGTATAGCTTCGATATCTATAAACAAAGGCTTACTAAATACAGATGAGCTAGTTTCCACACTACAGTGACAGACAAGAGTAGCCACAAGAAACTATATAGTCACCAACCCCAAGATATGTACTACCTATCTACAGTAAAAACAAATCCAATTCCTGGTCTAAGAACTTAAAAATGTTAGAGATATTAATCAAGAGCATCTCAGAGAGTTAAATTCAGGCAAGCCAGTAAGTCAAAGGCTACCAAGTAGACACATGAGGTCTAAGTCCCACAATCAAGACTAAGTGGTTGCTTATCCCTCCTCATAAATCTTCCTCTACCATACCCTCCCATCTCCCAACCCCATTTAACCATTCCGGTCTCATTGTTCCCCTTTCCCTTTTGTTATCACCACATTCTATCTCCCCTCCTATGAATCTCCCCCTATGGCCCCTTACTAGCTTCATGACCTCTATGGATTTTCCAGTTGAAATACAGATATCTAAAGACTCAGAGCTAGCATCCACATATGACAGTGAACATGTGATGTTTGTCTTTCTGGGTCTGGGTTACTTCACTCACGGTGATTGTTTCCAGCTCCATCCATCTCCCTGAAAATTTCAGAATTTTAAAAAATATTTTACTTATTATTTTTCTTTTATGTTTATTAATGTATTGCCCGCATGTATGTAAGTTTACCTGTGCCATGCAGTAATTTCATTTTTCTTAATAGCTGAATAATATTCCATTGTGTAAATGTATCATATTTTAGTATCATTCATTAGTTGATTAACATTTCCTGAATATTGTGAATAGAGGAACAATGAACATGGACAAGTGGGTAGCTCTGTAGTAGGATATAGAATCCTTTAAAGTCATATGGAAACCTACTACTGTAGAAACTTCTTAAAAACTATACATATGCATGTACAAAAAGAGTTGAAATTGAGTTACCCTATAACAGGGGGACAATGCCCCTACCAGACACCACAGGATAGCAAATAAAACAAACAATGCCACAGACTAGAGAGATGACTTAGAGGTTAAGAGCATTGACAGCCTTTGCAGAGGACCCAGATTCAATTCCCAGTACCTACAAGGTAGCTGATGACTGTCTGTAACTCCAGTTGCAGAGGATCTGATACCGCCTTCTGGCTTCTGTGGGCATTTCATGACACAGGAGTATTTACATACATGTAGGCAGAGCACTCATACACATCAAATATAAATAAATAGCTTTTTTTAATCCACAATGCAGGGCTAGAGAGATGGCTCAGCAGTTAAGAGCATTGGCTGTTCTTACAGAAGACTCAGGTTTGAATCCCAACACCCACATGGTGGCTAATGTGTGATACACGTGCATTTACATACATGTAGGCATAACACACACATAAAATAAAAATAAATAAATAAAAATTTCGTAAAACTTCACAGTACCAGGAATAAGCTCTATTTTTGGAGTTGTTGACCAGGAGGATCCCACAGACTATCACGCAACACTGGCTATTGCCATCAATCTTGGTTACTCTCCAGAACTTGATGATAAGGCCCTATTGTGGAAGACACTACATTCATGAGTTATAGAACATGGAGAAATAAAGCTGTTACTGACATTAAATCTTTATCTCTATTGACTAGGTTTCCTAGTGCCGGAAAGTGCTAGGCACAATATCAGAAGAGAAAAGTAATCATCAGTCTTACCCAGCTGTGAACCCTGAGAGGTATAACAATGACTGTCCTGCAAGCTATACTTACTGCTGCAATAGGGGCACACATGCTATGGGAGTAACCAACCACTCTTTGCCTGGATTTAAGGTCTTCTTCACAAGATGGAAACCATACCTGGCACTGTTATCAGAGCCAAGAATCAACAGCTAGTCAGACCTGGAGAGATGGCTCAGTGGTTAAGAGTACTGGCTGCTCTTGCAGAAGACCCAGGTTTGATTCCCAGCACCCATATGGCAGCTAATAACCATCTTTAACTCCAGTTCCAGGGGATCTAATGCCCTTTTCTGACCTTGTGGGTACAAGGGTACACTTGCATACATGCAGGCATAACACTCATATGCATAACATAAAAATAACAAATAGAATATATTTTTAAAAAGAATCTAAAGCTAGACAAGTCAGAGGCAACAGCAGAAAACCTATTATTCTGCTAAATGAACATAACATTAAACTGACTCCTAATAACTTATAGATATGCCCATAGATCTCTCAACTCTCATCAGAGAAGATTTTTTTGTGCAACAGCACATGATGATGATGATTAACACAAAAGATTCACAACTGATTAATATGCAAAGAATGTGAGACTGCAAAGTGCTGAGCCCTAAATGGGACATCTATATCATACCCCTAGCCCACAGGCACAGGGAACATCATGGAAGAAGAGGTGGAAAGATTGTAAGAGCCAGAGGTGGTGGACAAATACAACAAAACAGTGTTTTCAAGACACAATAGAGTCGTTGCACATATGAAGCCATAGCAGTTGTGACAGCATGCACAAGATCTGCATAAACTCAACCCAGACCAAACCTTAGCATGGAGGGGAGAGGTAGACATGAAGTCTCACTACTAGCTGAGGAGCTATTGGCAATTGATAGCTTCTGGGAGAGAGAGTCAGTTTTCTTTAAGAGTGTGACACTAGGTATGTTGACCACACTCCAGGGAATGGACAACACTCAAGAGTATTTGGGGGAACACAAATTGGAATAGACCTTAAAAATAGGAGAACAGGAAGTAAAAGTAGATCTATGAAAAGTTAGGGAAGGAGATTTGAATAAGACCAAAATACATTATAT
>NW_008349068.1:857868-860326 GCF_000622305.1 Nannospalax galili | reverse complement strand
CAGGAAGTAAAAGTAGATCTATGAAAAGTTAGGGAAGGAGATTTGAATAAGACCAAAATACATTATATGAAAATTTTATAAATATTATATGTGTGTAATATATATATATATATAAAGACTAAGTGCTTTCTCTAAGAAGCAGAGTATAATGAGTAAGAGGTGGGGAATGAAAAGACATAAAAATATATACTCTACATCTGGTAAGTGCAAAGATAATAACACCACTGCTGCTCTCTGCCACATCCCCAGTACCAAGCCCTCTTTTCAGAGCTGAGTAAATGATCACAATTATTGAATAATAAGAAGACAGGAGGGAGAAACATAAAACAAATGAAACATGAGTTGCACAGGGTCAGGAATGAAAGAGCATCCCCTATAACAGCCTCCAGTTAGTTGGCCTTGTATAACATAGATCACAGGTTCTCAGAAATTAGCAAAAGTCCCCACTTTGAAAGCCAACTTATCAAAGGCTTAATGTATGCCCAAGAGATTGGAGAAGTGTCTATACAACTCTAGTTAACTTCCCTGATGTTCATTTGAGTCCACCTTTTCCACACCTTTCTTCAGTCAACCAGATGAACATTTATTTAGTCCAGGGGAAATCAAGTATGAAGTACATGAAACAAACTGCATCATTTGTCCCTCTCAAACTCCCTCTCTCTCTCCCTCTCCCTCTCTCTCTCTCTCTCTCTCTCTCTCTCTCTCTCTCTCTCTCTCTCTCTCTTCCTCTCTGCTTGCAGGTGACACCCACACATATCCTTCAGCGTTGGCAGAGATGCTCACTCAGATAACAACTGGAGCTCATGCCGCACATTTTCATCTTCGTGTGTCATCATCGCCATGTAAAACCACAACTATAGGAAAACAAGGCTGCTTGCTGCTCTTCTGTCTCAACTGACATTTCCACCCAGCTCAGTTTGCTTTCTGGAGACAAAGGAGATTATCTGTCATTGAGCTATCTCTGCCTAGAAAAAGTGTAAATAAAACTCAAGCTACCATTCCTAAAACTTTCTGTCCCCTTGAATTTGTGGCCATTCAAATGCTTTTATGAGTTTAAACAGCCAAATGAGACAGAGAACGCTCTTTGAAGAGCACATGTTCTGATCTTTGATGTTGCCCCAAGCATGAGGTCAGCTTAGGAAAACCGGTATATTTTTGGATCATCTAACGTTCATCCCAGGTGATTTTCAAGCATTAGGTCAATGCCAAGCCTAAAATAAACAAAAGCTACACAGGGTAGTCTTCCACATTCTGCTCTGGACAGTAGCCTGGAGTTTTAAGTTCCAGAAACCTGTGAATCTTCAAAGGGAAAGTACACCTTCCTTTTAGGATGCCAGATGGGACAAGTGGAGAGGTTCAGCTCCTCAAACATATTCCTGAAGAATCGAGCTTCTGTATACCCCTGCCAGCATGCCAATGGTTAGGAAGTACCTCAGGTCAGGAAAACATACAGACTCGAGAAGGAGCAAATTCCAGCAAATTTCTGGGATGGGTCCCAGACCATCTGTTTGCTCCTTTCTACTGTGATGGTAAGACCCCTATTGCAATTCATCCGGAAGTTTCTTTGATTTGTCATACCTACTCATTATCTCTGTTCCAGATAAGATTAGTCAAGGACAAAGGAGGCTGTTTAAAAAAGAATTGGGAATCAGTCAGTAAAAGATTTGCTGCAGAAGCATGAGTCTCTAAGTTTGGACCCCAGCACCCACATAAAAGTCCAGGCTTGGTGGAGCATCCCTGTAATACAAGGGCTGGGGAGGTGGAGGCAGGAGGATCCCTGGAGCTCACTGACCAACTATGATTCTTTCCAAATCATGAACTCTAAGTTCAGTAAGAGACTCTGTCTCAAAAAATAAGGTATAGGACTGATGGGATGACTCAGCAGTTAAGAGCACTGGCTGTTCTTGCTGAGGACCTGGGTTCAGTTCCCAGCACCACATGGCAGCTGACAACCACCTATAACTCCAGTTCTATGGGATCCAACACCTTCCTCTGATCTCCATGGGCATTGCATGCACAAGTACACTTGCATAAATGCAGACAAAACACTCATACACATAAAATAAAAGTAAATATAAATATAAAATTTTTAAAAATAAATAAGGTACAGCAAGATAAAGAATATCTAACATCAACCTCTGGCCTACACACATGCACACATAGATGCACATAGATGTACATACACAAAGATGTGACACACGCCATTCCCCACTAAAAGAAATTGATTTTGGCTGGGAATGCAACTCAGTTGGTAGCATGCTTGCCTAGCATACAGTTTGCACAGTTGATAGCTACAGCACAACAGAGGGGTACATCAGGCGAAGTCATGAAGCTTGCATTTTATTTCACTTTGTGAGTTTGAATGTACTTGAACTTTTCTCTTTAACAGAACTAGTTTGTACAATTTTTAATAGTACAATAAAGTCACCCTTACTGCGATTTGTTTAATGGCTGAATA
>NW_008349068.1:855479-857830 GCF_000622305.1 Nannospalax galili | reverse complement strand
TATATATATATGGGTACCTTCTCAATTTATTTGATTTGCCTTGTTGAAATATCCATGAGATTTAATTTTGTCTCTCTTGAGTGGTAGTAGACACATAAACTCATCTTGTTCAAGCTTTCATCTCCTTTACTAAGTTTAATAAGCCTAATTTCAACAAATAAAAGAGTCAATATAGAAAGCAATTTATTGTATGCCTATATGACTCCAGGCCAGCTTCCAAGTAAAACATGAAACCAAGGAAACAGAAACTGCTGCGTGAATTATTAATTATCAGACAAGCTCTTACATCTCTTATTCAAGGGCCTTCTCTACCTACATGATAGTAACTCTCCCTCTGTGTTTGTGGGTTTAAATGCAAATTTGATTTGCATTTTCAACTTGTTCCAAATGCCACAAATTTGTTTGTTGTTCTCTTCTTTTGAAGGTATTATAAGTGTTTAGAGCGCCCAGTTGTGACATAGTATGACAGGTGGAGATGCTGTCCTCAGCATTCCCATTTTTGAAATCTTTTGGGATCAGAGCCAGGCAAGGCATTTATAGAATTTGTTGGAATAAAATCACTCCATAGAGAAGAGCAGCAGTTCAGTACTAGGATGAATTTTTAAATACAAAGGCTATATTTTCAGAAATCATAAGCTAAAGACATTTAAAACATTGTCAAAGTCCTTCCCCCAGAAAACATGAGTTATTTAAATGTAAACCTCAGTGCCAAGAATGGGATACTGCCTTAGGAGTTGGGAGGCCCCAAAGGACCCCCAAACAACACAGACTATTGCTGTTGCTTTTGGTTGCCCACCATAACTAAATGGTAAGACCCTATTGCTCTTCAGGGTCTTAGGACACAACACACATGGAGAAATCAAGTAGGTACTGAACAGGGAACTTCCTCCCTGCTAGTTAGGTTTCATAGTACTGGAAGGTACTGGGGTAACCACTGTTTTCTGATTGGATTTAAGGCCCTGATCTATAGGAGAAAACACACCTGGAACCACAAAGGTGACCAAGAACCCATGGTTGGGTAACTTACAGGGCCCAGGGGCAAACCTACTACTTTTATTCTGATAAGTGGACATAGTATCCAACTGCCCTCTAAACTCATCTCTCTACACCTCATTGTTTCTCACAAACCTCATCAGAGAAATTGCCTTGTATAATAGATGGTGGTTAACATAGAAACTCCCACTGGTCAAAGTGCAGAGAACACATGACCATGGAGTGCTCAGACACAAATGGGATATCTGTATCACACATCCTTCCTCAAGGCTCAGAGGTCACCATGGAAAGATGGAGCAGAAAGATTATTAAAAGTCAGAGGTTTGGAAGGACCATAGCAAAATTCTGTCTTCTAAACATGATAGAGCCACCACACTCATGAACTCACAGCAGCTGTGGTTGCCTGCACAAGACCTGTGTTAGGTCAAACCAGTCAACATTCTAGCACAGAGTGGGAAGGGGGTTACAAGTCCCTTCCCTACCTGAGGCGCTATGGATAGTTGATGGCTTCTGGGGGAGAGAGAGTCAACTTTCTCTAAGGGTGTGGCTACTGGTAGGTCAGCCATGCCCCAATGGATAGCCCCACACACAGGAGTATATGGACAGCACAAATTAAAGTCTGTGTGTTCTTTTAAAAAAGAATAAAAAGAAAACAAGAAGTTAGGATAAGGAGGTTGGGATGGTTCTGTGAGGAATTAAGGGGAAGGGTTTGAGCTACTATGATCAAAATACATTGTATAAAATTATCAAAGAATTAATAAAAATATTTTTTAAAGAAACGCTGTCAGCCGGGCATGGTGGCACATGCCTTTAATCCCAGCACTCAGGAGGCAGAGGCAGGCGGAGTTCTCTGAGTTCAAGGCCAGCCTGGTCTACATAGTGAGTTCCAGGACAGCTGGGGCTACAGGGAGACCCTGTCTCAAAAAGACCAAAAAAAAAAAAAAAGAAAAAGAAATGCTGTCTACTGGACATGACACAATTGTTGCACTTGTGAACTTAATGCAGCTATGCTTACTTGCATAAGACCTGTACAAAATCAATCCAACAACATCAGTCAACATTTCAGCAGGCAGCACTAAAGGGACTCATTGGAGTAAAAAAACAAACAAAAAAAAAAAATTGAGGGGGCCTGTTAAGGGTAGGTATGATCAAAATACATTTTATACATGTACCCAATTTTCAAAGAATACATAAAAGATACTTAAAAATAAAATCAAACATTGTCCGTGTCCTAGTTTGTTTCTCCATTGCTGTGACAAAACACTCTGACCACTACCAACTTGGGGACGAAAGGGTTTATTTAGCTTACATATCCTGGGTCACAGTTCATCCAGGAGCCCAAGGTAGGAACTCAGGGA
>NW_008349068.1:769312-855465 GCF_000622305.1 Nannospalax galili | reverse complement strand
TGGAGCACAGGCCATGGAGGATCACTGCTTACTGACTTGCTCCCCTGGCCCCTGCTAAGCCTGCTTTCTTATGCAACACAGGCCCACCTGCCCAGGGATAGCACCGCTGGGCCCTCCCACATCACTCAACAATCAAGAAAGTGCCCTATGGATATGGCCACAGGCCTGTCCAATGAAGGTAATTCCCCAGTTGAGGTTCCCTCAACCCAGATGTGTCAAGTTGACACTAAAGCTATCCAGCACAGTCAGTAATCCTGTAAGAGAGAATTTGAGGACTTCAGTGGAAAATTAATTTACTCCTGACTGACTTATTTAGTGTGATTTTTTTCTTTAGTATGATTCTTTCTAACAATATTCATTTTCCAGATTGCACAAAAATATCTAAAATATAAATGAACTTATTTACATTAGATTTTCTTCTACCAGATTTTTCTGTGTATGATTTATCTCTTATTTCTCTAATAAAATTAGTTTGGGCCTTATTAATAAAAAAAAGTGGAAAACAGGGACTGGAGAGATGGCTCAGTTGCTAAGAGCACTGGCTACTCCTGCAGAGGACCTGAGTTCGATTCCCAGAATCTACATGGCAGCTAACAACCATCCATGACTCCAGTTCCAGGGAAATCCAATGCCCTCTTCTGACTTCCATGGCCATTGCACAACATGGGTGTACTTATACTTACATGCAGGCAATACACTCATACACATAAAAAAATTATAATAAAATATTTTTCAGAAAATAGAGTTGGATCTTTCCTTCTCATAGTGTGATTAGATCACTTAGACTCACTATTAATTCAGAAGCCCATGTAAAATTCATTTATTTGGGCAATAAATATTTATTGCATGCTAAAAATTATTCCAGGCACTGGGGGATACATCAAGAAACCAAACAAATGAAGTTATTTCCCATATACAGTTCACAGTCTATTAGGAAAACAAACAATGAATAAATAAATAAGTAAAACATCCAGTAAGAGATGGTAACATGTTACAGAGAAAAAATAAGGAAGGCAAGAAGATGAGGTATGAGGGAAATTTCCTAGGGTTGAGGGTGACACTTGAAAATGTAAAGAAAGTAAAGGAATAAGCCAGGTAAATATCTACAGAAGAACATTCTAGACAGAGAACATAGTATGTATAAAGTCCGTTATATGGAAACAAGCCTTTGATGTTTGCATAAACATGTCAATGCAGGAGATTTCAGAAGATTCAGTTGCCTCTGCAGACACCAAAGACTCATTCACCAAAGTTTTGAAAGAATCCATGCCATTCTCCTTTACCTGGGTTTATTGTGGTTCTATGGCAGTGAGTGTCCTGATTCCACGTCCACCTGTGGCACTATCTCCAGCCTTCACTTGATTGAGCATTCAAGCCTGCTGTGGACCATGTTACTATACAGCAGTGCAGAAGGCTGGGGTGAGGTATGAGACATCCATTGCCCATCATTATACCCATTAAAATAGCCATGCTCAATTAGTTGACCCAAAAGACTAATGGGGTCAAAGCTGTTTCACAGTGTTCATGTTACACATAGCACACAGGTAAACCAGCCTGACATCTCAGAAAGGTACAACATTGGCCTGCTGAAAAACTATGATGAAAGCCTAGCAAACTAAAAGTTGACTTTCCTTGAAGTAAAACTAATATTTGAAAGTCTGGCCTTTAAAAAAAAAAAGAAGGAAAAAACTAACCCAGAGGTATAAAAAGATTTATCTCACATCTCTTTCAGATAAAAATGTCTCCACAATCATTGCCAAAGTGTGAGGCATACCTGTCCTAAAAATAATATTAAAGTACAACTTTTAAAACAGGCACATACTAGTGTGGTAATTTTATCATTGGATACAGAGGATAGAAAGTACACTGAATCTTTAAATTGGCATGCTCAGCCCCAAATAGGTGAGCTCACTACAAAAACTTAAAGACACACCATTAATTATAAGACTCTTACAACAATAACAGCAAATGACATGCTTTTCTTCATAATTACTAGATATGAAACTGCAGAAGCATTACTCTAAACGACTGTTTTTGAATCATGTCTTGGTTCATACTAATAGTGAAAATGGACTTGCCTGTATGACATCTCTGCTTTGCTTCTGTTCAGATCAGGTAAGAAAAATTTTAAGTGTGATTCATCTTCAGTAAACTTTTTCCAGTCAGAGAATAAAGCCATTGATTACCAAAGATCAAATCTTTCCATTTAAAAAAAAAAAAATGTGTTTATTTTTTGCTATTTGCCTTTTCTAAAAATTCTCCAGCTCTGTCATTTTCAAATATAATCTGATAACTCAAATTCAAGAACTCTGTGTCAGGAGGCTGATTGTAGTCACACACGCCAGTGTGAAGTCAACAGTCCTTTACACAAGAAATGCTAAGCTTGACCTTCCCTGGATTAATTAAACACATGGAATGGAAGCCCATTTTAGAACTTCAACCAGAGCACAATATCTCCTATTTAGAATCATATCCCTTCCTCCTCCCACATAATTTTTTAGAAGATCTCTTTATATACAAAAAAAGTAGGGAAGAAATGCCCTGTATTTGATTGTAGGGTAAACTATTACAATGAACAGGAAAATTATGGACGTTAAGAGAGTCTCATATTTTATAATATGTCATAAATTTGGGTTTAACTTTATGTTACGAACTGGGAAAGGTTGTACACTCCTGTAATCCCAGCACTTGGGAGGAAGAGACAGGATGTTTTACGCCAGTGTGATCTACAACAGCAAGTTTCAGGACAGCCAGGGTTACATAGTTACATAATAAGATTCTGTCTCAAAACAAACCAAACAACCAAATCAATAGCAAAAGATCATGGTACAAATTCCCTCCCTTCTTAAGCCATTGTTCAATCTATATTTATACATAATTTATCTATATGGCAATAACAATAAAGTGAACATTATATTCCAGGCATGGCACTAAACACCAGGGACAGTAAAGAAAAAGATGGATTTGGCCATGCCCTCATGGAGATCATAGTAAGGGAGCAAACATTTGTGATCATTATGTCCATTTAATAGTTGACGAACCAGACACTTGGATGAACTTGCCTGTAGCCATTCAATGAGTAATGAGATTTGTGTCAGTATACCTGCCTCTAAAACGTCTCCTCCAACAATCCGAAAAATATAATTCAAAGAATTATTCCAAATCCAAAAAATTAACAAATGGTAAAGGCAGCTTCAAAATCCTCAGACATATTCCAGTAGGCCCAAACTGAAAGCAAAGATATATCCTGGGCTATTCCAGCATCAGGTCTTGTAGGTTCTCTTGAGAACTTTAACATTGTCCCTAAAGACACACTCCAAAATACATTACCATGTCAGTGGACCTCCAGAGTACAAAGCAGCTGAGCCCACCGACTTCTTGAGCTCTGAGCGCTAAAGCAAATAAAGTCCCTTTAAAGGAATTTGTACCAGGGCTCCCTCTGTGTGATGCCCAGTGGAAGGGGTTCACCTCCCCAGCACCTGGCAAGAACTGCCTCATTCCTCTCTTTGGAAGAAGCATCTTGGAAGTCATCCCTGCTGCCCTAATGAATGTTAACGCCCTTTTTTCATAGTATCATGACCAGCCCTTTGTGTGTTTCTTTCACATCCCACTTCTGTGGGTAAAGAGACAACAAAGGGACCAACTATGGAAAGTCAAAAGATACATGGTTTGTCTGGACTGAGCTTCTAAGCAAATAATCCTTCATAGCATTCAGATACTTTTGACATAAAGTGACCTTATTTCCTCTCACATTCTTCTTGGTGTGGGAGGGCTAGTTAATTCTGGAATCATGTTGTGAATATTAATAGTGAATTCCCATCACAGGCAGTGAGGAAAGCAAGTCCTAGGAGTGCTCTGAGGAAATTTCACTAGTCAAAGTGATTAAAATGGCCAGAATTCATCAAAGACAATGATTACATCTTTCTAAACTAACTGTAAAACAACACTAAACAGGCACCAAGTGGCTCGTTTCATGAGTGGAAAACAGTGTTTTAATGATTTTAAAATATCTCTCTCTCTCTCTCTCTCTCTCTCTCTCATCTCCTATCTCCTAAATACCCACTTAACCAAAGGGAATGGTGTTCTAGCCTTTCTTCTCCATCTAAAATGTCTTCAGCTGTCACACTTCACGTGACTAAAATGTGCAGGTGAGAAAGGAGACTCTCCACCAGTCTGAAAATCGCCTTTCAAGGCTAACCAAATCCACTCACTTTTTGTTTTCTACTCTAACTTCTCAATCAAGTCAATAAATATATAAGCTTGAATTTGGATCGTGGCACTGCAGGATTTTATCCTGCGACAGGAATTTCTTAATATCATTTGAGAGTCTCAAGATGGTCTTGATATTAGGTCTAGATGCGCAAAAATAATTGGCGTTGGTGTCCCATCAGGGGTCAAAAGTGACCGGCTGAAGATGAAGCAGTCCTTTCCTATCCAGAGCAGTGGTGTTGAGCAGGTGGTGGGGTGTCAGCCGGCTGGCTTCTGGATAGGGGTCCCTGTCAGGAGCGGTAGGCTGCAAAGTCTCTAGCTGGGGCGTAGGGTTGATAGTGCTTGCGGGTGGGTCCAAGCCTCCGGGGAGTCATGTTCATGTAGTCACTCTGAAGGAGCCTGTTCCTTCTGCTCTTGGTCTGCTGAAAAGAAAAGCATTAGTGTAGAAAGACACTGAGGAAATGTCGTGGGAGGAGCTCTAAGACTTCAGGATAATTATTCAGGACATCAGTTGCCAAATGACCCTGAATACCAGCATGCTTTGTGTATCTTGGACCAGGATGGTGACTAATCAAACCTAAGCACTGACTCTTCTAAAGCAACTTGAGAAATCTCAAACAAAGGAACTGTTGCAGGGAAATGTATCCACTTCTTTCAGTGCTGTGATTTAACCTTGAGTTCAAATACATATCTAACACAGCCAGTATTGATATTTAAATACATTTGAAAGTCCTTCCTCTTCAAATAGGTCAAGCATTTTCATTTTAATCTTCTTAAACTGGCCATTTGTTCAATAAGCTGTTAATTTAAAAGGACATTCAGTTCTTTCAGGTTCTGAAATAGCCATAAGTTTATAACAGTAGAGTCCAAATTAATGAGGATCTGCAGTTATGGACAACTAAGTACACTCCTATTGCCTTTGTGTATATATTTCTATAAAGATAATAATGTCATCCATCACTGTTGCCCAGGGTTTAGTAATCACCAGAGGACTTTCTACCAGGGACAGAGAAATAGGAATGACATTGAACCTGGCACAAGAGTTATACCCACTATAAATCTTGACTGGGGGCTAGGAGTGTCATTGTCAGGTCAATGTGTCGGTAAAATCTACGGTTGGACAAATGACTTCTAAAATTCCAAAACTGGAAAGCCATCTAGACTTTTAAATTCAGAATTCTCTATTATGGAAGAACAATGCCTATTTCCAGTCACATAGGCCTGATACATTAAATAGATACACTGAGCATGAATGATAAAAATTCCTGAATAAATGAGTGAATGACTCCAGGCCTGGTCTCATTTCCATGCACTCCTACCTGAGACCTTTACAACTTCCTCGTCAACTAAACTTTCAGTCCTCATCTTCTGGAACTCTCAGCACCATTCTACAGTCCATCTTCCATATTCCTAGGTTCTTAAGATTCAACCAGTTCCCAAAAAATTCATAAAATTTTTCTCGGCATTCTTCCTTAATGCAATAAAACAAGTACTTGCACACCATTTATAGTCCATTAGATATTAGAAGTGATCTAGAGATAATTTAAAGTTTGCAGGAAGATGTACATAAGTTCCATGCAGATACAATGCCATTTTAAATGAGATTTCTTCAGCATTCTCATATTTAAGCCCTGGAACCAACCCCACTCAGATCCCAAGAACAATTGTAATACTGATTATTCTTTCCTTTTTGCAGCATTTTTCTTCTTTGCCTTCTGTGACATCCTGGTTTTCACCCCTACCTCTCTGGTCACTCCTTCCCTGCCTATTTTGCAAATTTATCCTTCTCTTGTCATTCAGAATCTCACAGCTTGGCCCTTGGCCTTTCCTCTGTCCTCTCTCCCCAGGAAATCTCACCCACATTCTTAGCTGCAGTTACCACCTACTCATCTAAATTGTTTTTTATCTCTGGCATAGACCTCAAAAGCACTCTACATTAAATATGTGCAAAATGAAACTTAAGCTCTTCCCCTAAGATTTATTTCTGTCCTGGTGTTTCTCATGCCAGTAAGTGACACTGCCATTATATGGTTGTCCAAGCTGGATCTCTCAACCTTCACCCTTGACAACCTTGATATCTTGAGTTCCTTTATCCCCTGTCTCAGGAGACATTTACCAACGTCTGGAAACATGGTAAGCCATGCTGCTGGCATATAGAGAATAAAGGCCAGAGATACTGCTAAATATTTTCCTATATTAAGAGCAGCCCCTATATTAACTAGCCTAAATTAGTACCAAGGTTTACAAGTCCTCATTGAAACAGTCTAATGATGAAAAAGAAGGGGATAAGACAGCAGTAGATACAAAATATGCCACTAAATTAGCATGAATCCTGCTAGACTGCCTAACTCCTCCTTGCTCATATCCAAAAATAACCAATGGTTTAAGCCTGGTCAGAAAGGTGGTGTTTTATCCATAGATCTAATGTGTGACAGTAAGAAAAGAAAATTGGAAAGAGAAGGTTATATATTCAGCTTTGGCCATTTTGGGTTGGAGATGATTATCCTCCTGGACTAAGAAGAAAGATAACATGTATACTCACAGGCTAATTTATTCAAATAGAGGTATAAAATAACCAATGGTTTAAGCCTGGTCAGAAAGGTGGTGTTTTATCCATAGATCTAATGTGTGACAGTAAGAAAAGAAAATTGGAAAGAGAAGGTTATATATTCAGCTTTGGCCATTTTGGGTTGGAGATGATTATCCTCCTGGACTAAGAAGAAAGATAACATGTATACTCACAGGCTAATTTATTCAAATAGAGGTATTCATGTAAGCTGATATTATATATATATATATATCCTTTCTGTCAATAACTGACAACAGGGCAGGAGTGCGACCAATGGAATATCTGCCTAAAAATGGAAGAGAACATTGCTGATGCTACCCAGGGAAGCATTCTCATTCTGGCTCCAACCTTCAGGATTTCCTTTGCCAACCCCTCCCCCCAACCCCACTGCTAACTCTCACCTCTGGACACCCCAAAGAAACCATAGCTTATAAAGGGGCCCCAATAATAAAGATGTCATGACTCGGGTTCTCCAAATTACACACAAAGATAATGAAAATCTGCTGCAACCAGTTTCCATGCTTACCTCTATACCATTGCCAGACAGTGGATTTAGTTAGTATCACCCTCCCTGACTCTGAATCAAGCAGTGTGATGGAGATGACTGAGAATCCAATCCTAAACCCAGAGTGCCTGCCCACATATGTGGGCACCCAGCATATATGTGAATGTGTGTACAGAGTACACACCTTCTGTAACTGTGTCTGTGTCATTCAATAGTCAAAGGTGTTCTTAGGGCCATTCTGTCCTTGCCTTTCCTTCCACCTCTGCCTTCCCACTTATTTCCTGTGCAAATCATCAAAACACAGGCCATACATAAAGCAATTTCCTTAAAGAAGTGGTCAAGAAGCTACGGAATTTAAAGACAGATACTATCTAAACATACACTGTCCACACATTGTGGTACATATTAATGAAGAGCATTAAAAAAAAACTCTCCTCTAGACTAGGCAAGGAAATAGGCTTATAGCTCAGCTGAGTGAATGGAGAATTGACTTTGGGTCTGTGGTAGCCTAACCGAGAAAACCTTTTTCTTTTCCTAAATGCCAACATCAAGTAAAGCACTGAGATAGATTTGCAATTGCTCCCAAACCCTACACAGCTAGAGTGCCTATATTAGACATCATAGGTCCTTAGAAAGTTTCAGAAAACAACTTTCATTAAGGCACTCTGCTAACCAGCCAAAAATAGGATCCCAGAAAGTTATGCAGGAAATGATTAAACTCCAGGGATCCCTAAATGCTTAGCTGACCAAGGTGCTTACTGATTAAACAGCAGGAGGAAAAGATAAACCCAAAGCAAAAATGTTATGTTGTTCTACACTTGCGAACTGTAAGTGTAATTTTATTTGTTTTGTTTGGTCAGAATATATAAGACCTGGGTTTGAGAGCCAATTTTTTTATTAGATAACCGCAGATGGCAAGACATGTCAGGCACTAAAGTTGCCCGATTCCTAGTGAGTTTGTGAGGTACACCAAAATAACTTTTCTCAAGACAAAGGAAATGAACCTCAGTAAAAACTAGCACTGCCAAAGAAAAACTCAAACTCCTATGATGTCTGATTTGAAAAGTGAGTTGTTTTATTTGTTGAAAATGAGATGCTGCTTTTATTTTTTTTGGGGGGGGGTGATTCCAGTCACCCACCAAATTGGTGTCTCATTTTAGAAACTGACAAGTTAATGCCTATTTACCATAAGTTTTAAATGATGAGAGGAACTCTCAGGGCCACTGAAAGTCAGAGCAGTTCCCACAACTACTTTCCACAAAGCTAGTAAATATATTTGATGTAGGTCAACATATCACAGGGAGCCCTTTCCCAGAAGAGTACCCACTGGGCCACTGCTCTTGGTCTTTTAGTTAGGAAATTGAGGCTTTCAGTAAGATAACTGGAAAGTCATGTAGCAAGCAAGAAAGTCAATGGCTGGGATTAGAGAAAGCAAATCTAATCATTCTAAAATCATTGTCAACCACCACAGAGATGAAAGACACCAAGGGTGCAGACCCCAAGGTCCCAAAAGATGAATTCTCAATTAACATCAGAGGCAGAACTTGAGCAATATTTTGCTATACTAACCCCCATCACCCTATCAGGATGGGCAACTTACAGAAGGCAAGCTAGGCAAACTCCCAAGATGATATAAGGAATTCCCAGAAACAAGTAGCCATATGTTCCCTACTGTGTAGTAGTTATAGATTAGCCAAAGGGTAGTCTCAGAAATGGCCACCTGCTGTCTAAGGTATGTTTAACTATAAAAATATGTAGGGAATGATAGAGACACGCAACCTTGGACAATAGGTTAGTAAGAGTTTAGGAGGATCTAAGGCAGATAACAGAACAGCATGACTAGATCTATGGCTGTCCTGTCCCCTAAGCCAATGCTATAGTAAGTAGGAAGAGTTCACATGGCATCACTTCCAGAAATCACCAAACATACATGCTTAGTTAAATACATAGATTATTCCAGAAAGATAAGTATCATTTTGAATACTTAGTTAAGTTCTTAATTATGCCTTTATGAGGGTTATCCATTTATCAATCCAATAAGTATTCATTAAGTTCACTGAGTAATACATATTTCTCATTGAGGAAATGAATCATTTATTCATCTAACGTCTAGAAAAATTCAAAGGCAAATGAAATTAGTACATGAGATAGTGTGTTCTTCATGAAGAAATAGTTTTCTAAGAAAAAGATCCTGTTGTGGTCCCTTCCTAATCATGTATATGCTCATCAAAATGTGCTTGAAATCCAGGCACCCATAGTTCTACCATTCAGGAGGCTAAAGCAGGAGGATCACAATGAGTTCAAAGGCAGCTTCGACTACATGGCAAGTTTCAGGCCAGACTGAGCTACATAGTGAGACCCTGTTTCAAAAAACACAACTAAACCAACAAAACGAACAAAAAAGTTCAAGTTGAATCAAATGTTGAATCAAAAATTCGGCATTGAGGAAAGTAAAGAAAACTATACCAAGTTTATCGCAGGAACATTTATAGAAACTGATAAACCCTATTCATCGGTGAGAGCTCAGAAAAATTTTTTTCCCACTGTACTTTCATAATGAAGCACCATTCTTGGCCTCACATAATTCAACTGTTTCAGAGGAGACAAAAAAATAGGAGCAAGAAATAGACCTCGTTTCTTCTGGTTTGAATACACAATTCAGTAGCCTAGTTTCTCATGATTTTTGACCCTGAGCCAAAGCTGTTTTGGCTTCAGTTGCCTAGCTTCCTGAGTGGCTTATATTTTTATACTTTATGTATGCATCTGAGCTGCTTTATATGTCATAATTATGTTGCAAAAATAGGAGTGAGAAGTTAACTGCTTCTAATCTCCCACCCTAATTTATCCACTTAGCTTCTAATTCTGCCTGGCTACTTAGTGCCTTTTAGAAAACAGAAATAACATCAGATTATTACCTCATGAAAAGTTGAACAAACTGAAACAGTGCCTATTCCAGCCTATCGGGAGAAAGAAATAATACTAGGCACATTAAGCAGAGACTAAACCATGCAGGCAAAATTCTTGATGTGGTCAGAGTACATGTGCTATGGAGAAGTTACATAAAAACAATGTTGCACCTCTTACCCAGAAAATACTGAGAGCCAGTGTCACTAGGAAGCTATAGAGAGCCAGGAGTCCACCAACCACCACCAGTGCCCAAAACAGCTCAGCAGCAAGGCAATGATGTTCCTCTGAAAAACAGAACAGAGTGGATTAAACAACATAGGAGTGGCAGTCGAGTACATTTCTGTTCTTCTGAATATCACAGAAGATGTGAAAGTTATAAAAACATACAAAATATTACCAGCTTTGATGATAATCTTGCTCTTTTGGACTTATTCAACCCCACAACTGACCATAACCTTATCAACTTTTAAGACTGAGGTTGAACACTGTCACCTTAGCATGGCACATGGTGATGTTACATTTGCTGGACTTTGTTGATTCCATTACATAATTCCAAATGATGACTTTTAATGGCTTTAACCTGTCCCCACCACCTTACCCCTGTCAGAAGATAACTCACTTAGAGGGCACTAAGCTGTATCTTTGAAATAAGTAAAATGATATGAATTGTTTTCAAACCCTAAGAAAATCATCAGTCTTATATGACAGTCAGAAAACTAACCTGAAAATCAAAAGATAAATGTCTGGTTCCTACTCCAACAGATTTTCTGATTCTGAACAAGTCAGTTTATACATCTGGTATCAGAAAGGGACAGAAAGTAACCTATACAGTTCTGTTCACACTCAACATTAGAAGTAGGAAAAATATCAATAACTCTAGCCCATAAAGTTTTAAACCTGGCTACACATTAAATAGAAAACATTTTCTAGCTCCTCTTTCTCAAACCATATCAATTGTATCAAAATCTCAAAGTTGAGCCCAGTTATTTTCAACATACTCAGATTTATATTATACAAACAGGGCTGAAAATTGCTGCATCCATGATCACTGATGTATTTTCCAATTCTAATATAAATGATAGACTATATGTATGTGTGTATGCATACATCTAAAACACTAGCCTAAAGTAGTATATCATTTTCCATGAGAGAAATGTTTTATTATTAACTTCCAAAATGGTCTATTTTTTATCCTTTGACTTAATCCAATTAAAATATCTTGCCTTGGCATTCTTGATATTAGAAATCTGATTCTCATATTAATTACCTCCATTTTTTCCAGAACACTAAAGCTACACTGCCATATTAAGTTAATAATTATTTTATTGTTTAGTATTTGATTGGTCTCCAGAAGAATTTTGCTCTGGCATAAGAGAAAGATATTTATTAAAATTGTGCTAGTATTAAATATAAAATGGAACATATCATTTCTCATTTATCGCTCTATAGAAAAGAAAAGCTGTAATGGGCACAGAAACATCTACCTGATCTCTCTCAATTTTATGTTGATGTTATGTTATACAGAAACTCTGTATTCTGAATTTGGGGATCTTATGGTTTTTCTTCCCAATGTTTAGGTAGAACATAATCTCAACATAAGGACAGTACTCCAAGATTCACTGACTCATGGATACTATTTAATCATATTGAGTTTGGGGCCATGAAGAAGTTGGGCAGCTTACCCAAGATCATAAACCCCATATCCCCTAGTTTCTAGTCCAGCAGCATTTGTGTGTTATGGAAAATGTAAAGCTACTAATGTAGAAGAGCATGAAGTGCAAAAAGAGAATTAATTTGAAATACAGCCAGTTCTAATATAAATGATATGAATTAATTAATTTGAAATACAGCCAATTAATTAATTTGAAATACAGCCAATTCTTCCTGAGTCCTGATCCATTATACCCCATTGTTTCTTAGAGGACCCCTAGACTGACATTTTACACTTGATCTTAGCCAAAAGGCCAAGAAGCAATAGACTCACATTTTAATGGCAAACTTTTTCTCACATGACTCTCTTGAATTGAGAATAATCTTATATGATTTATTCCCATGGACTGTAACTTCTTCCCTTACTCTTCACTCAAGATCAGTGAGGGAAGTTAAAGGTGTTCAAAATATAACCTGGGATCATTCCTAAAGCAAAAGAAAAACATTTTAAAACATGGTTTGCTTTAAATCACTTGCAGGTACTCCAGCTTCATCACTGATCTTAACCTCACTTTCAGAATTACAATAGAAAAGCATTACTTTGAGGGGGTACAAGAGTATGGTCGCATGTTACCTTTCACATGAATGATTGTTCCATTGCTCTTCTCATTGCCTATGTAAGGAGGAGGATACATGACCTCAATTTTGCAGAAGTAAATATCTGTTTGATTAACGTGCAGATTCCGAAGGTAGAATGTCACTGTTTCATTGTCCAAATTCCCATCACAGTTGAACCCCATATTTGAGTGAAACTGAAGCTGATGGGAAAAATTCCCACTCACATTGCAGACTTCCACATCACTATTCACTCCTTTATAAAGCGATGCCCGAAACTCCTTTGAGAGGAGGTTGTAGGTGTAATTGCAGCTAAGGTTGACTTCATTGTTATGCGCCACAAGCATGGGCAACTGCTTCACCAAAATCTTGTTTTCTGGGGTGGGGGGGGAGAAAGCATTTGTTTAGAATGAGAGTATAAGAATAATTCTGTTGTCCTGAAATCAAGATGAAGTAATTAGACACCTGAACAGATCTCCAGGAAAGTTGGTCTCTTGGCAAATAAAGGTATAAGAGCTCTTGGGGTGATAATTAAACCAAAAGTTTTAAAATTTACATTTTAATAATATTTCCGTCTTCTCAGGAATGGGGAAACAGAACATTTTTCTACCTGAAAGGCAAAATGTAACCTTCTGTGGGTGCCACAGCTATGCACTCAGAATTTTTGAGTCTGAGTTGAGATTCCTAAGATGTAAGTCATGCCTTGGGTTCAGTTCCTGATTAAGTGATATTCTTGGAAGCAGCTGGAAGTCTGACACAGGTGCACACATGGATTTGTTTTTCAACTGTGTGACAGGTTCTTGTGAAGGTGCTTTAAAGTTCTGGAACTTTTTGACTTTGCTTATTTGACCATTCCAAGAGTGGAATAAAGGGGTAAGAAAAATCTATAACTCAAACTATTGGCTTTCATTTCTCTTCCATAGCAAATCCTGAGAATAGCCTCCCCCAAAATTTGCATAACAAATTCTCTTAAATCACAGAAAAGTTCTCTCTCTGATCATCTTCTACAAAGAAGATCCAAATAGACAATCAAAGATCTGGATACTATCTAATTCAATTTCTCATTCAAAAAGCAAACAAGTGAAGCTATAGTATCAAGTCCACAAGGGAAGAGAACATACTGATATTATTTCCCATTACATCCCCATTGCCAGCACACAATAATAGATCCCTTTTAAAGGATTATTACATTTTTTTATTGTGTGTATCTTTAGGGGGGGGTGGTGAATGTGTGGAGGTTAGGGGACAGTTTGAATGGATTGGTTCTCTCCTTCCACTATATGGGTCTCAGAAAGTAAATTCAGGTCATCAGGTTTAGTGACAGGTACCTTTGCCCAGAGTCATCTCTCAGGCTCTATATTCTTTTTTAAAGAAAATAACTAAATGAGGTCTAGAAACATAAATGGTTCATTTAAAGTCATTGAGCAAATGGTGAGCAAAATCAGAGCCAAAACCCAAGTCAGTCACACCAGCTAAGGAGCTGAATGACCACTTAAGCATGGAGAATCAACTGCACAGACCAAAGACCCTACAATCCTTTTCTGAAATAAGACCTGAATTTTGCAGAAGTAAACATATAGCTATTTATCTTTGATGAAATTTCAATATAAACAAAACTATTTTTTTTGCTATTGGGGACATGATAATTATGACCTATTTATCATTTTTAAAAGGTTATTTATAGATCAAAACATGGTGGAATACACTTTTAATCCCAGTACTCAGGATCCAGAAACAGGCGGATCTCTGTGAGTTCAAGGCTAATCTGGCCTACATAGCAAGTTCTAAGCCAGTCAGGGATACATAGTAAGACCTAGTCTTAAACAACAATAAGAAAATTGTTTTATACCCACAACTATATACCCACATAAGAGCATCAGATAGAATCAGAATTCATTTAACCTGAGGTTGGATTCATGCACTGAGGTGTTATGTTTTGCTTTGAATAGGAGGCAGCTACATAGAATTAAATCTCTAATTGCTTTTCTCTGTCATACAGTTATCAGTACTTCTAAACATCAAGAATTTTTTTAAAAAAGAAAACCTATTTCCAGGACCTCTCATTCCTAGAAATTCTGATCTATTTGGTATAGGTTGGGGGTGCAATTAGTGTTGACACTGAGGTTTGGAACAACTTTACTGAAATGTAATTCCCATACCATAAAGTTCACCCTTTTAAAGTATATAATTCATATTTGTTTTTACTACTCAAAAAATTGTGAGATCATCACTCTCTGACTGAAGAATAATTTTATTGTACAAAAAGGAAACCTCATGTTTATTAACACTCACTTCCTTCCCTCCAACCTCTGGTAACTACTAATCTACTTGTCTCTGCCCATTTGGGACACTTCATACGCATCAAATCATAAAATGTGTGGCTTTTTCTATCTGACTTCTTATGTTTAGCAGTTTTCAAGTTTCATATGTGTTATGAAAAGTATCAGAACTCCATTGTGTTTATCTCTGTATAATATTTTGTTATGTGGCTATAATACATTTTGCTTTTCCACTCAATATTTTTATGGTTATTATGAATAATGCTACTATGAACCTTGGCAGAGCAAGCACAACTCACCCCATTAGAGTTGGCATTCTCTCCAGCCAGTGACAGGGACTTCTTGAAGGCTTTTAAGCAGAGAAGTAGATGCACACACCTTTTCATTTAAATAGATCAGATTAGCAAAAACAGAGAAGGTAAATATAGAGGGTACAAGAGTGAGACCGTGGAGAGTAGACAGAGTAATGCTACAATTCAGCCAAAGGTGAGAGGATTAAGCTGGTTGGTAAGAAGTAAATAAAATGAGAAATGTTCATAGGCTAACACTTGCAAAGCTGGACATTGACTAAAGTATGGTAAGACAGAAAAGGAGTTAAGACTTCCTCTGGCCACAGAAAACAAGGAACAAAGCAACTGCTTTCCTCTTTGCCTACATCACTTCCTCTCTGCTTCGTTGTACTAGCAGAATGGACAGATCAGAAACTGAGATCAAGTTCAGACATCCCAGATAAAAAGAAGATATATTTTCAGTTTCAGGAATCATAATTACAAAAGATGGAAGCCTTCAGAAGGAACAAACAGCAGTCTTTCTCCTCTGAAATGGTTTTCCTTGACAAGATACACTATTACAAGAAAACTAGAAGATAGATTTTCCCTTCTGTCAATCATGGGCCTCCAAGTTCAATCCTCAGTGTTGTTGAGGTTCAGCTGGATATCTTCTAAGTCCATTTGACCTCAGCATTACAAATCAAGAATTATCTCAAGCAGAAATTGAAGACATCTGTACCAAAACTAACTTTTACATGGTCACTGCTCCTATGGTTGATGTCATAACCAGCCACTGAGCAAGGAAATGGAAACTACTCTATTTTGTAACAATGCCAAAATTTTGCTGGGAAAGAGTTTGAAAACTATCAAAAGGAGCGAGACAAGGTGTTTACTTTTCTCCCTCTTCTTTGTCAACATAGATAATTTTTAAATTAGCTGACCCTTAAACAGAGATATTACATTTGAGATTATTTGCTTTCTTTGTGCTAATATATGGATAACAGATTCTTAGCTTAGAATTCAAGCTGATAAGGCCTCTTTTTTAAAATATTTATAACCTTTCTAGCATTTGGTCCCACCTTAACTTATGCCAATAGTTCAAAAAAGTCCAAGTAAGAAACTATCTCATAGGACTTCAAAATCTGTATCTACTTTGTACAGAGGCACTAAGTGGAAGGAGCTTAGTTCTGGCAATAGAGAAGGGTAAATAGTTATTCTGAATGACATTGAGCATATGTGATAATTATCATTTCCAACATGCACAATACCTCTAGCTTCTTTTATTTTCTCTTAAGATGGAACATTTGGTGTGGGGGGGGGCAGGGCTGGAGAGATGGGCCAGCGGTTAAGCACAGTGGCTGTTCTTGCAGAAGACCTGGGTTCAAATCCCAGCACCCACATGGCAGCTAACAACTGTCTGTAACTCCAGTTCCAGGGGATCCTACACTCTCTTCTGCCTCTGTGGGCATTGCACAACATGAGTTCACTTACATACATGCAGGCAATTCACACATACACAAAAAATAAAAATAATAAATAATTTTTTTAATGGAACATTTGGGAAAGACATGCCCCTCACTATATGGCAGTGTAGTATAAATCAAAGCAATTGACCACAAATTAGCTTGGATACATATTCTGGCTCTCTGCATCTCTGGGAATCCATATCTAGACTCAGAAGAAACTAAGGAAATATTTATCTTCCCCACACTAGCTGTTATTTGATTCCTTTCTGTTTTCCAAATCAAGCTGAGAGTATACCTAGCCCTTTCCCTGCAAACATTTGATTCCATTTTCCTCCTTGTGTGTGGTTTTCCTACTTTAAAACTACTAGGTTAAAAGAGAAACAATGTCAGTCTATCAATGTATTTGATTACTGTGTTAAAAGCCTATGCGCTTGGCTGGCATGTCTCTACTGAACTGACAAGTTGTTTTGATGTTGAATTTAGTGCTTTGCTTTGCAAAGCCTTTCCTAGCAGCTAATCTAGCTAACGGTGTGGAGACCGGAAACAGTAACCTCAAAACTCTTTCCCTCACAACTCCTGTTTAACAACAGGCAACATAAAGAGCAAGATGAGAGATGAGAAGGCATTTATCTGCTGCTTATAAGCAAGGCTGAGCAAGGTGATAAGAGGCAAAAGATTTCCCACAGATAGTCTGTGAAACATGACAGAACTAACTTCAGGAAGATTGAAAATTGTTTATGCTTCCAAAAAAAAAAAACAGAGTGGTTACAAAAACAACACCTTGTCTTTTCATCAATTGTAAATGTGTCAGTGACTATATTTAGGAACCAAGCCAATCTCTGCATAGGTGGAGTGGATAAACACCTCTAAGGTGTGGCTCCTAACATTGAAGAACCAAGCTTTTAAAAGAATGCTCCCCCTCAGTCAAGCCACCCTTGGATTTCTAAAGAAGATGAAGCATAAAATGCAATGTGGAGAACATATTGCCTTAGAATTTATGAGGCTATAAAATGATGTCAAAGAAAGTGAGTTGCCCAAGATTTTAGGACAAATAGCGAACCCTTGAGGCTTGACCTAGGGCCTCCTGACAGATCCTAATCTAATGCTCTTTTCCCTCTGCCACTGTATCAAAAATCTAACATAATTTCAGAGGTTGGTTCTAGATCCTTTTAAAGCTGGCCTTGATAGGGAAGCTAGTTCTAGGGCTCTCAAGTGAGAGTCAAGGAGAATACCACCGAGTAGGGGCTTAACTGAATGGGAAGAGGACTGGGCCAAGACAGATTTCATTTTATCTACCATTTTAATGTAAAAAAAAAAAAAAAAAAGTCAGCTGGAAGGAAACATGGAGATTATTTAAAGCTAATCCCTTAATTTATAGAAGAGATAACTAAAAGCAAAAGTGGTAAATGCTTTTTTACAAGGTTACACAGATAACTGGAGAGCTAATGTGTAACATATATATTATTTAGGTATGAGGAACAAAGCTATAAGTCATGAATGAATAGAAAAACAACTTTGTTCATTCAATGAGAAATACTGAGCTGACTTCATGCTCAGAGTTAGAAGAAATATGCTCCACACATGCTAGTTCCTCATTATCAGCTTTATTTTCTGTAGTCTCAGTTACCCGTAGTCAACTACATTCCAAAAAATATCAAATGGAAAATTCCAGAAATGAACAATTCATAAATTTTGAATTGTGCTCCATTCTCAGCAGTGTGGTGAAATCTCACGTTATTTCACCCAGGATGCCAATTATCCCTTTGTCTAGTGGATCTACAGTGTATATGCTGCCCGCCCCAACACGCGCGCACACCTCAGTGAGCCATGTAATTTTCTCTAGGTTATCAGATCAACCATTGAGGTAGCTCACTGCTTCTGTTCAAGTAACCTTTATTTTACTTAATAATGACCCCCATGCAAGAACAGTGATTCTGGTGAAAGTTTTCTACTTAATAAGGAGCGAAAAGCACATGCTGAAGTTGATGAGAGCGAACATTCATGAAATTATAAGGCAGGAAAGAGAAATTCATGCTAGTTTTGCTGTTGCACCTCAAACTGCAAAAGTACAGACACAGAGCAAGAAAAACTAAAGTTATAGAGTTTGGTCTATCTCAGATTTCAGGTATCTGCTGAGTGTCTTGGATAGTGGGGGATAACTATACACATTTAACTTACAATTTGAAAGCCTTCCTATGGGTCACAGGTGGACCCCAGAAGAGACCAGCAGGCAATATTGTAATACAAAATGTCTCTTACAAATTATTTCCAGCACACAAGCCATTGCAGTTTTTCTAGTCCCATTTGCCCCTCTACATAAAAGGAAAATAAGTCAACACAGTCACTTTTCAGTCTCTCACTAGACAAACTTCAGGGCTTTTGTGTATCACATTTTTATCACGTTTTAATATACAATATTCCATCCCTTCTTTTCTGTATCCTAAGCATCATAGTGAAATAAAATGACCCATGGAGGCTGGTGAGCAGGAATGGACTAAGTAGCACTCAAGACTGAAGTTCTCATTGAGAAGCTAAAGGAGCAATTAGAAAGATATAAAACATTCTCAACTAACAATTGATTTTCTTCTAGAACTTTTTTTTTTTTTTTGGTTTTTTTGAGACAGGGTCTCCCTGTAGCCCCAGCTGGCCTGGAACTCACTATGTAGACCAGGCTGGCCTTGAACTCACAGAGCTCCGCCTGCCTCTGCCTCCCAAGTGCTGGGACTTAAGGCATGCACCACCACTAGAACTTTTAAGAATTTCATTTGGTACCATTTATGACTATCACAGCATTTATTTTACAATTGAAAAATATGAGATACAAATTCCTAATTGTGTTATTTCCTTCTTAAAATTCTAACTGAACATAATTTAACATGGTAGTAACATGTCTGGTGGAAACTAAAGAGAAGGAAAGCTTTCTACTTTCCATCATATTGTATATTGTTTGTAAGCCAGTTATGAAGGTGTCACTGGTTGCCCTGGCAGAGAACACCTCTGTCCTGACCACAGAACTGGTTAAGTTACTGTAACTTTCCTCTGAGCACATTTCCTGTTTGGGACGAGGATATCCTTCAACTTCTAACCACCTTATCACTTGCTTCTTTTCAGACTCTATTAGGGACAGGATCCCACTGGGTCAATCCCGTGTTTGCTCTGGAAGTTTTAAGTCAAATGGGAGACTCAACAACCTGAGTCAGCTCAGCTAACTCCAGCTTGTAGTTTAGCTTTATTCAAATGTCAGAAAGAGAAGTACAAAATACCAGCAAACTGTAACACCCATTACCATATTCTTCAAAGAAGATGAAAGGAAGGCTGGGGTGATGCACACCTTTAATCCCAGCACTAGGGAGACAGAGGCAGATGAATTTCTGTCCATTCAAGGCCAGCGTGGTCTACATAGTGAGATCCAGGACTGTTAGGGCTACGTAGAGCTCATAAAAGGAAGAAGACAAAAGGAAATCTACTAATGACCTAGTGTTTTAAATGACTTCCAGACTCTGAAATTCATATTAAACATTTTTAAAATTTAAGTTAAAGCTTCAAAATAACTATGGTCATTTCATCTCATTTCTGTTGACTATCTTAAATCTCCCCCATTTTCATAAGAAAGGAATGGAGATATCAGAGCCAAAACAGGAGCGAAAAACCACCTGTGACTGATAGCAACAAAGTGATAACCACTCTGATTCTGAAGAGAAGGGCTACCAGAACAAGAAATGAATGTGTAGAGGAAGCCACCATGACAGAGCATGACTTCTGTTGAGAGAAACAGGCCAACCAACCTGTCTAAGACTATATATCACAGCTACCAACTACATCAAAAACCTTAACTCTTATCAATATAACGTGATTTTTAAAACAAAACTTCAAGTGCCCTTAATTAAGATGACAAATGCTTGTAGGTAATAAAAATAGGGATAGAAGCCTGATCAATAAATATGTTATTTTTGACAATCACTGGTGTAAACTACACCTTTAATACTGATCTCTGTTCTTAAATAAGCAGACACAACAACATAGAGGACACTTGTCCCTGTTCCTTTAAAACGTTATTGGGCTACATGCAACTATCAGAAATTAACTCAGAGGTCAAATAGTCTGGTAGCAAAAAAAGCCCCATCTGAGCACTGAGACATAAAGCATTCATTTCTCAGAGAGAAAAATTATCAGAAAAGTTATAAACTCTGAAAAAATTTGATTAGAAAACTATTTGGTATTTCAAATTCTTCCATGACAAAGTCATTCACCCATTTA
This sequence comes from Nannospalax galili, assembly GCF_000622305.1. NCBI lineage: Eukaryota > Metazoa > Chordata > Mammalia > Rodentia > Spalacidae > Nannospalax > Nannospalax galili. The sequence goes on along the minus strand of NW_008349068.1, from coordinate 834,739 downwards.
TTCAACAAATAAATAATGGACTCTAATATACTTGGTTCTTTGGAGATGGAAAGATGTAGGAGAAATTCTAAATTAGGTACATGCTTAGCTATACTCCAAACCCATGGATGGTACATGAACCGTACAGAAGATCTTTGGCAGTCATAAGAAAAAGGCTTTGGTCACAGATGGGATGATTCTGTAGACTTCTGTACAGATTAGCCTTTAGCTGAACCATGAGACATATTTAGATAGGTTAATATTAAGGAAATTTCCTTAGTCTATGACATTGTTGGGAAGTAGCAAAGCTATTATTTATTTATTTATTTATTTATTTGAGGAAGGAAGGGATGAAGATGTTTGAAACCAGCAAGGGCCTTACTGCCAAGAAAAGACACGTGATTTTACCAGGAAAGCAAACAGATTCTCCTCATCTAATGTAAGAATGATGCCTCCTATGGGAGTTAGCACAGCAGTGAGGAAGACACCAGTTGGTAGCAGGTCAGGGGCAAGGCAGAGACCAATCAGGAAACTGTTGCCATAGCATCAATGTGAGCTGGCATGGCCTGGGTTGCAGAGTGGAAGAGGGAATGAAAGAAGTAGACAAAGTTTTGGTGCTAGGCTTGCAGACTGATGGTGAGCAGGCGTGGAAACTGACCTGAGTCCACGTGCTGGGTGAGGGCAAAGGTGGAGGCACCATTGACAAGATTAGGTAAGTCAAGAGAGGAAATCTGGTTGCTTTTTTTTGGGGGGGGGGCGCTGTTGTGTTCTGTTTTAGATATGTTAGTTTTGAGGGGTGGGTAAAGCCTCCTGTAGAAAAGAACCGGAATGAGGTAGAAGTTTAAGACTGGATTTTGAGGCAGCAAGTCCAAGATTGAAATGTACATTGTGAAGTCAACCTGTGTTAGGATGAGTGCTAATTTTAAGATTGCTAGAAACCCATTGCCTACTCCTTGTAATCTACCCCTACTTCTAAGAGATTGCACTATAGAACTGAAACTCCTAAACATACTTCATAAATTCAAGTCCATTGTCACCCAGCCCCTACCATTCATAGGTCTGCATTTTCCTCCTCATTTCCTAGTACTAAAAGAACAACATTTGGGGCTACAGAGATGGCTCAGTGGTTAATAGCCCTGACTGCTCCTGCAAAGGACCTGGATTCAATTCCCAGCACCCACATGATGGCTAACAACCATCTCTAACTCCAGTTCCAGGGGATCCGACACCCTCTTCTGACCTCTGAGGGCATTGCATGACACAGGTGCACTTACACACATGCAGGCAATATACTCATACACATAAAAAAATTAAAAATTTTTAAAAAGAACAACACGGCAGAGCAACTTAGCTTGATGGAAGAAACCACTAAACCACTCCCAAAGGTCCATTTTTACCATTCTAAGATGCAAAGAATTCTAATACCTTAACAACACAAATACTCAACATAAGTATTATGACAATAATTCAATTGTCAAATCAAAGAAAATATGGATATGACAGGATAACTTCTATTACCATATTGTTTTCTAAATGTATATTTTTATCTCATAACCAAATCTCAGCACTCTTAGCAATTGTCATCTAAGCCCTCATTCAAAGCAACTCTGTTAAGAAGATACAGTGTATTCCTCTTTGCTGCTCCATTCTCTATAAATCTTACACCTGTGAAGGGCCAACTTAGGTTACCTTGACATACATAGACTTTTCTAGGTAAGTGTCATAGCCTGGAAGTTTGGAAATAATTACTATTTGGGACCTTAACTTTACAGTGGAAAATAGGAGTCAGCAAAGGCAATATTGCTTCCCAGAGCCCCGAAGACATTTCTAAGCACATTAGCATCTACAATCCTGGGTAAGAGATTTAAGAGATTTTAGAGATAGCTGATTTGCAAATCTTTGTATTTGCTCCATCAAATCCTAAGAATATCTGCAATGGGGTTGAGTGAGCTGTCTCTATCCAAGCTGATTTTTAAAAAAAAAAAAAAAAGCTGACATTTTTTAAATTCCACTTTAGAAGCATTTTAAGCCCCCCCCCCCCAAAAAAAGATCTGATATGGTCTCTATTCCAACCCCTTTCATATATCAGATGAGGAAACTGAGACATAGAAAACGTGACACAATTTGACAAAGTAAAATGTTTCATGACATTTCTCTACCTTGAGAAAGCCTTAGCATCAGATTTTGAGTTTGGAAAAAAATAGAAAGTAAAAAATAGCAGACTTGGTCTCCCCAAAGCCAAGATAAAGCAGCTACATCTTTATTCCAAAAAACACAAGACTAAGATTAGCATCCCTGACTGGAAACTGGAACCTTGCCCATAATGTTGGTTTGAATCTTGTAACCCTGTTACCTCAGCCGCAAGCTGAGATCAAGTCCAGCCATACAATGCGTTTATAAGCACTGAAGCAAGAATTTAAAGTATACGTGTCACTAAGTCCTCAAAGTCAAGGTATGTATTAACCCATGGACCACATTAATATAGGTTTAACACTATGACCTATCCCAAGAGAATTAAATACACACATATACATACATATATATGATACATATCATATATATGGTGATTTATGATAATAGCATTCTTCTACCTCATAGTACTACTATTTGATACCCTAATGGCTTTGCATATATTATTCTTGCAATCTGAACTGTCCCTTATACCTCACATACACATACACATTTAACAAAGCAGTTTTAACCTCAGATTTACAAGCCTGAAATGATTCCATTAGCCTATCTTCATGCCAACATATCTCTAACCTTGTAACTCTCTTCCCACCCTCTCCATTTTCTTAGAGATTTATCCTAACTTTCCTTTCTCCTTGAGAACACTGCCCCTACCATCTTTTTTTCCCTTTTCTTTCCTAGCAGTATTCTTCCCCATCTCTAGCTCTGCAGCATGTACTACACACACACATATATATATACACAATCACACACTCACTCTTAAGCCAGTACTTAGCTCATAACTAAGTCATTCAAGTACAAACATTTACTGCATTTCTACTATGTGCAAAATATCATAGACATTTTAGATGATATAAGTTCCTAATCTGTCAACTTCCTCCTCTCTTTACTAGCTCTGTTTTGTCCCACTCCACTTTCTTTTAAGCCTCTCTTCTCCATAGCTCTGTCTAAATTCAAAAGTCTGGCTGGCTTCCCTCCCCAGTCATTATTCATTTCTCCTCCATAAGCATTTAATGTTGTTAACCTCAGTCTCTTTGGAAGATCTTCTCATTTGACTTCAGTGGTGCTCTCTTTACTCATCCCCTTCCTCTCTCTGAAGCCAATATTCTGTCTCCAGCAGTCTCCTAATCAGAGGCATTTCCCAGACTGTTCAACTCACTTTCCCCTGTCCTTTCAATTAGCCTTCCATTCCCATGCATCTTGCTTCATTCCAAAGATAAGGATTCCTAAGTGTTTTCTTCTTATCCACTTCAACTTCTTCAAGAAACCTTGAAAATCAAGTGTGCTACTGTCAGTATTCAGTCCTTTGATTAACCTGGTTGTGCCTTACCTCTCAGGCCTTCTGGTTTGCAAGAACTTTAAACAGAATTGCTTACTAATAGTCCCTCTTCCTCAAACAACATAACATTTGTAAGAACATGAACCCTGGATTTACATTATTTCCTAGGTTTGGGACCACAAACTTCCCAGGTGTTTTAATTTTCCCAATCTATGAAATAATATGATTATAGTAATTACCTTATAGATTTGGAAGAATACTGAATAATTTGAAATATGGAAAATCAGCTAGAACAATGGATACAACATAAGCAAAATCCTATCTACCAACAACAACCAGCTCAATTCCTAACTCTTTGTGAAGACTTACCATCCTACATTAATTTTATTGTTTTGGAGGTTGTGGGGTTGAGACAAGGTGTCATACTGTTGCCAGGCTGTCCTAAAACTTACTGTGTGGCCCAGATTGGCCTCAAGCTCATAACAATCCTCCTGCCTCTGCCTACCGAGTACTGGGATTTGGGTTACAGGCATGAGCTATCATTCAAGCTCCTACATTCATCTTACCAGGATGTTTGTTTTTTGCTTCTCCATTTTGACACTGACACATTCATTTCTTTCTTTAACAAATAGCTGATAAATTTTCCTACATGTTTCCAGTAAGTATTGTGCCCAAAACCAAGTTCATACGGGTGAATAAGGCAAGATCCTGTTCCCAAGGAGCTCACAGTCTTGTAGGAAAAAATAGATATTTTAATTAAGGATAATAACTTTGGGAACTTTAAGGAGAGTAGTTCCTTGGTTTTCTATTTGGGGCCTCAAAGAAGAACTTCGGGTGAAAGGTGTAAGGGATATTCCAGATTACAAGAATAAAACATGCAAAGTCATTAAGGCAGGGAAATGCCAACTGCTGTCTCCTATCTGTTTCCAGATGTTGAATCCTGTTATGCATAATTTTCTCAACTAAATTGTTAAGACCATGAAAACAGAAAGAATTCAATGGTTTCTAAAAGCAGTTCTTGAGTGCTACGTCCTCACGGTATTTTTCCTTTTCTTCTCTTTCCTCAGACTAAAGTATGAGAAGTTTGATAAATACTAAAGTGAACTATACTCCCATAGGACCTCCTCTTATGAATCTACAATAACGGTAGAAGTTTCTAGAAGAAGTATTTTCAAGGAGGTGGAACTTCCATTAACAATCTAAAGTAAAAGACAGTAGATCCAGAAGAGCAGAAAGGAGAAAGAAGGCAACACAGGAAGGAGAAGAGCCTAGTAAGTTCATAAAGGATGAGCTCTGGGGTGTGAGGCTCTGGAGAGGGCTGTAGTGTTAGACCTGAGGGTCTTTTATTGGGGCATAAAGGAAGTTAGCTCAGATAAATAAAATAGGACCACTCTAAAAGCATCCAAAAATGCCAAGAAATTTGCAATGTCATCTTTCTCTCAGCATCTTCTAGGAACCATCAACACAGCTCTCTTCCCTATAAACTAAGAGATATCTTTTGTCTCTGTACATCTGTGGTTTATCATCGTTTCCACAAAATAAATCAGTGCGGATAGAGTATCATTCACAATTAGCCTAAAGTTAAAAGAATAAAAACTGAGATTTCCACAGTTCTCATTTTTACTTCCACACATCTCAAAGTGGGCTTTTGCATCTGTCACAGGGTACAGACTATTGTCTGGCACATGAAGATATTCAATAAATACCTGTCAAAGAAGCACATGAATGAGGACTTCTCTTGTCAAAGCACAAGAAGGAGCAGGCACTTTCGCGAGCAGGAACTTACTGACATCCTGGCTTAGGTTCCCATGAGTTTCAGGTGGGAGACAATATCTTCCTCATATGCTTCCATTTTGGCCCATCTCCGTGGATTACAAATGAATCCCTGCTGACCTTAAATTTAGTAACCTTCAATATCAAAGGAAGTCATCAGATCTCATAGAAGCTACAAATAAAACTAAGTGATGTTCTGACTCTTCATCCTGTGCCAAGTACCCCTCAGTAATGAAAAGCACAAACTTCTATTTGATCAGTAATTTAAAAGCAAAAAATTGGGGACTAGGAAGGTAAAGTGATTCTGTAAAGTAAGGACCTGAGTTTGATTCCCCAGATTCTACATCTAAAAAGCTGGGCATGGTGGTGCACACTTATAACCCCAATGCTAAAGATGTGAAGACAGATGGAGCCCTAGGGCTCACTGGGCCAGCCAGGCCTACTTGTGCAAGATCCAGGCCAGTGAGAGATATGTCAAAAAAAAAAAAAAAAAAAAAAAAGTGAGAAAAATGTAAAAAAAAAAAAAAAAAAAAAAAAAAAAGGTAGACAGCACTTGAGGAATCACATCTGAGGTTGAGGTTGAAGTTGGCCTCTGGCCTCCACACAAAAGTACATAGATACACACATACCTATATACACAAAAACATAAAAAATAGAAAATTCAGACACCCACCTAAGTTCTCAATAAGAGAATCTATGCCATTGTTAGAATGAGGGACACGCCAATGATTCAGGTATCTAAATGAATTCATGGATGATGAAGAGGTTTTACTGATATAATCAATACATTAAATGGTGGATTGTGAGTCAACAAGGTGATTCAGAAGCTGCGGAAAGGAGTTTGTGATTAGATCAGAGACCAACATGAACTGAACTATAAGTAATTCTGAATGACATCATCAAGAACCATGGCCTGGTAATCTTGTCACCTAGCATCCCCAAAATAATGAAGATGATGACAAAAACAATGACAGTAATCATGATGTAAAGATAAAGGAGCAGCTCAAAGTTAAACAAAAAATTCTCCACCCCCTTGAGATATCTCATATACATTAAGAACTTAAACACATACAGTTTGCATGGTGACACAAAGACAAAAGTAAGATGTCTATGAATTAGCACTGAATTACTAAGGTCAATGAAAATTAGAGTTTTTGTCTTGAGTTTCAGCTAAAAAACTGAGTAGTTCTTCATCCCTCCTAGCACATCCCTCCTCTAGAGTAGTCATTAAAATGAGAGTAACAAAGGAAAAACTGGACACCCACCTTGTGAATGCTTTTTTCTGAGGCCTGATATACTGTCCCTATAGTGTCAAGGACTGATTCCTATTCAACAGGTCTCAGACTAAAAGTTCAATTTAGGTATGTTCAATTTTTGTTCTTTTGTCCCTTTGTTTTGGTTGGTTAGTAGGTTGGTTGATTGGGTGGGTGGGTGTTTGGCAGTGGTCCCAATACCACATCATTGACCAAAGAGTCCAAGAAATGCCATAAAAGAGACAAAGAAACCTTCATATGGCTTAGGAAACCAAAGCCTCCTCCAGTGAGTCACCAAAGCATCTAGCTGTCATTTTTCCCCGAGTTTAACTAAACACTCTATAGAAAAGTTTCAATCTCTGTGAATAAATTTTTTTTTAAAAAAGGGAAAACTACAATTTAACTGAGATGAGAAGGAGAAAAAGTGTTGTCCCTTGCAATACTTTTTGAGTTCTAGACAAATGAAATATACATCCTCCCCAATGCCTATACTAATAAATATTTGAAAGAATTATTGCTTTAGAAATGATAAACCACAATTGAAATTTTCTTCTAGGATATTAATGGTATAAATTTTTCTTCATTTTGTAAATGCCAGCACATTGCATACAAGAATATTTGAAAGAAGATATCCACCAAGACAAATGTCAAATGTATAATCACAGGGAATGTCTTCACTTATGAAAATAGGTAAAAGACACTAAAAAGGAAAATCTATCAAAGAAGAGGGGACAGCAAGATCCCTTCCCCACCCATGGCAAAACTTTGCATGTGAGCTGTTCACAGTTACAATCACAGATTCATTTCTTCTTTTGATCTGTCTGGGGCAATGACTCATTCTAGTTCCTGGAACTGATCTATCGATATTAATTTTAACAGTCCTTGCTGTAAAAGTCTTTACTGGATGGTTGCCTTTAAAAAATATTAGAAAAGATAGCATATTAACTTAGGGCATGGGAGTAAACCAAATTCTTAAGCAAATTTTGTATTTTTAAATACCGACCAAATTTACTTCAAATGAGAAAACGCCCAGTCTGTTTTTTAAACAAGCAAAAAAATCTGGCTATAGTGCATTAGAAGTCATATAAATATAGCAATGTTTAATAAATTTCATTTTTCCATGTTCATCTTTTTATCTTACTTTCCCAAGCTAGCCCCCCAAGCAACACTTAACTACAAGAAGTAAATTGCTTTTTTTGTGCACAACTACCACAGAGGAAACCACTTACTGAAGACTGAGCTAAAGGTGAAGTTTTTAATTACTTTGCTTTGCAGATATGATTTTTATTAAATGCCAATCATTTTCCCACTGTCTGTGCCTCCCTTAGGAAAAGAAGTGCTGAGTGGTAGATGTAGTATCAAACTGGCCACTTTAACATAGTTTATCTGCTAAGATTTGGGGAGAGGTGAAAAGAAATGCTCTCATGGAGTTGGGTGCTATCCCAATTTGTGTCTCCCTCCCACATGATCAGCTTACTGAAAAATCACCAATTCTAGCTTTAAAATATATATGACTAATCACAAGTGTTATCCACACACACACTCTTCCCATCAATGGCAAATCATTTTGCTTTCAGGAGCCTGCAGTTGCAAGCTGGACTCATACTCCAAAGTCCAACAAAATCTTGTCATTGGGTATCTCAGTTGCACCATTATCCAATTCACATAAAACATGTAACTTTAACAAAGCAATTATCTAAGTTACAGTTTCCTAACTCTTCCTAAATCATATTTCTTTAATTTAGGCATAAAGATCCTTCCACAGCATCAATCAGCTCATGAAGAATCAGGTTAGATTTGGCCCTCATCAGATAAGCATTTTAAGTTATGCTGTGAGCCAATGAGTGAAAATTACTAAACTAATGGAAATAGAGACCTGCCTTCACATACACCACACACACACACACACACACACACACACACACACACACACACACACACTCACACACACACACACACAGAAACAAATATACACACACACACATATACACACACACACACACACACACACACACATACTCTCACACACACACATTCACAGACACAAATATACACTCACAGACATGCATACACACAGAGACACACACTCAAATACTTCAGTACAGACATAATAGCCATAGCTCCAGGAAAGTCAAGGACAGTTACTTAAAAAAAAAAGTTTCATGTAGCCCAGGTTGGCCTTTAACTTTCGATGTAGCCAAGGATGATCTTGATTCTTCTAATCTTCCTACCTCCAGTGGAGTACAGGAGTGTGCTACTACACCTGGTTTATGCTGTGTCGGGAGTGAACTCAAGGCTTCATGTATGCTAACAAGCGCTGTACTAACTGAGCCCCGAGCAATAACATTCTGGATTTCCTTATGCAAAATTTCTTTGTAGGGAGTGGTGATCATGAAGAGAGAGACAAAAAACATACAGAAGGCTTTAAACCATTTTGCAAAAGTAGGCTATACATTTTGCATGCTGTAATTTTCTTCCTTCTTACAGGTTTTCTTACAGGAAGAGGCATTTCACAAACATCTTCCACCTCCACCCTGTCCTGCCTCATTAATGATCACTCAGCATCAAACCCTAAAAGTTAGGAGGAAAGTAAATTGGCGTCTGAAAAATATATGTATCTCAGAATAGAAAATAAGTGTTCTGCATGTGTGAACACTCTGACAGCTTTTTTGGCTATCCTTCTAATAAAGATTCTAAAGGAAAAAAAAATATACAAAGCTTTGAGTCTTACCAAAAAACCTTCAAAAGAAAACAAATTGATGACAGACGGTTATCCACAAAGCATACCAGAAAAGAATTTTGTGTATAATTACCAATGGTGAATAGTTTTCACTAGGGTTGGGGTTTCCCTTTACTGTCTAATAAATTAAGATGTTCAAATATTCCTTCAAAAGAGACTTTTAAAAACCCTTAAATAGGAAGCACAATAACCTTTTCAAAGTAAATGTTAAAGATTCTTTAACTCTCAATGTGTGGTACCAAATACTGGGGCATAACTTAGCGCTAGTTCACGTCTATCATTTTATCGACATCATTTATAAATATACAGAATTCATGTCCACTGGTACATGAGGCAACACAATAATAGATGGTTGCCTATTTCTAACTATTGTTCCTCTGCAAGTTGGAAAACAATACTCTTTGGAGAGAGCATGCATGGAATGTAAGAATAACACCTAATGTAGTCTGCACCACCAAAATAAATGAGAAGAAAATTAAAGACACTGGCTTCACAATATATCTTTCAGAGAAAAATATCACTATTTAAGCATGTCCCTGGACTCCTTGCATTTCTGTCTTCAAGCTGAGTGGCACCCTGTTCTAGTCCAGCCAAACAAAATAACTCACTTTTTCTGCTAGTAACTACGATTTCTGAAGATAATTTAATCCTGAATTTATCTAAATCTGTGAAAACACAAATCACATCTTGCTAGGTGGAAGAGCATCATGGGCAAGAGCACAGGCTTTTGAGTCAGGCTTAGAGACTAAGGTGGCTTGAAATCTGCAGCCCACAACTGGAGCCTGCATTCTCTAGACAAACTTTTGAACATCCTTACCACTGGGTCTCATCATCTGGAACATGGTTTACTGCAATAAATACCTCCTAGTTGTAAGAACTGAATGCTACTCAGAGTAAGAGCTTTCTAAATAGCAGATATGTCTCCTCAGCATCGTTACTGGGAACTTAAAGAATTTTGATATAAATAAACACATTTCAGTCAACAGTAGAAGGAAACTTAGTACTCATTTGCACTGTACCAGCTTCTGTGCTGACTACAGGATTCCCCTAGGTACTCACTCAATTCAGGTAGACATAGTAATTAAATGAACACCATGCTTGCTGGCAAGCACTGAGTGAACTGAGCATTTCACATGGGTTATTTCATTTTATCTCACAATAATTTTAAGATGGTATTTACTATTGGTCCCTTTTTAAAAATTATTTATTTAATAACCATATAAGTAGAAGAAGCATTTCATTACAACAGCATTGATATATTCAATAACAATTTCCAGAGCTAAGAACAAATTCCAGAGCTAAGATGCATCTCTTTCAAAATTGGCTGTAAATTTTTAGGTTTACAGTTAAATTAATGCAGTTATACAATAGTGTACTCAGTATAAACCCTATGTCATAAAATTAAATGATGTTTTAAACTTTAAAAAAGATCTCCATTTCATTATTAAAATACAATTTCATGCAGAAAAATTCATTTTTAATACAATTGACACTAAGATGCACATGCATTTCTAATCTCTATATATCTGATTATTACTAGTCACAGTCAGTTACTTTCTAAGCTCCTTGGCATCTGAGCATGGATATAAAGTCATCAGGTAGATTTCAATGGTAATGTTTTTCACATCTACTAATTGGGTCCCTTTTTACAGATAAGGAAACTGAGGCATAGGTAGTTGAAACACTTGCCTAAACTCAGCTAAGGAGAATTGAATCTGATCTATGAACCCATGCAATCTAATTCTAAGACTTTAGAGCTAATCTACTTATCATAGACTTCTTAGATTAAAAAAAAAAAACTGAATGTAAGCTAAAAATCTCTTGGGACATTATTAACCACTTGTTAAATAAAATCAAATTTTTTTCCAAAAGACTTTTTTAAAGTATTATACTGTATTCTGAGAATTAGTGAGTTTCTAAATAGCTTATCCTGTGAAAGCAGAATTATACTTCAAATGTGTTCAAATTTCACAGGTTAGTCAAGTTTTAAAAATAAAGCATACTGATCAGAAGAACACAAATGAAAACCTTAGAGGCAAAAAGAAATCAAAATCATTTACCTGCTACTTGAATTGAAGGGAAGAAGTTGAGAGCCAAGAGCAGCAGCCCCAGTGTCATTGTCCTAACGTGGCCAGGGCTCCAGCCCCTCCTTCTTGAGCCAGAGTGAGGTGAACTGAAGATGCACTTGCCAAAGCCTGTGAGTCTCTGTCATCCACAGCCGCTTTACAGGGCACCTGATCAAGGGACTCAAACCACAAAGCTTCGTGACTTTCACACAGGATATTACATTGTTTTTGATGACTTGAGTCTTTTACTTCTTTTAAAGGTAAGCCTTGTCTTTTCATTGGAAAGGAGTGGCAGCTACTGCATAGTGAGCTCGTGAGAATTAGTCTCTGATGGGCGTCAGAGTTGTGAAAAGTGGGTGTTTGAAATCCAGCAAGGACTTAAGAGCAGACAAACAAGGCATTCTAATGAAGAAAGCAAGCCTCTTGCAGAAGAGAGACTTTCATAGGAGGGTGATAGACTATCAAAAATACAAGGATATGTTGGAAAGTTGGGAGATTTCTGCATAAGTGATTAGAAATGCATAAGGGACCATAAATGTTAGGAAATTAATATTTGTGGTGGTATTAAGGTAACCCTATGCTTCCATCACCCACCTGACAAGCATCCATCCAGCAGAGTATTTAAAGGAGTTTCCCTAAGCAAAAAGGAAGGGGAAAAAAATAACATTTTCTTAAGGAGATGGTAAAGCAACCAAAATCCCCTTCTTATGGCATGTTCTCTAGGTCCCTCAAAGAATCATTCAAGCTTAAATAACAGACCATCAGAAGATGCTCCACAGATGATCCCCAGGGCCTCTATTACTGGCCCCCTTTGCACCCCTCCTGACTTTCAGGCCTGTAGTAGATAAGGATAGCCCACCAGCATGAGCAACTCGGTATTCCTCTTCTGAAGTCTTGATCCCTTGGTCAGTATCTTGTACTCAGCAGCTTTGCTAATAATCTGACCTTTATATAAGCAGTTTGTAGTTTTGTGTATTATGCATCCAGTTGCTTTCTCCAAACTTTCCCAGTAATTTTTTCTTACTTGGTAATCTGAGCTTTATGTAATTACCCTGGTTCACGATTTCATGTACGTTTTAAAATATTATTTGTATTGATTTTTATTCTGACTACAAAAGGATGATGTATATTTTACATAGAAAATTTTAGAAAAAATAAATATAAACATTGAATCAAAGTTTGCCTAAGATCTTACCAGCTTCATGAAAACCCTTAATATTCTGATCCATTACCTTCTGTGTAATTTATTCATAGTTTTCAACAGGTACATATTATTATATGTTATATCTTGAATGCATTCCCATATGATTTAAGTATTTTTATTCATTTTAGATGGAACATAAGACTTAAATATTATACATATTAGTGGCATACCTTTGATATAGGTAGATATTTTGTAATGTTTTAATCAGGCTAAGCATATCTTCTCTTCAAGAATTTATCGAGTGTGTGTTATGTGTATGTACATGTTTGTGTGTATGGAGGACAGAGGTTAATATCAGGTTCTTTTTCAGTTGCTCTTCACTTTATTTTTTGAGACAGGATCTCTCACTGACCCTGGAGCTCGCCAACTGGCTAGACTGGCTGGCCAGCAAACCCTGGGGATCCTCTAACTCCACTCCTTCCCCACCGCCACAGCACTAACATTACGGACACATGCTGCCATGCTAGCTTTTGCATGGGAGCTAGGATCTGAATTTAGGTCCTCATGCTTATGCAGCACTTTGACAACTTAGCCAAGATCTCCTGGTCCCTATTTATCATTTCTTTATGGACAACATATTCAAGCTATTCTTTGAGCTTTTTGAATTTTACAGTTCATTATTATCCTCTACAGGGGCACTACTATGTAATAGTACACTAAAATTTCCTGTTCTTATCTATTTGTAGCTTGGGACCCATTGATCAGCCTTTCCCCAACCCTCCTTCCTCTCCTTAGCTTTGTGTAACCACAGTTCCACTCCCAACTCTGTTTTTAAACAGGGCTCCTTAGATAGCCATGGTTGACCTCAACCTCAAACTTGTGATCCTCTTGCCTTGGCCTCCTGAGTGCTGGGCTTAGAGGTATACACCACCACACCTGGTTCTACTTTGTACCCATAAGCAGTCAACGTTTATACCTGCACATGAATGCAGTCATGTGGTACTTGTCTTTCTGCGGCTGATTTACTTCTCTTAATGTAATGATCTCCAGTTCCATCCACATCATCTCAATGATAGTATTTCATTCCTTTTCATTGTACAGTCTCTGTGTACCACATAGTCTCTGTCCATTCATCAACTGATAGACACTTAGGCTGTTTCCATGTCTTGTCTATTGTGGATAGTGGTGTGGTATACTTGGGAGTACAAATATCCCTTCCACACAGTGATTTAATTTTCCTTGGATCTATACCCAGTAGTAGGATTGCTGCACCATATGGTGATTCTAACTTTAATTTTTTGAGAACCTGCCATACTGTTTGCCATTATAGATATACTAATTCACATCCCACTAATGGTGTGCAGAGCTTCCCCTCCTCCGTGCTCTCATCAACATTTGTTACCACTTTCCTTTGAGGCAACAGCCATTCTTACTGTAGTGAGATGGCAGCTCATTATGTCTACTTTAGATAAACATCTACCAGAGTTAAAAACTCATTTTTGACAATGTTGTTTGCTTTTCCCCACTTAATTCTTGAGTTCTTTATATATTCTGGATGTTAAGTCCCCAACCAGCTATGCTGTTTGCATATATTCTTTGCTATCCTGAGGACTTCCTCTTTCCTCTGTTGCTTCATTTGATGCACAGCGGCTTTTAAATTTGATATAAGGCCATTTGCAGGATCTAGCTTTGCTTCCCATGCTTTCAGAGTCTTCTCCAAAATGCCTTTACCTGCTTCAATGTCAATAAACTTATTTTTCATAAGCATCCTTTTAATTGGTGCATTCTATCCCTGAGCATGGTTACCTTTTTTTTCTATTTTAAAATGTCAAACAGAGTATTTTTAACCTAATTATAAGTGGTTTCGGTATTTATGTCCCTCCCTCCTGACCTGATAAATAACAGATCAATAATGTTCTGTTTGCTTTTAAATTTTTCACAAGCACAGTCTTTGTGACTCTTCCATATTGATATATCTTTCAGTCCTTCAGAGCAATTTGTTGTCAAATTTGATCTGCCACACTTCTAAACTATGAATGAGTGGCAAAGTTATGCTCTGATCTTAGAGGTCATCATCACTTTTAGAAACTTTAACTCAGTGTTTCTGGCTCTGACCCTCCATCCAGTTAGAGACCAGAGACTGTTTTACTCAAGGCCTGATGTCTTCCCAGGAGCAATTTAAAGATGACAGGATGAGAACTCCTAAAAGAAAACAGCTACCAGATTACCAAATCCAGAAAGAGATGTGCTGAGATTCATAGCACAGATGAAGAATGTGTGTGTGTGTGTGTGTGTGTGTGTGTGTATGCACGCACACACAACAAATACCTGGCACAGTTTCCTATGATTGAAAACAAAAACCTAAAGAGCAAGTTAATAGTTGTCTTCAGCCATATTAAAGATAGATGAACAGCATCTAGCTCATATTATGCATATGGTGATGCGATGCGTAAATGAATCAAACTTACATGGAAATGAAACCGTGCAATGAATGATCTGGTTTTACTTCTTTATTGCACAGAAGAGGAATCCAAAACCTTGTGAGGTAAGATGACCTGCTTTAATTTATAAAATAGCAAATACATGTACTCAGCTTTCATCAATTGACCAAACCTATTTCGTTTTCTTTCATTAGCATAAGAAGGAATACAAACTGACATTTGTTCCCTCCCTTTTAAAAAATATTTATAACACTAAAGAACCAAATTACTATACTAGTTATTTCACATTTGCTCCTAAAATCCAGTGACGATGATGTACATATCTGCAGAAAGGACGGACATGAAATAAGGACCCTTAAGCCCATCAATGCACAGAGGTGCCCTGCTATATGTCTGAAAATAATGTCATGTACTAAAATATGTGTTCATATGCCATTCATTCACTAAAATAACACTAGCATCTATGTACCAATCAGCTTACATTCCTGGTATCATTTAATACACAACCCCTGAGGAAGATGATGCTACCAGCATCCTCATTCACAGACGAGAAAGCTGATCCTCAATAAGGATTAAGAAGACTCGGGAAGCAGTGGGGCCAAGACTAGAATCTAGACATTTCTGACTTGAATTGCTATCATATACCCAAGGCATGGTACTACATCTCTACTGTCCACCCTCTACACTATTCAAGATTTCTTCAGGACAAAAAGGTAAAAATGTGTAGTGACATCCAATTATAAGACATCTACCACAGTGTCCTATTAGAACCTAAGTGACTGGAATCACTTAAAGAAAGGAAGAATGGTCCTAACAACACTGAAAAACATACTTAAGCTGTACTTCAT
The DNA here is from genome assembly GCF_000622305.1 of Nannospalax galili. NCBI lineage: Eukaryota > Metazoa > Chordata > Mammalia > Rodentia > Spalacidae > Nannospalax > Nannospalax galili. The sequence continues at coordinate 819,026 of NW_008349068.1, read as the reverse complement.
TAAAATAAATCAATATTTTTATGGAATAATTCCAGCTTTCATGTGTCTGCACATTTTGGAAAATCAAGGACATATGTATCATGATGAAACTAACCACCTTAATTAGCTAATGTATCCAAATCCCAAGCACAGGTTTTGATAGGGAAAAATATAATAAAAGTGACTAAATTCTCCAGACTGTTTGAAACATGGTAGGAAGTAAGCCTGGACGTAGACACCAAGAGGGTAAAAATGCACCTCAGCACTTTCACCGCTTATATTGCTCTCTGGCTATTATATTTCCCTCCAGTCTGAGTAAACCACACTCATCCTTCCAGGTTCAGAGTAAATAGGATTCCTTTAGCAATGCCTTCTCTAGCCGCCATGCATATACACTCCCCACTCTTGATCTATCTACATCTCATCTCCCTGCTAAAACAGCCACCATGCATATACACTCCCCACTCTTGATCTATCTACACCTCATCTCCCTGCTAGAACAGCCACCATGCATATACACTCCCCACTCTTGATCTATCTACACCTCATCTCCCCGCTAGAACAGCCATCATATTCTTTACAGTATGGTAAAGTGCCAGGGAAGAAAAAGTACCCACAGATTTGTCCATGCTGTTATTTGTTTACTGTAAGCAAACTGTAAACCAGACTGTAAGCATGAGACTGTAAGCATGAGAATGGAATCCACATCTCTGTCATTCAGAGATGCATCCTTGTGTCTAGTACTCAGTGAATGCTCAGTAAGGCATTTAATGAAGGAACGAAATGAGACATCCCACCATCAATGTCCTGACCTTCCAGTCAATAGGTATGGCTGCAATTGTACTCTGATCAGAGTAGTCTTTGCCGTGCCTGGCTTCTTAAAGATAGGACACTAGGAATATTGCCATGCAATCTTCATCTTATCTCGAGCTAAGGCTTCAGCACTATATTATTTCTGTCTGCTCTCCTACCTTGTACTGTGCTCAACAATGTAGGAGACTCAAAGACTTACTTCCTTCATAAGACATCTGTCTAAGAGTCAAAGCCAGAGCTACAGCTAGTGACTAGGTGTCCACCTCCCCCCTCCCCCATCTCAAGGATCCTCTGTGGGTCTCCCATGGCCTTGGGAAAATGGGATGCTTCCTATACAGATTGCATACTCAAACTCAGTGATTTGCCACTTTGCAGAATTCTGATAGATGAAAGCACAGCATTTCAGAAAACGTGCTTTCAGAAAGCCCCAGGATCTACTCCACTTGTATAAAATGATGATGGAAAGATTTCAGTCGATATATTGCCCATATTTCACACAGTATATGAATCTCCTCCATCCTTAAGATTTAATTTCCATTTTATTCTTCTTAAGAAACTGAATAAATGTTTGTTGGATCAATCAGAATAGATCACTGAATATATGTGTAATATATTTAGGACACTCAGTTTTATTATACAGGATGGGTACCTCCAGAACTCTGATTCAGAAGTCAGTATTGTATTTCTCCTCAATGAACAATCTTGCAGTTTTAACATGTATGAATATTAACTACAAAGTAACACTGAGAGCCTTCAAGAATTATAATTGACAAACTGTCTGTTATCAATAAGATTTGTGGTTCCTTCTACATCGAACAAGCTTGCCAGGATAAAGCTTCTTTGATCCGAATTGCAACTAGATACTTGCTTTTCATTTCATTTCTAATTGTTCCCCAAATTCCACCTGACAGAAGTTCTAATTCCTCACACGAGGATTGTGGGAAAATAATGAAACCAGAGATTATCTTTGAACTTTATAGTATTGTTCCAGCTATTGGTATTTAAAAAAGAAATTTATTCAAAAAAATAAGCAAAGATGAAGTTAAGTTGTGCATATTATCACATACCAGTGGAATGAAAGCCTTACTGAGAAAATTATGCTAAACTAAAAGACATGAAAATCAAAACACTGCCACATTGATCACCCAATCCCACTAAATAAGCAAGTATTTTAAAACTTTTGAAAGAGTCATTAATGAGGTTTTAGTAAGAATTATGTGTAAAATATAACAAAAGTTTGCTTAAAGAAATTACCCAAAGACTTTGGACCACTCAGAAAGGCAGGCTTGAGGTACAAATGCTGTAGCTACAATTTATTAGAGGCTTCTAGTTGCATTGTTTTATGTGGGCTTTATCTCACTTAATCCTCACTATACCCCCAGGAAGTCAGGACTATCATCATCTCCATTTTATAGATAAGGAAACAAAATCTTCGAGTGGTTAGGTAACTTGCCCACAATGACACAATATGTACCTTCGTTTGCTTTGTGCTCTACCCTAAGATGCCACAGATAGAGTAATTTATAATGAACAGAAATTTGTCACGTTCTGGTCCTAGAGGATATGAAGTCCAAGATCAAGAGACCAGCATACAGTAAGGACTTTCCTGTGACATCATCAATAGCAGAACGCAAAAAGAAGAGATCAAAATCATGTCTGTAAGTTAGATGTGGTACCACACAAATATAAACCCAACACTTGGGAGGCTAAGGCAGAAAGCTCATAAGTTCAAAGCCACCCTGGGCTACATAACCAGACACTTTCTCAAAAAAAAAAAATAGCAAAACAAACATAAATAAAATGAGATCAGGGTCATAAGCCCTTTTATAATCAGCATTGATTCACTCATGAAAGTGAAATATCTCATTAGGTCTTAACTCCCAACACCACTACTTTGGGGATTAAGTTTACAACATATGGTGGGAGAAAGGGCATAGTCAAACTATAGCAGTAGCAAAATCAGAGATTTGAACCCAACTGTCTTATCTAAAAGGTAACTCTTTAAACTCTAGAATATCCTAGGAGAGGTAGGCCCAGTCCAATCAGCCAACAGTTTAGTAAATGATAGTAGAGTCATCAAAAGCAAGGTCTTCATAAATATTCAACTAGAATTCTGCATGTGACTCAACATCTTCCTTTAATCAGACATGTGTGGTTCTCAGTACATCCCTGCTGATCTTATATTTATGCAGACCCAGTCAACAGAAAAAGCAAAAAACAAGACGGTATACAATCTTGATAACATCCTAAAGGAAGTTATTCTGACCAGGCAAAGAATTTACAAACCATCCACAGAAGAGATGCAACATAAACCCAGGCAATGGGGCTCTGAAAAAAGGCTCATATGTTTGTCAATCTGAATACGCAGAAGTGGGGTGGTATCATCAACATGAAAACAATATGATACCATCCAACTTCAGCTACACCATTATGACAGGGTAAACTTATAAGTCTGACGTTGTTTGCTAAGGAGATTGTTATCAAGAAAGTTTACTGTTCTCAAAATTCTGTATTTCTGAAAACCTAATAGTGTCACTGAGCTTAATGATCTCACTTTTTAAAAATAATATTAAAAATAGCTTTATTTGGATAAAATGGATACAGAATAAACTACATATATTAAAAGCACAAACTTGTTTAATTTCAACATAAGTACATACCCACAAATTAATCCCAATGACCAAGCTGGTAAACATCCTCTCACTCCTCAAATCTGTATGAATTCATTTGTAACTTCTCTACCTTTTCCCTGATTCAAATTCCAAGTTAATTTCAAATATGCCTTTAGTCATTATATATTAGTTTGAATTTTCTGTGGGAAGAAGAGAAGAGACTGAGAAAGAGAGAGAGAGAGAGAGAGAGAGAGAGAGAGAGAGAGAGAGAGAGAACAGCTTTTATTCACTCGGAATTATTTGAAGATTCACTCACACTGTTGCAAATATTAATAGTTTATTCTCTTTTTTCATTTTTCTTTTTCTTTTTTTTAAACTATTTTCTTTTTTATTTTTTTGTGTGTATTTCATACAGTACATCCCAAACAATCTTAATCATCTTTATACCCAAAATGGCACCCTCCCATAGCCTCCCCCCACCCCCACAGTGGAGCCCATAAACTCTGTCATCCCTGTTACTGCCCACTGTGTTGTGGGTGCCCCCAGCCATTCCCCACTGCAAGTCCATCCACTGAGTCTAGTCAGCTTATCTAGAGTTCCTTGTTTTAGGAAGATCAGCTCTTCTTCATCTAGCAGCAATTGGCTGCCAACATTCCTTTAGATAAGATTGAAGTCTGCTGTTCATTTTCCAAGTTCTATGCTGGGTTACTGTCTGCCTGAGTTTGCATGGGACTTGTGTATGCTGACACCTATGCCATAGAATCATATGAGCAGGTTCCCAGGAGCTTGTACAACTTTGTTTCCACAAGGAAGATCAGCTCTTCTTCATCTAGCAGCAATTGGCTGCCAACATTCCTTTAGATAAGATTGAAGTCTGCTGTTCATTTTCCAAGTTCTATGCTGGGTTACTGTCTGCCTGAGTTTGCATGGGACTTGTGTATGCTGACACCTATGCCATAGAATCATATGAGCAGGTTCCCAGGAGCTTGTACAACTTTGTTTCCACATGGTCATGCCCATCCTCCCTGGCTCTTACAATCTCTCCACTCCCTCTTCCACGAAGGTCCCTGAGCCTAGGGTGGATGAAGTTTAATAAAGGGGTCCTGTCCGAGGACCACTATTTAGAAGACTCTTGATCTCTACACTTTGGCCATTTATGATCTTTTGTGTTCCTGGCCCTCCGCTGCATGAGGAGTTTCATTATTGAGAATTGACTCCTTAGTGTCCTTTTCTTTATCCCTGTTCTATGTTCCATGACACTTAGGTATAGAGGTTGCATTGCAGATGTGTCCCTTAGACTTGAGCAATTCATAGATAATGTCCTTGTGTGACCAGTTGTAGTATTTGGTATTAGTCTCTAACTGCTGCAAAGTGAGCTGCTTTGATGAGTGGTGAATGGAATATTTGTCTGTAAATACAAGGATACATATTTTGCACACAGTAAGAAATCACATTAGTCTAGTGATGTCAGAGTTTTGGGGTTTTCTCTAATATATATGACCATTCAGGCCATGTGTATTAGGCTGTGTTACAGTACCACACTTGAGTTTCCTCCCTTTGAGGGGGCTTTTAGTCAAATTAGGTCGCTGTTGATTGCCCCCAAGACAAAAGTGCCACTACTGCGCCAATGGAGTATGCTGTGCTGGCTGTTGATGTGGTTATTTGGTCTTGAATCGGGTGCTAGATCATCCACTGATGTTTTCCCTTGGCACTTTCATAGCGTTCAGGGGATGTGGTTTCCAGGTCAGTTGCAGCTCTATTTCTCCAAATCCTGTGTCTGACATAAGTTCTATCTTCGGCAGTAGGGTCTTACCTCTAAGTTCTAGGAGGCCATCGAGGGCTGTGACATTAGCTTGAGTAATTTCAGGTGTCTCTTGAACGACCCTGACCAAAAACTCAAAGGTATCTTCTGTCTGGCACTGTTTCTTATTATGTAGCCTTTAGTATACACATGGACTCTTAAGGAGTATACTGATCATGTTAGTCTTTGGTTATACTTTCCTTTTCGGTGTTTGAGACCATACAGCTGGCCCAAATAAACCAATTTAGTTTTACTCTTAAGGTTGTTTGAGGATCTGTTCCTCAGGGGTAACATGGGCTTGGGAGGAGCCCCTGACTCCTTTCTTTTAACAGTTCCATTTATGTGAAGATAAATCAAAGGTTCTGCTCAACCATGGCTGGCTTCACTTGGAAGCATGGAGGAAATGTTTCCTTTGTGTTGACCCTCCTCTTTGTAGACTGGACACTGGTTCAAATCCATCTGGTGGGGTCTCCATGGCCTCCCTGAACAAGAGGATAGATGATTCAACACAGTTACAGGACATTTTGAGAGATGCTCCATAGTCTCCTGGAACTTAGTCCACCTTGGAGAGCAAGAAGCAAAATCTGGCCTTTAAGTCCCTCTGACCAGATTAGTATAGGCCTCAAAGTATGGCTGTTAAACAGCCAAGAAGATTAGTTCCACTAGTCTGGTACTTTTAATTACCATGTGCTATATAGATAAAGCTTGGGCAAAAACCAAGCATTCTCAGATAAACCTTGACTAGACATATATTTTGTTCCTTGAACTAGACATATGTATAATTTGTCAGCGGGTTGTTGGACTAATATGGTTCCCTCTGCTTTTTCAAAACTAGCAAGACTTTCTCTCACTGTCTCACACTTCCACCATGGTTTCCCCATTTAAAGTTCCCCCATTTTCCCCGTTTCTCCCTTGATAACAACCTTCTCCTATGGTCCCACCTCTCTTGAGCTCCTTCTTTCCTTTTATCCCCAAGTTCCTTATATAACCCTCCCTTCACCCTCCCATTTAAATAACCCCATTTTTACCCATATCTCCCTGTTTCCTACTGTTCTTATCTCTCAGGTTCTTCCTTTTCCTTTACCTCCCTGGTTCCTTTTCATTATTCTGGTTCCTGTAGTTATGTCTGGAAACATACTCATAAGGCTTTGGTGCTAGGATCCACATATGATGGAGAACATACATCATTTGCTTTTCTGAGTCTATGTCACTTCACTTAGTATATAAGAATTCTAGTTCCAGCCATTTACTTGCAAATTTCATGATTTCATCTTTCTTTATTGTTGAGTAGAACTCCATTGTGTAAATGTACCACATTTTCATTATCTACTCATCAGTTGAGGGACACTTAGGTTGTTTCCATCTCTTGGTTGAAAAGAGGAGCAACAAACAGATGTACAAGTGTCTCTGCAATAGGATGAGTTCTTTGGGGATATACCGAGTGGTATAACTGGGTCAAATGGTAGGTTCATTTGTAGTTTTTTGGGGGGGAGGGTCTTTTTGAGACAGGGTCTCCCTGTTACCCCAGCTGTCCTGGAACTTACTATGTAGACCAGGCTGGCCTTGAACTCACAGAGATCCACCTGCCTCTGCCTCCCAAGTCCTGGGATTAAAGGCATGCGCTACCACACCCAGCCCATTTGTAGTTTTTTAAGGGTTCTCCACACTGCTTTCCATAAGGGATTGAACAGATTTGCAATCCCACCAGCAGCAGATAAGCATTCCCCTTTCCCCATATCCTCTCCAACATTTGGTATCATTTGTTCTCTTGATCTTAGCCAGACTGATTGGGGTAAGATGAAATCTTAAAGTGGTTATAATTTGCATTTCCCTAATTAATAATGATGTTGAACACCTTTCAAGGTGCCGCTTAGACATCTTTATTTCTTCTTTTGAGAACTCTGTTCAGATCCTTAGCCCATCTTTTAATTGGATTACTCTCTTTTTCGGTTGTTTTTTGAGTTCATTATATATTCTGGATGTTAAACCTCTGCCAGATGTGTCACTGGTGAAGATTTTCTCCCACTTTGTGGGTTGTCTCTTCACTTTGTTGGTTGCTTCCATTGATGTACAGAAGCTTTTTAGTTTAATGAAGTTCCATTTCTTGATTCTTGACCTTATTTCCTGAGCAATTGATGTCTGGTTTAGAAAATCCTTTCTTATACCTATATCTTGTAAGTTATTATTAATGTGTTCTTCTAACGGTTTCAGAATTTCAGTCTTTACATTGAGATCTTTGATCCATTTGGAGTTGAATTTTGTCCAAAGGTAAAAGATAGGGGTTTAGTTTCATTCTTCTACAGGCAGAAATCCAGTTTTGCCAGCACCATTTGCTGAAAATGCTTTCATCCAGCAAAAGTTCTTGGCCCCTTTGTCAAATATAAGGTAGTTGAAATTGCTTGTACTCATTTTTGGGTCTTCAATTTTGTTCCATTGATCTACAGGTCTATTTTTGTGCCAGTACCATGTTGTTTTTATGACTACAGCTCTGTAATATAGTGTAAACTCTGGTATAGTAATGCCCCAAGCATTGCTCTTAGTGCTCAGGGTTGCTTTGGCTATCTGGGTATTTTGTGCTTCCATATGAATCTGAGGATGGTTTTTTTTTCAATTCCGTGAAGAATGTCATGGGGATTTTGATTGGCATTGCATTGAATCTATAAATGGCTTTGGATAGGGTGGTCATTTTCACAATATTAATCTTACAATCCATGAGCATGGAAAGTCCTTCCATCTTCTGGTATCCTCCTCAATCTCTTTCTTTAAAGATTTAAAATTTTCATTGTACAAGTCTTTAATGTCTTTGGTCAGGTTTATTCCAAGATTTTTTTTTTTTTTTGAGGCTATTGTGAAAGGGAATGTTTCCATGTATTCTTTCTCTGGTTGCTTGTTATTTGTATATAGAAAAGCTACAAACTTTTGTAGATTAATTTTGTAACCTGCCATTTTACTGAAAGTGTTAATCATTTATAGTTTTCTGGTGCAATTTTTGGCATCTCTTCTATATAATATTATATCATCTGCTAAAAGGGATAATTTGATCTCATCTTTTCTAATTATTACTCCTCTAATTTCTTTCTCTTGTCTTATTGCTCTTGCAAGAGTTTCAAGCACTATATTAGAAAGAAGAGGCGATAGTGGACAGCCTTGTCTGATTCCTGATTTTAATGGGAATGCTTCCAGTTTTTCTCCATTTAGAATGATGTTGGCTGTGGGTTTGTTGTATATGGCTTTAATTATGTTGAGGTATGTTCCCTCCAGTCCAATTCCCTCTAGGGCTTTGAAAAGAAATGCATGTTGAATTTTATCAAAGGCCTCCTCTGTATCTGTTGAGATGACCATGTGGTTCTTTGAGTCCATTTATATGATTTATGACATTTATTGGCTTACAGACATTGAACCATCCTTGCATCTCTGGAATAAAGCCAACGATCATGATGGATGACCTTTTTGGTGTGCATCAGTATGCCGTTTGTAAGTATTTTCTTGAGAATTTTTGCATCCATGCTCATTAAGGATATGGGTCTATAGTATTCTAAAGATTGGTTGTATCTTTACCTGGTTTTGGTATTAGAGTGATGCTGGCATCATAGAAGGATTTTGGAAGTTCTCCCTCCATTTATATCTTTTTGAATAAATTAAGTAGTATTGGATATAGATCTTCTTTAAATGTCTGGTAGAATTCTGCTGTAATTCCATCTGGTCCTGGGTTTTTTTTCAGTCTGGACATTTGTTTCAATTTCCTTATGTGTCATGGGTCTGTTTAAGCTATTAATCTCTTCTTGGTTTAGTTTTGGTGATTCCCATGCTTTTAGATATCCATCCATTTCTTTTAGGTTTTCAAATTTAGTAGCTTATAGGTTTTTAAAGTATTCCCTTATAATGTTCTGGATCTTCTTGGTGTCTATTGTAATGTTTCCCCTTTCATCTCTGATTTTATTGATTTGGATGTGCTCTTTCTTTTGGTTAGCTGGGCTAAGGGTCTGTCAATCTTGTTTATCTTTTCAAAGACCAGCTCTTGGATTCGTTGATTTTTTGTATTGTTTTCTTTGTTTCTATTTCATTAATTTCTGCTCTGATTTTTGTTATTTCTTCTTGTCTGCTGGGTTTGGGTTTCATTTGTTGTTGCTTTTCAAGTGTCTTGAGTTGCAATGTTAAGTCACTTATTTGTGTTCTTTTTGATTTTTTAATATAGGCACTTAGAGCTATAAACTTCCTTCTAAGGACTTTTTTCAACATGTCCCAGAGGTTTTGTTGTGTTGTATTGTCCTTTTCATTTAGTTCCAGGAATACTTTTATTTCTTTCTTAATTTATCTTTTGAGCCATTGATCACTCAGGAGTGTGATATTTAATCTCAATGTGTTCATGTAGTTACTAGGAGTTCTTCTGGTGTTGTTTTTAAGCTTTATTGCATTGTGGTCTGACAGAATGCATGGAATTACTCAATCTTTTGTATTTGTTGAGGCTTGTTTCGTGCCCCAGTATGTGGTCGATTTTGCCAAAAGTTCCACTGAACAGAAAGTATATTCTTTGGTGCTTGGGTGGAACACTTGGTAGATGTCTGTTAGGTCCATTTGATGTATGGTATTGTTTAATTCAGATGTCTCTCTGTTAATTCTCTGTCCTTTTGACTTATCTAATGGAGACAATGGGGTACTGAAGTCCCCTACTATTAATGAGTTGGGATTAATCTGGGTCTTAAAGTCCTGTAGTACTGTTTTTATGAAGTTGGGTGTACCAGAGTTTGGTGACTATATGTTCATGATTGTACTATCTTCTTGGCCAATTGTTCCTCTGATCAGAATGAAGTGGCCATCTTTATCTCTTCTGCTTAGTTTTAGTTTGAAGTCTATTTCATCAGATATTAGAATTCCAATTCCTAGCCAGGTGTGGTAGCACAGGCCTTTAATCCCAGCACTTGGGAGGCAGAGGCAGGCAGAGGCAGGCAGATCTTTGTGAGTTCAAGGCCAGACTGGTCTACAGAGCAAGTTCCAGGCCAAAAGGGAACCCCTTTTCAAAAAAAACAAAAAAAAAAAAAAAAAAAAAAAACAGAATTGAGAAAAATTGCAATTCCTGCTTTTTTCTTAGTACCATTTTCTTGGAATATTTTTTTCCATCCTTTCACCTTAAGGTAGTGCCTATCCTTGAAAGTGAGATGGATTTCTTGCAGACAACAAAAAGATGGGTTTCGTTTCTTAATCCATTCAACTAGTCTGTATCTTTTGACTGAGGAGTTCACTCCAGTGATATTTAAAGTTATTAAAAGAAGATGCATATTGATTCCTGTCATTTTGATTTGTGTTCTCATTCTTGGGGTAGCTGTGTGTTTTCACAGTTATACCTTCAGTAAGTTTCTTTTAGTTACCCCTTGGGTATAGCCATTCCTTTATTCATCTTTTTGTATTGCTTCCAGAACTCTCTGAAGGGCTGGTTTTGTGGACATGAATTCTTTCAGCCTATTTATGTCATGGAAGATTTTTCCTTCCCCTTCGACTATAATAGACATTTTGCTGAGTAAAGTAATCTGGGTTGGCATCTGTGGTCATTTAAAACTGGGAATACCTGGCCCAGGCTCTTCTGGCTTTCATAGTTTACACTGAAAAATCAGCTGTAATTCTGATGGGTTTTCCTTTATATGTGACTTGTTGTTTTTCTTTTGCAGCTTTCAGTATTGTCTCTTTGTTCTGAATGTTTAGTGTTTTTACTATGATGTACCGTGGAAAGTTTCTTTTCTGGCTCTGTCTGTTTGGTGTTCTATATGCTTCTTGTATTTGTATGGGCATGTCTTTCTTTAATTTTGGAAATTTTTTTCTACAATCCCATTGAAGATTCTTCTCCTTCCTCTATGCCTATGATGGGTAACTTTGGTCTTTTTATGATGTCACACAATTCCTGTATATTCCATTCTTGTGTTTTCTTAAATTTTTCATAATCTTTGCTTGAGTGGTCTAATTCGTCCACTTTATCTTCCCTTGATATTGTTTTCCATTTCATTCATAATATGAGTGAGGCTTTCTCTTGTTGTTTCTAATTGGCTTATTGAGTGTTTCACTTCCTTCTTCATTCAGCCTGAGTATTCTTCACTGTTTCTAATTCTTTTCTGAATTCATTCAGAAGTTTATCCCTATTTTCTTTCAGTTCTTTGATTTCTTTGTGTGTTCTTTAAATTCATTTAATTCCTTTATCATTTTTATAATTGTTCTTTTAAATTCCATGCCCTATGTTATCTCTAGGGGGTTCTCGTACTCATCTACAGGACTGTTGTTACTTGGTGGGGATATATTATTTCAATTTTTGATGTTATTTTTTTGTTGTGACTTTGACATGTAGATTTCTTTTGTAGTTTCTGATTCTTGTGTGAGACTCAAGCCTTCCTTTGGTGAGTTTAGGTCTGCTTCTGTTTGTAAACTTTATGTGCCTTTGTGGTTAACTTGTTGGATATGAAAAGCTGGTTGGTCTAGGCTTCAGGTTGTCTCTTTTGATTTTATATTGGAGGGTCCAGATTGCTTTTGTCCTGCTGCTCAGGAGTTCCCACAGAGGCCCAAGTCAGATGAGGATCAGATGCTCTTAGGCTTTCTCCTAAGGTCTGAATCCCTTTAGTCAGCAGGCACAGTACAATTTGGGAGGATTGCTAGGTAGAGGTAGGATTCAGGACTCTCAGGTAGTCAGGGAAGGAGTCTGGTCTCAGAAATCCAGGTTGTGGGTAGGACAGGCAGGGATAAAGGCTGGTCTCGGGTATGCAAAGTTGAGGTGGGGGAAGGGACAGGCTTGAGGGCTCCAGGGGACTAGACTGAGGAATTGGGTTGATCTGGGTGTAAAGGATCAGGAAGCAATGGGAGTCCGGGCCAAGAGGGTAATTCAGAGGTCTGGGGTGCCAAGAGAATGATCTCACTCTTTAGAGCCCTCTACAGACAGTCACCTGCCTCCTGGCTAGCATGGCACAGAGACAGCAACAGCCTCATGTCTGGCTAATTTTTTAAACAAAATTTTGTGCCTACTAGGTACAGATATTTTCCAGAAACTGGAACAGTAATTAAATACAACTGGGGTGGGAAGGCAAGGTTAAGAATATTTCATTCTACATCTTGCACTGAACCTGACTTGACCCTCTTCTATTTCCGACTGTGCAATCAGTAGCATGGTAAGGAGGCCACCTCTGACCTCTTCAGGAACTGCAATCCTGTCCCAGCCTTGGGAAAACTGCTTGAGTTTCCTCCCTTTGCAACAATTTTTACCGGGCCTTTATCCTCTAACATGTTGCTTAAAGCAGCACCCACCAAGAAATAAAGCTGTTAACTTCAACATTGCTCTCGTGGTCGCTCATGTTACTGACCCCTTGGGACTCTTTCTCTTCCTCCCCCTTGCTCTGTCTCCTTTCTCCTACCCTTTCCCACAAGTTCCCACACTCACTGAATAAGGAAGGTCGATCTAAATACATCTGTCCACATCTCTGGAATGTCACAGAGGAGTAACAGCTGTTGACCTCTGTTCCCAACACATTATCCTGTTTGTCCCAAAGGCAGCTTGGATAAACTCCAGTTAATATATACAATCTCTACTTCCTACAGAGAATGCAGGGCTGGGACAATGCACTCCCCACAGTTGCTCTGGTAGTGTTATAAATACAACCTGCTTTCAAGTACTAATTACTAATAATAATGTTGATTATATTAATTATAGCTAAGGTTTACTAATCAATTGCTGTGTGTCACATATAGTACAAAGCTAGAAACATTCCAAAATTTTAGAAGTAGTTTTTATGTGCCCATGCTTTTGTATCTTAATGCATACAGACATACACACACACACACACACACACACACACACACACACAGTCTTGGCTAACTTCCCATAGGCACACATGATAAAATTGAAAATGGATGCGCTTCCTTCTAGAAATAGGAAGAAGGAGAGGAGTATTGAATAGTGAAGAAGAAACATTAGGAGCCAAGGCAAGCAGGTACAAGTTTGAGTGCCAGTCTGGATTATCTAGTCAGCTTGAGGCCAGCCTGAGCTACATAATGAGATCCTATCTCTAAAAGAGGGCAGGAGAGGACTGGAGAGCTGGCGCAGATGTTAAAGGCTCAGGCTCACAACCAAAAACACAAAAAGAAGGCAGGAGAAAGAGGAGGAAGAGGGGCCTGTCCAAACAAATCTAGTATTTTCTGAGAATGTACCCAGAAACATCCCGTAACACTAACAATGTAACTTATGGTATCTTTTAAACATTGTCTTGAGGAAAATTCCAGAATATTTCACGCTCACAGAATGTAGCTTCCATGATATCTCAGGCTGCTCAGGTTTGGAGTGCTTAGCACCTCGCTCATCATCTTGTTCACTGAGGTTCAGAATGGAGACTGGAAGTGCGAGGAAATCTCACCCCGTCAAGAGTCTGCTCTAGGCTGATTCTACATGTGTGTTCATTGTGTGGCATCTGCTCAGCTTTTCTGGGCTAAATGGTTATAGGGCTCTTCTAGAAAAACTGCAGTTGTATATATGACTTCTAAACAGAACAAATAACAGTAAGAATGCCTATAAGTTACCCTGAAAGTGCATGCATTCACCCAACAGACTGGCACAGAGCGTGTCTAGGGGAGACCAAGGCAGTCCCCTTGTTCCCAAAGACTTCAAACCTGGAAGAAATTCTGAGGAAGAAGGCCCTAATAAACCTAGAGAGGCTTGTGTAGACAGGGCTGTGATTTGGAAGACAAGGGAAACTGGCCAGATCAGCAATGGGCACAAAAGGAACTTTCCTTCCAGGCACAGCATATACTACCAACAAAAGCCTAAAACTGCATGGGCTGATTACAGACCCACAAAGAGGTCATGTGGCTGCAATGAAAGGATACTGAGGAAGACCTGGGAGCTGCAGGCTGATCACCAAGGGTCTCCATGCCACATTGAGAGCTCACTCTTTGAACTGAGCCCCATGATATGACAGCACACACACCTGCCCTGCTGCCACAGATTTAGAAGGCATCAGGATATTAGATCCAGTATTTCAAATAGGTTCTGTCCCACAGATCAGCTTCACATGATAGATGGCAGCTGCCTGTATCTCTGTTCACAGCAATCCAGTGGAGCATGCAAAGGAGAGGGCAGCGCATGGGCGATGGCACTCAGGGGACTCCCAGCTCAGGATCATGACAAAGCCATGAACTCAGGTCAGATTACAAAGTGCTCCTCCCCACCTGTCCCTTAAATTTTGGCCTTTTCCCATTCCTAGGGCTTAAAGAGGCTTCTAAATGACTGTCTTCCACTCACTAATTCAGTTCTAAATCAAGTAAGACTAAGAAGGACAAAGGCTGATGGACATGAACTATCACTGAGAGAAACTACAGGAGAATGTAGCTAAGACTTATGGCCACAGCAAGCATTCCAGAATTCAGCATATTTACCTAACAGCCACAGGCATTGCTGGGAAACACAGGTCCTGCCTTGAGGGGGAGTCTATACCACTAGGCTACTGAAGGTCCACAATGAGCTCAATGAGAGGTTGTTGTCTCTGTAGGAAGGTGGGTCCCAAGGGCAGGAATAGGATATAGCAGAACCAGAGGAGATGTGGGGTCAGGGGAGGGGTTGTTTAAGGTAAGAGAGATGTCAGCATGTTTTCATACTTAGATATCCCTGTACAACTGAGAATGGTGACTTCAAGCCAACCTGAGCTGTATAGTGAGACTGTCTAAAAGAAGGAAGGAAAGGAGCTGGAAAGATGGCTTGGTGGGTTAAGAGTACATATTACTCTTCCAGAGGACCTGGAACATATATATATAATTTAAAGTGAAATGAATATTTTAAAAAAAAAAGGAAGGAGGGTTCACTCTGTGTGATGAATGGAGAAGGAATATCCTCTTAATTTTTAAGCTCAGTTTTTAAAGACTCTGATGATGCAAACATTCCTTCCTTCTCTTCCTCCCTCCCTCCCAGATGCAGAAATAGAAGCATTTGAATTTCAGCAGAGGGAGTGAGAGTGGAGTGCTTCTCTCTGGATGCCACCTCAGTCAGCTGACCCCTCAGGGCTTGCTACTGGTGTTTGTCTCTGCTGAGAAATTCAGACATCCTAAAAATAGCATCCATAAGGTGGCCGAGCAGTGGGAAGTGGTAGACTGGATGATGATTTGCACTGCTTCTTCAGATGTGGTCCCTGAGGACTCAGGCCCAAGAGGATAGGGAGGGCTCTGGCTGGCTGATGGACTCTGTCCAGGTCCTAGAGGTCAGAGTTTCAAGAAAACGATGTCCATTCTTTTCTCAGATCCACACTTAGGGAACATTTGTGGAAATGCACAATTTGTACTCAAGATTGTGGGCACAGTGTCTCAGATCTATCTAATCTCTAAATCCATAACTCTTTAATTCTTGGAAATTTGGTCTCTGAATTGGTCTACAAGCTGGATATAATGTGTATGTTGTTTCTGTGCAAACAAGGAATTCACAAGTACTTCTGGCCTCTTCCTGTTTGTTACTCAGACTGAAGAAATACATGAAAGTGGATATGAAAATAAGCATTTTGTTGGTAGGGTATAATAAGCTATATCCTGGCAAGACTGTGTCCAATTAATTCTGACAGTTCTTAACCTTTTCTGTGTCCAGAACCTTTATGCTTATCTGAAAGCCTAAAGAATCATTCTCTCACTTGTTTTGTACATTTTTATGAAATGTACAAAATACAATTACTATTGTAAAATCAAAAATTCACCTAAAGTATTAAAAATGATTTTCTACTATTTGGGGGAAGGGAGTTATTGTTAATCAGGTTATGGGGTTTCTCTCTCTCTCTCTCTCTCTCTCTCTCTCTCTCTCTCTCTCTCTCTCTCATCTCTCTGTGTGGTGCTGGGGATCAAACCCAGGTGCTCATCCATGGTAGGTAACCAGTCAACCACTGAGCTATAGCTCCAGACCTTTTTATGTTTTGCTTGTTACTTTGTTTGTTGAGACAGAATCTCACTATGTAGCTCAGTCTGACTTGAAGTATATTAGTCTCCCACCTCAGCCTCCCAAGTGCTGGGATTACAGGTGTGGACCACCACACCTGGCTTCAAATATTTTTTCAAAGCAATATTTTGCACTAAACGTACTGTGGCAAGAAAATATCTATGATTTCTCCTGATTACAATGTCACAAGTGCTGCTAAAATTACTGTGGTTTGTTGTGCAAATATATCATTACAGTGATAAATTTCAGTTAGAGAGGATAGTGAAAATGAAGATGCAATTTTTCCCCAACCAAATTTACATAGGCTCTAGTAAAAAGCCCTAGATAGGATAGTACATCTGGCAATCATCAGCATTTCATCTACCTACATGTGGATAATAACTCTCTCTCTCTCTCTCTCTCTCTCACACACACACACACACACATCACTTTATGTACTATCTCCTATCATCTCAGAACTGTGATGTGACAGCATCTTAATAACACCATAAAAGAAGACCATGTAAATGACACTGTACACTTCTCTTTGGTTCCTATTTGCAAATATTGGCTGCATGTGGATGACAATCCCACCGTGGTTCTTATCCTTTCCTCTTGATGCTTGGGCCACAGTTGTAAGCTCTACTAGTTCACTTGTATAGTACTTGGGGTTTATTTCCATTTTAGATCAAGTCCAACTTTTCATTCTGCCCTGCCCACTATTACTCATCTGAGTTAAGACCTTAAACTATTATAGAAGGACCATGCTTAATTAATTTTGAGAGAGAGAGAGAGAGAGAGAGAGAGAGAGAGAGAGAGAGAGCATGTACCTGCAGAGTCCTGAAGAAGGCATTGGGTGCCCTGGAGCTGGAATTTCGTGCAGTTGTAAGCTGCCCATTGTGGTGTCCAGGTTCTCTGGAAGAACAGCAAACATACTTAACCTCTGAGTCATGACTCCAGCCTCAACAGAACTCTAGATAAGTAAATAAAGTAGATAAGTAAATAAAGCTCCCAACCTCTTACATACATTCAACACTCACCTTCACATGTTTTGTCCTGTGAGTAGATCTAAACACCCAACACCCTTGGAGGACTCCTACCAGTAGGATATACTCACCCTCACATTTCTGGAGTCTCATCCGCATTGTGTTTTGCTTTGCTTTGTTTATCATCTAAAACACCAATTCTTTCAGGCCTCAAGTCCTTAACGTGATTTCCTTTCTCTTTGAGAAATATTCTTCCCTTTCACTCTTCCCAAGGCTCATGTCTTCTCCTGACAGTCATTTTTGTTGTTGTTCACCTTTCTCTTCTTTTTAATTTGTCTCCCTTCTTTTAAAAAATGTATAATTCTTTGACAATTCCATACAAGTATATAATGTATTTCGGTCATTTCATTCCCATTACCCTTCATCCCACCCCACTTCTGCTGAATCCCTTCTTCTCCCCAGCAAATCCCCGCCCCATTTCCATGTATTTTGCTTGTTTGTTTTGTTTTTCTTGTGGTGGTTGTGATTCACTGTGTTTAACTAAGGTTGCTTTCATGAGCATGGGGGTGTGTATTTACTGGAGCCTGAGCACCAATGCATGCCTGCACCTGGTAGGCACTCAACAAAAAATTGGTGTACTGAACGTTCTGTATTCTAATATGCAGCTCTATGGACTGTAATGCACATTTTAACCTTCAATAGCATAGCAATTGTGGAAGATAGGCAGAATGAAGGGTATCAGACAGTATATAGTCAAAATCACCCCCCTGCTTACTTGACCACAAGTGGAGTCTCACTCAACTTGGCTTGATTGTCTGTCACCTATCTTCCCAACTGCTATAATTCACTTGACTCATGCCAACATCTCACAACTCACGTGGATTATCCTGGGCCTACTTTAAGAGGATGGCTATATTAAACACAGAGCCACTTAATCTCTGGAATAATAGAGCTTGTCATCTGAGGCATTTTCCAATCCTGGCTGGCTACTCCTTCAGGCAAACTCATCATCTGTGTCACGTTACAAGGGAAGGTCCGTTTGTAGTAGAAGTCTCCTCTCTGGATCTACCTCCTTCCATTCGTTCATTCAAACAATGATTAATGAGATTACTACAGGCCCTTTGGGAAGAGAAAATAAAACATCTCAAGAGGCTGAAAAACAGACAAATACCAAGTAAGTTTCTGTTTCATATGGATGAAAGCAGGGCACATTGTTTCTTGGCTCATACAGAATTCTCTCTCTAAAGCATCTATACATGTAAATAAACTCACTTTTTAAGTACACCCACAGAAGAATAAGTGTGAATATATGTATATGTATGAATACAATCACGTTTGCTGTCTCTCACTACATCCTGAAAATATCAAAAATAAAAATAAATCTTTCTCCCAGGGACATATGAACCAGACTTCACCATTCAACACAACTACTGTTGCTTTAAAGGATGGCTAGAGCCACTGCACCGCCCAGCCCAGTAAGCACAATGGAACATTTTCCTTGAGATTACCTCATTCCTGCTGACCCACACAGGAAATAATTATTTTGGTAGTCTCCCATAAACAGGGAAGCATACTTGCTTGAAAAATAAGCTCTTTCTGACCCTGTCAGTGGCTTCATAAGTATGCCTGAACCTAGTATCTTTCCAAATCCAACAATTCTGTACGTAAATGGTGATTTATTCTTGGATTGTGGCTTCCCAGATCCAGGCCACACTTCAGAGTTCTGCCAAAATGCCACCACAAACAGTGGTTTCCTTGTATTTCTGGCTAAAGAAGAATGTAGCATAAAAGAAAAATTATATTTCTTTCCCAAGATAGAATTTGGAAAGTCAACAGATGTCCTAGCAACAAATTCAAACACTGTAGTCATGTTTGAAAAATGACTCCTGCTCTTTCAGACATCAGCTCTGCAGTGTGCCGAAGAAATACAGCCACATTTAAATGAATGACAGTTTGAAACAGGGCTTTAGAGTCTAGGTGAAAACTCTGAATCTCCACCCCTTACCCTAACTGAGGCCTGACATACAGCCCTTCCTTTCATTATAGAATCCCCAAAAGGAAGCAATCTTAAAGGAAGCCATAAAGAGTCCAAGGAACCTGTATTTGAGAGAAGCAAGGAACAAGGCTACCCGTGGAAAACAGAAGAGTCGGAGTCTATGAGGTAATGGTCTCAACTGAAACTGGCACTATTCTACTGATCTCCCAAAGCACCGAGAGGATACAGGCCTGTCAGAGCTGCCTGACAAAGACCCAAACTAATAGGAATTTAGACACAACGAATGGGTTTTCCTACCTCCTTCAGCAATCTACAACTGAGCAGCTCAAGACTCCGTATGTCAGCTAGAGGGTCAGGAACTCAGTTGCCTCCCATCAAGTAGCTGTGCCATTCTCTTTCAGGATACAACCCAGAAAAGGCATCACTTCTGCTTATATCCCACTGGCTAAAGCTTAGTCACATAGACAACAGAGCTTCATGCCCCCACATGCATATTCAATTTTCAGATTATTCCTCTGCGTGATGTAAACGTTGTCAGAAGACACAGCCTCTTTTCTTGAAAAGCTATTGTACTGTCTATCCCTCCGAAATTACTCTACTTATCAGACCCCCTGTGCCAGTATGATATACTGGCGTACTAAGGGGTAAGAAGTCCTAGGAACAGAGCTGCAGTCCCTGTTCACTGCCGTATGATCTAGATGTATAAATAGGGCTACACTCCCACTTCTTATCCTGTAGGACAAAGACTCTGCCTTGATGACCCAGTGACTGCCCCATGGTTGTGAAGATCACTTTGTTTCACTTTGTCTTTCTACATCCAGCAATGAGTCAGGGACTCAACTCCTAGGCAATGCAACTTTGGAAAGGAAAGAGGATTTCTCCAGCTCTGACATCCTGAACAAAAGTGAAGAAGTACAAGAAAGGAGCTGCATGTTAACTTGGGACTTGGCTGAGAGTTTCAGAGATTGTTTGAAGAAATAAGTTATGTATACAGGAGGCTTGGGAGTAATTGAACCAGCTCTCTTCGCAAATCATTTTGGAGTAAAACTCGCTGACTTCTAAAGGTATAAGAATTCCTGATCAGGGACTTTCCCTAGATTTTCATTCACTAAGGAAAAATGAACAAGTGCTCTGTGATGAATGGATTAGAATCCCACCTGGTGTTTACACCAAACTACAGGATGTGCTTAATATCCTGGCATGAATATGACTTGGCCATAGTGGACAACACCTGCTTAACAGTATCCACTCTAGCCAAATAAACTTAATGATACTCCAATATCGAGTAATATAAGAACCAAATACATAGATGGTCAACATCTCAAAGATAGACTGAGATAAATCAGTAAAGGGAACCAAACTGAAACAATTCCTCCCCTGAGGGATGAAACAGAGAAGCAAATTTGTTTCTGTGTTATTAGCAGAAATCACAGCATATTATTACTAAGTTATTACTGCCATAGCAAAAAAGTAATTGAGGTGAGAAATATTAATAAAAATCATCTTTAGATGATTTTTAAATCATCCATAGAAATGTTAAGATGTAACTAGTCTCACACCTGATGGTTATAATTTTATACAGCTCATTTATCATGTCCAATAGAAAACACATATACATACTATATGGCTGATATAGACAACACACACATGCATATCAAGGTAATAATATTGATTTTTGTAATGATTTTAATTACAAAACTATTCCTAATTCCAACTCGGGTCTCTAGTTAGGGAATACTAGCACATCCCCTTCCTGTTTCTGACTTGTCCAAAAGCTGAAACAAAATGTTTGGAAGGGGTCCAGGATGCCAGGAAGAAATTGTTTTAAGTGTTGTTATGCGTGGGAGGAGCAGCAGCGAAACATGAGGTGACCTCTATATCTGAAATCTTGCCTAAGCTACAATAAAGCATGCTCTAAAAGACTCTGCTATGTTCATTTCTGGCTGTAGGCAAGGGAAATTACACAAATGGCCTACTCTCAGACCTGTTTAGTCACTTCTTCCTCTGCTACCTCAACATGTTGTACAGCCCTCCATTAGCACTTACCTCATTCATTACACTGTAATTATTTGTTCACAGACCTGTCTCTAGCACAGGCCTATGACATGGGAAGGAGCTAAGAACACTAGCTCTGGAGCCAAAGTGTCTGGATTTGAATCCTAGATGTGTCGCTAGCTAGTTCCTGTGACTCTGAGAAAGTCCCTTAACTTGCCAAGCTTCGTTTCCACCATCTGTAAAGCCAAGTTAATAACAGATAATAACAGCATCAACTGGGAATATTTCACAACAAATGAATGAAAAACACATCTTGCCTTGAAGTACATCTTCAATAACTGTGAAGTGTTCTTAGTGTTACCACCTAGTAAAATCACAGTCCACTCATCTTTGTATCCCCATTCATAGTGTACCTGACCTCTGAAAGCCTGAGAGAAGCAGTGGTGAAAAGGCAGTCCTCTCCAGTGTTCTCAGTTCATCTGCTACAAGGCAGTAAAAAGACTCTCCTGCCAGGTAAGTTCTGAAAGAATAACTAAGCATGTGTGGCCCAGCTCCAGCCATCTTCATCCTAGGCATGAGATGTCCTCAGCAGGATACGTCCCACACTCTACACTTCCAGGTTTCCCCATTGTGAGCAGGCCTGCTCTTTTCTTCTCCGATATCCTCTCTGGTACAAAGTGTCCTGAGAAAGCAAGTATTCTCTACTTCAGCAGCTAGCTCTCCCTACATGGTTTGGTACTATCTCTGAATCTAGGTGGGAAAGACGGGAATTCTGGGTTCTGCCGGAAGATTCATAGATCCTCACACTAAGCTCTTCCCTCCAACCTTACTTGGTCGCTAATAAGCAGGATATTTTGGCTTTCGTCTTTCATTCAGTGGACTATTTCTCAATGTTCTAATCATTGGACCTTCTCTAAAACGCTGTAGTTTAAAAAAAAAAAAAAAGAATTTTTCCTCCAGATGTGGTAGGACATACTTACAGTTCCAGCAGTAAGGAGGCTGAGGCAGGAAGATCACAAGTTCAAGGCCAACTTAAGCTGGATAGGAAAAGTTGGGGGGGGAAAGTTCAGACTTCCAATTTTCAGAATTTTAAGAAGGTGCCCCCCTTGGGAAGAACTGAAGGATTTCAGAGGTGAAGAACTAGAACTCTGGTTGTTCTGGCCACTTTAGACTATAACCCTTTCACTGCCTTGAAACTTCTGACTTCCAATTGGATTCCACCAATTGCAAGAGACTCTGGAGGGTGGATAGAGAGACCTAAGCATTTGTTCTGTCTTCTCTTTCCTTGACTGGCCAGGTTGGGCAGTTGAAGCAACCTCTCCATAGCCCCAGCTCCAGTTGGATTCTTCATGCCAAGGCTACAGCTGCTGCTGGGTTCTCTAAATATTCACTCTTCTTTGCCCCTATAGGGCTAAGAGCAGTAATAGTACTTCCCAACATCACTAGTCTCCTTGGTGTTCTGATATCTTTGCTAGTTCCCTTAACCTTTTCCACACTTCTGAAAAATACCCCCTTTGTTAAAATCACTTTAAGGATGCTGGACATGGTGGCTCAAGCCTATAATCATACTTAGGGGACAGGGGCAAAAAGATCATTGTAAATTAAAGAACAGCATGGTCTACATTGTGACTTCCAGGCTAGCCAGGTTTACTTTTGAGATACAGTCTCAAAAACTGAACTTAAAGTTTTTTAAAAAATGAAAGCAAAATCTCTTCAAGGAAAACTTTGACTCTTCCATCTCTTGACTACCAAAGACACTCACTGAAATAACTTTTTCAAAAGTAACAGAAAGACTCAGAGATGGAAACATTGGGTCTTCATGTAAATAAACATTTACCTCATCCAAAAGAAAGTGATCCTTATTCTGATTTCATCTTGCCTTCTGACAAGCAGCCTTCTGACAGCTTGACTTTCAATGTTGTTCTAGCTAAAGAAATTGAAGACCCTGGTCAAATCATTCCTGTATACAGATACTTATAATGACTCTGTATCTCTTCTCAAATCAGATCAATAAGTAGTAAGTGGAAAGTAAAAGGGAAATGACAGAGTTAATTAACTCTGTTTATTTTTAGTTCTGTGGGAAAAAAACTAGAAATCTGAAGGAGTGACATTCAAAGGTAGAGATCTCTAAGATCAATGTACAAAGATAAACGAACGATCTGAGGTTTACAAGACACAAGCTTCTGAGAATAAAGCCCCTAAGTGAGTGTGGATACAAACTCAATTTTTTGTTTTCTAACTTTCTAATCTGGTTCTGTCTTCCCTTCCATATTTTAATGTGCTTGACTATTTATCTGTATTTACAAATAAATTGGCACAAATTTCTCACAGCCTAAAACTTCATGACAGAATGAATTCTATTTGAAAGGATAACATCAGTAAAGCATAGCCCATTGAGAATGTCTTAAAGAAAGCAGCCAAACAATAATTACTTTTCCACAGAGAAAATAAAAGACAAAATTAAAAATACCTTCAGTTCAATATTCCAGACCTTTTACAACTGCAGCTACTGTACCTCATAAACTCAGTGACACAATGCAGCATGTTTCTTCCCTCCACTTGGCTTTTGCTTTATGTTACCCACAATCCCCTGTCTTTCCCTTCTATTTCAATCTGCCTTTTCTGCCTTCGACACTCAGGTATAATCCCCATCTGCCCCCACCCAACACTTTCTCTAATCATGATAACATTCTCTGTCCTCTGAGTATCTGTGTCACTCACTGACTTGTTACTTGGTAAACTCCATTTTTGAGCCTTTTTATTGCCTCCCTCCAACCCTTTTTCTGGGGCATTTCTTGCTGATTTTAATATCCTTTCACGAGCCTGATTTCTCACGTTCATTTAGTCACCCCTCTTGAGTTGCATGGTATGGAGCATCAAACAGCCAGTTCCCCCTTGTCATTTCATTAACTGAATCCCTTTAATAATTTTAATTATAAACATTCCATTCTCCAACCATAACCCCCAGTATTTCAGATGACTCTATTACCTCAGTGCCCTTCACTTGACTAAGCCCATATATTCAGCCTCTCACATCCTTCGTGGTTTCCTTTTCAATAACCATCACCTTACTCACTATCCTGTAAATAACTTTAATTCCTTATATGTTCTCTGCTTCTTTCATAATCCTCTAACAAAACTCCAAGCTTGACTAAATCCAAAGCCCTAACCTGCTCCGTGCCTGTATTTGAATGTGACTGAGAATATAATACAACTACTTTAACTGTTCTCAATTTAAATTGTGACTGTCCACATTGACTCTTTCTAAAGAATATGACTCCTTTTTGTAGAAACAATAATTCTCTCTTTTTCTAATCATGGACTTATCTGTAGTTGATTAAATAATAAGAATAATACCAAATGCAAGTAGAACAAACATGTTGACTCTTGGTAAGCATGTAAGTCAACCAAAGAGAACAGAAGCATAGTGTATAACAGTGAGTAGCCCAGTAGCCTGGTGTCCAAAGTGTCCAAAAGCTGCCATGTTCCTCAGTCAAGATATATTACAGGTATGGACAACCTCTCTCTGTTAACCTAGCAAGCCAATTAAGTAGGGCAGCTAAGAGAACATTTATCAGACATGCACACATGAAAACTGTAGACTCTATAGAGGCAGGAGGACTTACCTTCTACTACGTCTTTGTTTCCAATTCAGACAATCTGGCTTACATTTCTCAAGTTTACACGGAGTCTATTGAGAAATAGATTAATTTGAGCCAGGCCCCTCTAACATTTATTAGCCATGCTACCATTTTGGCTTCATCACATAACAGTCATTTCCCAGCTGATGTTGCATAAAGGTCAAGTTCCTTAAGATTAAATGGCTTCTCCAGAAGTGAATTATATCCTCTACTCGGCACGAAGATACCACCAAGACTGTTTCTCAATCATTTGTTTTCATTAGTACCCTCACAGTAAAGAATCTTTCCAGATATTTTCCCTAATTGCCCCCTATGAAATTTTAGTACCATAACTATGCTGTATATCTGCTTTTGCATTGTACATATATCTATGCTTTACATATTAAAAAGTAGTTCACACATACATGCGCACACGCACACACACACACACACACACACACACACACACACAATCATTTTCACCCCATGGGAGTAGTTTCTCCTCTATTGAGGATGGATGATCTAGAGCATAGGAAGTGCATCCTGCACGTGGCTCTTATCTGTGGCTGACAAAATTAGCACAGATGTGCACCTGTTTGGGGAAGTGTCTGCTTCAGTAGTAAAGCTGTTGGTACTTCTTTCCATTCCTTTTATTCTTCTTTTTTTTTTTTTTTTTGAGACAGGGTCTCCTTCTACAACCACAGTTGGCCTGGAACTCACTATATTGGTATAGACCATCCTATGCTGACCTCTGTCTCACAATGATCCACCAGCCTCTGCCTCCTAAGTGCTGGGATTAAAGGTGTGCACCACTGTGCCTGACTATTCTGTTTTTATTAACTTACTGTCCTTATTCTTAGCGATTGAGTTCACATTTTCACCAAAATGGCAAGCATTTCAATAACAGACTAAGGCTAAGAAGATCATACTTTCTTTTTCAAAAATAATGTAATTATAGCAAATAATCCTTTATTTTTCTGATTATTGGCAGTTTTTTTGACTTGAAAAATAACAATATCTGTTATCCAGAATTGAAACATTTCTTGTGCCCTCTAGTCTCCATTCTGGTTTACTGTCAATAGCAAATGTGTTATTACTATTATCAATATAGCTGATGTCCACATGATAGCATTCAGAAGAAAGATGGTAAGATGGAAGGGAAGTAAAGAGAGAGGGAAGAAAGAGAGAGAGAGAAGAATGATGGGGGAAGAAAAATGCTGGATGTGGCTCCTGTTTTATATCCCAAAATTCCAAAAGCCACCAAGAAACAGCAATTTAATAGAAATGTATTTTCCCGATATATAAAAAAGGTCAGTTTGCTCTTCCAATGTTCCTATCTAATCCTGAAAAGCTATTTTGAGTTACTTTTTGGATTTGGAACCAAGAAATAATTGTTGTCCTGTGTATATAATTATGTCATAAGCTTTCAGAAGTGGTTGCCCTGACATTTGGAGAGCAGTGAAAATTATTGTGGCTCTTCTTTTTCTACCTCTGCATCTATCTTTCCATCTCAACTCATAATGTGCAGAAATAGACACTCTTTCTTTTAGGTGTTGGGAATATCGGACCTCTACCATACCTATAAGAAAATGGGTTTAACTTACTGCATAATATCAGAACAAGTGGGAAACAGCTTTGGAGGAATTTTCAATACCAATATTGATTCACTGATATTTACCAAAAGAAAAAGAATGGGTCTTGCTAATAGCAATTATGTCAAGCCAGGTAACTAAAATATCTAGAATATACATTATTTTATGACCCTTTCCCAATAGAGACTATGTATCTTAAGTATAAAACATTAATTATTGCAGGAGAATAGAGGGGGAGAATGAAAGAAATACAAGGAACGTTTCTTTTAGCATCCAAAAATACACGAGACTCAATTTTCTGCCATTTTCAGTTAAAATCTCTTATCTCAGTACTTTGACTTATATTGTTTCTTTTGGAAGAATTGGAATTTATGTACTTATATATTATTATATAAAATCTGTCTTCCTTCACACTGTATACCTATGAGAGCCAGAACCTTGTCTAGTTTGTTCACCACTGCAAACAAACACAGGGCCTGTATACCTTAGATGCATAATATAGCTATTTAGAAAGATTGAATAAATTGAATGGGAGGAAATATGTTTTGACATGGATCTCTCAATGCAAAATGGTGCTATCCAAATGTCATCAATCTTGATTTCTTTTTTGCCTAATTCTAGAACCCTAGTGTGCTCAGCAGAGTCTACTATGACCTATTCCCCAACCTTAAGTGACTCACAGTCTATTGAGGGTGACATATGCAAACCAATAAATCATCATACCAGAGATATGAGAAACAATATCTATGTAAAAGAAACAGGAAATAGAGGTAGAAATCCCACTGTCCCCTGTAGACATCAGAATTGCATTTTAGCAGGCAACCAGCTAAGGGTTAAAAAAGAGTGTATGTTTCAGAACTGAATTTTTTATTTGTTTTATAACTGTATTATTGAAAATGAAGCCAAACTAAATAGAAAACTTTCTCCATCTAATTTCATTAAGGTCTTGGTTTAAGTATCACTCCAAAATATGTCTTCTGATCCTTCTACACAGGTAAGGGACTAAATCCCTAATAAGCAAACAGGGTATTAGAGTATTAGCAATAGTACACTTCATGCTTTCTCTTGGTCTCTGACAGGAAGGGACACTGGATTCTTGATTCTGGTTCTCCTCTCCACTTGTGAAGAGCTTTATCTTTATCAAGTGTATATATGTGTGATTCTTTATATTTATGAATGTGATTCCTTATCTTTCAATAAAAATTTGTTGGCCTGTTACTCTCTGCTGGTCTATTTTTTTTCCTTCCTTTTAATTCTTTAATTGACTAAGAAAACAAATCCAACAATCACCCTAAACTGATAATGCATCAACAGCAGGACACAAACACACACACACACACACACACACACACACACACACACACGAGTTAGGTGGTGTGCTGCCCTTCCACTAGATTAGGAAATCCATGAGGCCAAAGAACATTCCTACTTCACTATTACATCTCCAGAGCCTTCAACTATTTCTGACACATAGTAGGTGTTCAAGAACTGCTCAATGAAATAAATCTTCCTCACGGTGGATATATTTTTCTTTTTAATACAATTTAACTCATTCTTTCATTCAATAAATAGAAAAATGTTTCTCCTCCCTAAACAATATTATTTGTGTTGTCTTTTAAGATTTTTTCCTTAAATGTCCCAGACATTATTATTTAACAACTCAGAGTAAAATGCATTTCATGCATTTGTACCTCGGGGAGAATTGACCCTGAAGAGTGTGGCCACAAGAAGTGGGTCTATTTGTAGGCTCCCAGAATCCTTCCCCCATGGGTTTCTCTCACCTCATATATACACAGTATCCAAAGAATTCAGGCTGAAAAAGCAAGAGTTTGTTTTGGAAAGCAGTTCAGATTACCGTTCTCAAGAGACCCACAAAAGGTCAGCATTCACTTTCTGTGTCCAAAATTAATCCTTACCCTCTGCTTTCACTTGAAAGGGGGAGGGGGGGAAGAGTAAGATCCTGGTATAAGGCTTGAAATGGTCCAGACATTTAAAAATAGAAATGTAGGAAGGACTCTGAAACAGCCTCTAGTTCTATGGTACCAGGCATTCTCTAAAGCCAGTGGATCCTGAGTTTGGTGCCTCATTGGGCCGTTTGGCAGCCAGAGGGAGAGAGATATTTTAAGTCCTGGCAAGGCATGTAACAACCTCAAAAACCACACCCTTTGAAAAATCAGCCTTGTCCACCAACGTGGGGCAAGTTCAACTTGGGCAAGAAACAAGGACTGAGCCATGGGCAAGCCAGTCCCACAGAAATGCTGTTGACTTCTTTCAAACTCGTGATTAGGACAAGTTCCCTATTCTTTTATTTACTAAATGTTCTGCAAACTGGAAAGTCAATCAAATTTGGATGCTTCCAGCTGTCCAGATGTGTCCTAGATACAGCCTGGATGTCAGGAAGAGATTTGGATTGATTTAAATATGGAGTGTTCTTCACTGTAGAAATATCTCTTCTGAATAATACAGTCTTTCACATGACCCTTGAAGGAAACAAGAAAATATAATCACTGAGGAGGAGTAATGTTGAGTCCCACAAATACTGGCTAAAAGGAGACATCACAATAAATGAAAAAGAGTTGAACAGTTTCTTTTACTAGTTTGAAGTTTCACACACATAGGATTAACTGGATGTGGCAGCACATGTCTGTAATCCTAACGGTCAAGAGGCTAAGGCAGGAGGATTATGGTGAGTTTGAGGCCAGCCTCAACCATAATGAGTTTAAGCCTAGCCAGGGATATAGTGTGACACTATATCTCAAAAAAATGCATAAATAAAATGACTTTCAAAAGAAAATAAAGGAATTTTCTTAAGTATGTTAGATATATTTTCCTGTTGTAGTTGTAACACATAAAATGCTATGTCATTTTATACCAATTATAACAACTAAAGTGCCTGGAATTTCCTGGTTTCCTTATTCCAACCAAAAAATAAGAATTACTTACTTTCCTTATGGTAAAATAATCCAAATTTACTAGTTCTTGGTGGCAGCTACAGTTAGACCACTTCTGAATGACCTAGATTTTAGTATCACTTCTAGCACTTTCTTTTCACTTGAAAAACACCTCAAAGTTCCTACAATAAAATAGTAAAACTGATATAACCATGTCCACAAGGTGATTGATCAAAGACACAATAGATTTATCAAGGCATGATTTTTAATTGAAATTCATACTATATAATTTAACAGTATTTAGAGCTGCTCTCCTGACCACACCTCCTCTTATTGCCCCCACCAAATTTAATGTACTCTATATACATGTAATAAGGCTTACAGAGTCTAATTTGTGCCTCCAAATGTCCTTCAATGTGGATCCATCCACTGGAGCCTGGTTAACCTAACAAGAGTCCCATCCTTGAAGAAACTGTCTCTCCCCCTCCCAGCAGCCATTGGTTGTTCCTTAGATTGGGTTGGGATTTCTCACTCCCGCATGTCTATGCTGGGATTTTGTCTGTTTTGAGCTTTCATGGGACTTGCATACTATCATCATTGCTGTGAGTTCATATGAGTAACTGAGCAGTTGTCTGGAAAATTCTGTTTCCTGTGGTCACTCACCACCTCTGACTCTTGCAATCTTTTCACTCCTTCTTCTACAATGATCCCTGAGCCTTGGGAGGCAGAAGTTTGATATAGGTGTCCTATTCAGGGATAAGCAGTCTGCAGCCTCTTGTTCTCTGCACATTGGCCAGGTGTGGGTTTCTGTGTTAATCACCGTCTGCTGCATAAGGAAACTTCTCTGATGAGAGTTGAGAGATGCATTATCTATGGGTATAACAATAACTCATTAGGAGATAGTTTAATACTATAACTATTTAGTAGAAAACTAGTATTAGGCTCTCTCTTATTTCCTTGACCTGTCTAGCCTCAGGTTCCCAAGCTTATACCAATGTCAAGTATGGCTCCATCCTATGAAGTGGACCTTAAATTCACTATTGCACTGGTGGGCATATCTTGCCACAAAACACAAATTTTTACATTACAAATACACACAACTTTATTTGCCTATAAAACAAATTAAAGACCAAATGATTTTCTCTAAGTTTCTCTGTCTCTCTGTCTCTGTGTGTGTGTGTGTGTGTGTGTGTGTGTTTCTGTATGTGTGCATGTGTGTAGGTTCACATGCATGCAGAGGCCAGAGATTGATATCAGGTGTCTTCCTCAATTGCTTCTTCACTTTATTTTTTGAGACAGGGTCTCTCACTGAACCTGGAGCTGTCTGATGGGCTAGACTGACTGGGCAGCAAGCCCCAGGAATCCTCCTACCTCTCTGCTCCCCATCACCCCACACTTTAGTGCCAGGATTGTAGGTCTTCATGCTTGTGAGGCAAGCACTTTATCAACTGAGCCATCTCCCCCAGCGCCAAGGATTCCTTTTTCCACCAATATTCCATCTAAAGTCTTCACTGGTGTTTTGGAAACAAATTAGGTAGCACTAGGCCAAGGGCCCAGGTTTCTTAGAACCTTCAGAGCCTAGAAAATTTGCTACTTTTTTGTCTGTTTTTGTTTTTCAAAGGTGAACAGTAAACTAAATGGAAAGAAGGAAATCCTGGAAATATATCAGTTACTTTTTCAAAAATGATAATTTTCAGAAGCACAAATTTTAAACCTTATAAAAATATGGCTTGGCTTACAAGATGGCTGCGCCCAGTGGTGGATTCCAACCTCCTGAGCGGCACTTTGGGGAGCCAGAACAGGACTGGGAAACTGCGGTCCCGAAAAGGCTCAGGCTTGGGGCAGGAAGCAAGAGCGGAGGCCATAGGCTCATTGTGGTGCTGGAAGGTCCTAGTCTAGAGACGGTCAAGGTAGGGAAGACGAGCTCTTCAACTTTTGTTGCCTCGTGGTTCAGCTTTTACACAAACTCAGTGTTCAAGCAACTGATGGCCCCCAGAAGCTTTTGAAGGTAATTAAGAATCCAGTGTCTGACCACTTCCCAGTTGGCTGTATAAATATTGGGACTTCCTTTTCCATTTCAGTCGCCAGTGATGTAAGAGGGTTGGTGCCCAGCGGCGACCCTATTGTTTTTGTGGTGGGGGACTTTGCCCATGGCAAGATCGATGTGGAGTACACAGAGAAGATGGTATCCAAGAGCCACTACCCCCTCTGCTGCCCTAACCTGCACCAAGCTTACCACAGCCTTTGGAGAAGTATAGGGGATATCTGACAACAGGAGAGCCAGGTTCTGAAACAAAGGACTGTTGGTATTGTGCCTGAGGACTCTGTTCTAAGCTGACTGCTGGAAGATACTCTTCCTCTACCAAGACTTTGGAGTCTAGGGACACCAAACACTGTACATTTGTTTTTCATTTGTCCTATAAATACTGTTTTTTGCAAACAAAAAAATATATGGCTCTCTGGCCTTCTTTCCTTCTTCCCACCATTCACCTCCACAAGGCAGCTGCCAAGATTACCAGCTCACCTGCCCTGAGGATTTTTCTTTAAGATTCTAATAAAATTGTAAAAAATAAAAATAAAGTACTTGAATCCAAAAACTTGAATGAAGTCACCATGAGAAGATATGCAGCATGAGAATGTAAAATAAGACTGAAATCTGAATCCTCTTTGCTAATACAATCTGGTTCAACGTTCTTACTATAAGTAATCCATGGATTTCCAAGAGACATAAAGAAATAATTCAGTGACATCTTCAAAGTTAAAGTATGTCTTAGAAAGTTATCAGTCTTAAACTGCAGTCAGCTGTGAATTCTAATTTATAATTCCACAGATAGAGCCAAAAGTAAAACCAGTCATCTGGTCAAAACCCAAAATTTCTTTGGCTTTTGGGTGAATCAGGGGCAGGCACAGAAATCTGAAACACAGCTTAGTAACTATGATGATCCATATTGGTTGTCAACTAAACAGGATCTAGAAACACCTAGGAAACAAAACTCTGGGTAAATATGTGAGGGAGTTTCTAGACTAGGTTAACTGAGGTAGTGCAGAGATTTACCCTAAATGTAGGCAGCATCATTCTATGGACTAGGAATCTAGGCAGAACAAAAAGGAGAAAGCCACACTGAGTGTCAACATTCATAGCTCTCATCTTTCTATTGCAGATACAAAGTAACAGCTGTCTCACACTCCTGTCACCTTGACTTCCTCCCATGGTGGACTGTACTCTCAAACTGTGAGCTGAAACAGACCTTTCCTTAAGTTGCTTGTGTCATTTTGTTGCACTAAAAGAAAAAGAAACTAATACAGTAATCACTGATCTTTCATGAAACAAGGGAGAGCACTCATTTCTTTGACAAAGTTCGCTTCTATTTTCTGTATTATCCACCATTGATTTGCGGGAAAGAATCCTTAAAATGTTCACAAGGCACATTAAGTGGAAATTTAATTCTAGGTTCAGTACAGTAAGTACATGGCTATAAACCCTTTAATGGATGTTTGTGTCAGTTTTCTGTTGTTAGGGCAAAAATGTCTGAGAAAATAAACTTAAAGAAGGAAAGATTTATTTTGACTTATGGTTTCAGTGGTTTTAGTCCTTCGCCATTTGACCCCCATTGCTTCTGGACTCGTGGTGAAGCAGAACATCTCAGTGGAGGGGTTTGCAGTGAGCAAAAGCTGATAGATTAGATAGATAGATGACAGATAGATAGATGATACATACATACATACATAGATGATAGATAGATGATAGATTGATAGATGATCGATAGATAGATAGATGATAGATTAGATAGAAGATAGATATAGATAGAACAAGTTATAATACCCAAAATCACACCCCAAGTTTCCATAAGGATCTATTCCTCCTTCAACTAGGTCCAACCTCTAAAATTTCTATCACTTCCCAGCAGCCTATCAAATTATAACTCCATCCGTATATTAATCCACTGGTGAACTCAAAGACCTCACGATCCAATCACTTAACCACCAAAGCCCATCATCTGGCAACTAAGCCCTTTAGTTCATGGCCTCTGAGGGCAATTTAGACCCAAACCATAGCAATGGTCTCCCATCTACTGAAGTCTTTTTAAGGTCTCCATCCACATGCCACATCTTCTTGAAGCATTCTCCAACTTTCTCAAGCAGAATGTATTCACTTTTTCTTCTACATCCCCTTTTCACATTGGTTGTGTGGTTAGTATACCAGTTATTCTATTCTGCATATTATATATAGTCATATAAATCCTTATCTCTCTTCAAATTATAAGCATTGCTAGAATAAAAGCCACTCTTGAATTTACTCCTAGAATATAGTACACGATCCTGTTATAGAAGAGGGGATAATAAACATCAAATGTAGGCGGTTGGTCTATTTCTAGAACAAGCCAATCTGGTTTTGTTCCATAGCCATTTCACTTTTCTCTTTTAGACTGAAGAGACTGCTTTACCTGATAGCATTGGACTGACATAAGAGGACTGAACTTCTAGAACATACTTCTAACGCTTCCCCACTCAAACCTAGAATGATTTCCTTGAGTATATTTTCATATTGCCTCTTTCTAATATTGTCTTTACTTAGGGACAAGTTTCATGTGTTGTACATGAAAGTTTTAATGGTTAAAACACACACACACACACATACTTACTTTTTTATTGATTTGTTGTGAATTAAGTAATCCATGTTCACCCTCCAGATATTTCTATACCAACAGAGAAATTTATCAACATTAAGTCAATGTAAAGAAATATTATAGCATATGGCTGGAAAAATGGCTCAATGTGTAAAGTTCTAGCTAGGTAAGCATGAGGACCTGATTTTGGATCCCCAGCACACACATAAAAAGCCAAGTGCAGCATCATACCTGTAACCCCAGCACAGGAGACTCCTGGACACTTGCTGACCAACCAGTTAAACAGAAACAGGGAACTCCGGGTCCAGTGAGAAACCTTGTATTGAAAATAAGGTAGAAAGCAATAGAGGGAGGAATTCAGTGTTGACCACTGGCCTTCACATGTATAGGAGAGCACACCTTGCACACACACACACACACACACACACACACACACGCATGTATTCACAAGATATACCATACAGCCAAAGACAGAAAGAGAGAGAGAGAGAGAGAGAGAGAGAGAGAGAGAGAAAGAGAGATCTTACTATATTTCTTGTGGCAACAACTATCAAATCATGAGTCAACATTTACTATGCCTACTGAGAACCTACTAAAATATTTTCTTCGTCATCACATTCATTTAGGAGGGAGGATATCTGCTCAAGAGTATAATCTCATTGGTTCTCAGTAATTCTTACCAAGAGCCCCAGGTAAGTTTAGATCGCTATTTTAGCTATGGCAGGCCATGGCCAATGCAAAGCCTATAGGGACATGTTAGAACCTGTTGTTGTTAAAAATGATATTAAGTGTGTTTAGATACCAGAACTAAAATCTAAAAGTCAGACTCCAACTCTCAAATTCTCAATCTGTTTTCTGTAGCATAGCAAAGTAATTTATTCTCCAAGAAAAATAATCATCTCTTTTCTAAATCAATGGTTCTTAAAATATGAGGTTCCTAACCAGAAGCACCATTATTACGTAGGAGCTTGTTAGAAATGCAAATTCTCCACCACACCCTCCACCTACTGAAGCTCCAGGTGCAGGGCCCAACAATCATGTTTGAACAAGTCCTCCAGGAATTATGATGCATGTAAAGTCTGACAACCACAGCATAATGTTGTCTGCAAACCAGGGCATTAGAATTCCCTGGGATCTTATTAGAAATGCAGAATGTCAGGCCTACCCAAAACCTATGGAACCAGAAACTTTGTTGTTAACAGTACCCAGATGATTTGTATATCCATTAAAGTTTGAAAAGTCCACTCAAAGAAGAAATTAAGAAAGTTAATTTGAATAATTAAATTAATATGGCACTGTGAAATCTACTGTACACTCTCTTGTATCATCCTCATTACTATTCTTTTTGATGTGTGTATACGTGGTTGAGTGTATGTTTGTGCAAGTGTGCATGCATATGGAAATGAGAGGCCAATGCCCGGTGTTTTCCTCGGTGACTCTCCATCTTAGTTTTTTAATCACCCCCCACACACACAGGAAGACAAGAGTATTCAGAAGATTTCACAGTGTCATATTAATTTAATTATTCAGATTAGCTTTCTCAATTTTATCCTTGAGTGTACTTTCCAAACTTAAAGTATCTAAGGGAGGATTATGGAATCAAATGGCTGTGCATGGATACATATAAATGGATATACACAAATAATTCAAAAGTCAAGAATAACTCCAGCCAGGTGTGCTGGTGCATGCCTTTAATTCCAGCACTTGGGAGGCAGAGGCAGGCCAATCTCTGTGAAATTGAGGCTATCCTAGTCTACATGAAAAAAGATCCAAACCATTAAAACTTCAAATTAAAGCCATTCAAAGTTAGATTACTAGAATCATATTATGATGGAGTACCTGGATACATGGTTTGTAACTGAGGTCTTACTTCCTTTCCACATGGGAATGGAGACAAAGGGCTTGGTTAAAAGCACTACGTGCCTCATTAGCCATGAAAAAAAAAAACAAAAAGAATGAGAAGAAACACATGCTTTGGAAAAGAACCTCCCTCAGTTTCAGGATCAGCTCTTTTAAAAAGTAATAGGAAGTAAAGGGGAAAGGCTAAATTTGAATGACACCGATTTTCTTTTTGACACCTAAGTGACACCATCATTGACTGTTTGCCCTTGAGAATTATCCATAAAGTGGCCTTCTTCTCACTCCTTAACTTTCTGTACACTATTGTGAGTGGGGGGAGAATTATATATGGCCCACAATATTTTCCATGCCTTAGCATCTATATATATAAAGGAAAAATTCCTCCATTTTCCCCTGTCTTACCTATTGCCTGTATTTTGCTTTATCTCCAAAGAATCCAATATGTTTTAAATAGATGAAGTGACAATATTTAGAGGCAGAGTTACTTGTATCATCTGTTTGAGGTATAAAGATATTTCTTCAACAATGAAACCAAACTTTCAGTGTTTGCACATGTGTGCATGTGAATGAGTGTGCACGTGGAAGCCAGAAGACAAACTCAAGTCATTCCTAGCACTATCCACATTCTTGTTTTTAAGACAGTGTCTCTCACTGATCTGAAATTTACCAAGTAAGGTAGGCTGGCCAGCAAGCACCAGGGATACATCAAGCTCCAGGAATACTCCTGCCCCCTCCTCTCCAACACAGGGATTACAAGAGTTGTACCACCACACTCCACTTTTTTTAAAAAAAACTGTGGGTTCTGGGGATCAAACTCAGGTACTTACAATGTTTTTGGTCTCCTCAACCCTCTTAAGTACTTTATTAGAACTCCGATATTAATGTTTCCCTTGAGGTATTTTGAAAAGATCAAATGGTTCCAAAGAAAACTGTTTCATTCCAAACTCTAACTTCAGATTTGGAAGACTTCCTCGTCAATAGGATGTTTGGGACTCTTTGGTGGACTGGGACCTGCATCCTAGCATCCCTCAGCTGGAAGTGCAGGGACAGCTTTTTTTCTATGTCCAGACACCATCATGAACTGAAAATCCTCCAAAGGAGACATAACCCAATGGCCAGGATTGCTGGCCAGTCCTACAAAGAGCAAAGCAGTTCTCCTTCTGAGAAGTGCACTCAATTCCTTAGCCTGTCCTAACAGACCATCAGCAACATTCTGTGCCAGGGCCCAGGGAAAAGAGGCAGGGGTGGGCGGGGCTGGGGGTGGCTGCTCACTTCCTGCCAAGAGAACATGAAAACAACTCAAGAATGCTCAAACACCTGCAGCATCCCGTTTGCTCTTACACTTTTTTCATCCACATTTGGCATCTCTAGTCAAACAATACTAATATATCACTCAAATGTTTTGGTGAAACATTTTCAAAAGCAAATTCAAGAGTGTTGGATTACCTCAAATGAAACAAAGAGAGTAATCAAAAACCTAATTTCAGCTATTTCTTATGTAAAGAATTAGTTCAAAATCACTTCTCGAGATTCCTTGTTTTTCATATTGGCATGAACTTTATTGAAGAAAATTATGAGGAATAAAATTTTGAATTATATATAAATTTCTATCATTTCAGTACAATTATTTTCATGTGTATGTTTACTGCCAACTCGATTATATTAGCAAATACATAAATACACACACACATAGTAATAGGTGAATTTTTTTTGTCTTTTTGAGATAGGGTCTCCCTGTAGCCCCAGCTGACCTGGAACACATTAAGTAGACTAGGCTAGCCTCGAATTCACAGAGATCTGCCTGCCTCTGCCTCCCATAGGCCAATTTTTGAATTATCTGTGATTTTTTTTCTATTTTACAAAGTACTAATGTCAAATAAAGCTTAAAGAGTGTATAAAGAGTATGTCTATATTACACTAAAATTACTATTCACTGCCTTTACCCCTAAGTTTTAGAGAGACAATAAACTCTGGTTATTAATAGATAAACGACATTTGATACATGTCATCTGCTTAACAGTTTCACATTTTTTGGTTATATAAATAAGTAGATTACTGAAGAAATTAATATATTTTTTTTAATGCTTTTGTACTCTAAGATAAGAAAAGCTCTAGATTTTTCTCCTCGTGTCTGAAAAAGAGGAACAGACTTCATAGAAAAGTTGAATTTGGAAACACTGTATTTGAGATGTACTTGGTTGAAGATCTCTAGCAGAGAATAACAAATGTGGGTAGGAGATTCAGGTCAGAACTGACATGTTTGTAGTCAAGATGGCTATGAATGTGGTTCAACAAAAAGAATTGTAAATTTTCTTAAAACATTATGAGATTTTTGTATGTGTACTATTTTTTGTTTGTACCTAGATTGTATGATTCTCAAGCATGAACTTTTGTAGGCGTCACAATGTCAAAAGGTTGGATACTCTAGGCTGATATTTTGTTTCTGTGGGGACAATTAAATAGGGACCATGTAGAAACTTGCTATACCCAACAGTGTTGGTAAAAGGTAAAGATTCCTCCTCTATTTCCCATTTCAGAGAAAGCTTTGCAGCCCCTCCTCACCAGGCAAGTCCCTCCTTACATGCTCTCAATTTCCCCTTCTCCCATCTCTCCTGGGAAAATTTGGGTCATTCCTTAGTCTACCCTCACCCTTACCCCTATGAATGTCTTCTCTCAGTCCTCAGCTATGACTTCATCTCTTTTTCTCCTTTCTTTGGACTCTCTTAGAATCTACCTTGTCTCCCTCTACTTCCTCATTTAACCCAATTTAATCCTTGAAAGCTGGCTTCAAAATCTAAGTATGTAGAATAAATCATTCTTTTCTCAAAGACACTAACATCATAACAGTCAATTTCACTAGCCTCTTCTAGTCCTCAATCCCATCAGCCTTTCTTCTTATCTGAAACTGAGTCTTTATCTTATTCTTTTTTAATGTTATTTTTTATTTTATTTTTTGTGTATGAGTATATTGCGTGCATGTTAGGTAAGTGTACCCATGATGTGCAATGTCTGCAGAGGTCAGAAGAAGGTGTCGAATCGCCTGGAACTGGAGTTACAGATGGTTGTTACCCACCATGTGGGTGCCGGGAACTGAACCCAGGTCCTCTACAAGAGAAGTCAGTGCTCTTAACCATTGAGCCAGCACTGCAGCACTTTATCTTATTCATAAGAACTTTCTTTGCACTGCTTCTTGCCTTCTATCTAACTCTAGTTTCTCCTTCTTTCACTGTCTCCCTTGAAGGCTCCACTTTCTTTTCTTATTGTAGGACTTAAGGCATCACGATAGGTCTGCTGTTGGGCATCTCATCCCCCTGGGTCTTGTTCTTTTGAAGATTCTTTGAAGGCAAAAGGTCCCCAAACATGTCAGTTCTGGCCTGAAATCCAGGTTCACATATCTACTCTCTGTCAGAGATCTCCAACAACGTGTATCGCAAACCCAGTATTTCCAGACTGAACCTTCATATCAAGCTGTTCCTCTTTCCTGGACACTACAAGAAAAATCTGGAAGTCATCGTCAGTGATTTCCCCCGTCCCAAATCCTGCAATTTTTTGTTATGTCTATGTGTTCTTAACACATTACCACTACCATCCCTGTTCTAAGAAGCCAAGTGACAGTAGTACATAGCCAGTCTCTTCCTCCCCTGACTCCCAATAAACCCCACACACTGCTTCCAAAGTGACTCGTGAAGATACTGGTTTGGGGGAGATTTTTTTTTTAATCTTATTGAGATTTTATAGTTTCATACAATAGTTCTTAATCAAATTTAGACCTCTTCCCCATCCATGCTGATTTTTTATGGTTCACTCCTGCTGATCCTGGCTGTGCTCCTCACATGTTTGCGAGTCATCTGGTTGTCAGGGGTTCAGAATAGACTTGGATTCTCCCCATATGTCTGTCACACATCTGCAGGATACCCTGAGCATATTCTCATGACAAGGAAGAGATTTTTCTTTTTTTTTTTTTTTTTTTTTGGCCTTTTTGAGACAAGTTCTCCCTGTAGCCCCAGCTGTCCTGGAACTCACTAGGTAGACCAGGCTGGCCTTGAACTCACACAGATCTGCCTGCCTCTGCCTCCCGAGTGCTGGGATTAAAGGAGTGTGCCACCACGCCTGACTGAGGAAGAGATTTTTAAAAACATATGCAAACATACAACCAGTGACAAAAGTAGGCAAAGGGAATGCATGTGCTTTTGAGCTTCTACTTGCTTCATGCTCGGTAACAGTCAATGGGCCAAAGCAAATCACACAGTTGAGCCCAGGGTCAGAATAGGGGAGCTACACAGGTACAACACAAAGCCCGTAGTAACAAGGAGAGGTCATTAATGCAAAAATTCTACCTAATTTTCTAAAAGGAGTTTGAATTTTTATACTTTTCCACATGTCATTCTTTTTTGTTGTTGTTAGCCTTTAAAAAAAAAAAACAGATTTCCTAGGGCCAGCATCTTTCTTGGGTAAGTTCAGCTATGTGCCCA
Source organism: Nannospalax galili (assembly GCF_000622305.1). Classification (NCBI taxonomy): domain Eukaryota; kingdom Metazoa; phylum Chordata; class Mammalia; order Rodentia; family Spalacidae; genus Nannospalax; species Nannospalax galili. The sequence continues at coordinate 778,869 of NW_008349068.1, read as the reverse complement.
CTGCACCTTGACTCCCCCAGCCTCATTCACCCTCCCACCTCCTCCACCCTATGTCAGCGCCTAGCATGGGCACTGGCCCATTTCTTCTCTTGGTACCCCAGACCTCTGGACTGCCCTCTTGGCCCAGATTCCCCACTGCTTCCAGACCCTTTGCACCCCACCAACCTGTTTCCTAGGTGCAGCCCCGGGAACCCTCAGGGCCTGTACCCTTCCCCACCTTCCTTTGCATGCCTGAGACAGGCCCTGGTCCCTGACTAGCCCAGTTCCCAACTACCTGAGGCCAGCATCTTTCCTGGAGGGATCCAGACCTTAGGAGAAAGCCTGAGAGCATCTGATCCTCATCTGACTTGGGCTTCTGTGGGAATTCCTGAGCAGTGGAAGGAAAGCCATCTGGCCCTCTAATATAAAATCAAAGGAGAGGACCTAAAGCCTAGACCAACCAGCTTTTCATGCCCAACAAGTAAACCACAAAGGCACATAAAGTTTACAAAAAGAAGCAGACCTAAACTCAACAAAGGAAGGCTTGAGTCTCACACAAGAATCAAAAACTACAAAAGAAATCCACATGTCAAAGTCACAGAGAAAAAATAATGACATGAAAAACCCAAATAATATGTCCCCATCAAGTACCAACAGTCCTGTAGAGGACTACAATGAGAAGCCCCTAGAGATGACACAGGACATGGAATTCAAAAGAACGATTATAAACATGATAAAAGAATTCAATGAATTTATGGGGCTGGAGAGATAGCTCAGCGGTTAAGAGCACTGACTGCTCTTGCAGAAGATCCAGATTCAATTCCCAGCACCCACATGGCAGCTACAAACTGTCCTTAACTCCAGTTCCAGGGGGAATCCAAAGCCCTCTTCTGACCTCTGTGGCATTGCATGACACAGGTGCATTCATGTACATGCAGGCAATACACTCATACATGTAAAATAAAAATAATTTAAAAAAAAGAATTCAATGAATTTAAAGAACACATAAATAAAAATATCAAAGAACTGAAAAAAGATAGGGACTAACTTCTGAATGAACTCAGAAAAGAGTTAGGATTATTGAAGAATACTCAGGCTGAAATGAAGAAGGAACTGAAGCACTCAATAAGACAATTAGAAATGAAAGGAGAAAACCTCACCAATAGGATGAATGAAATGGAAAACAGAATATCAAGACTGGAAGATAAAGTGGACGAATTGGACCACTCAAGCAAAGATTACGAAAAATTTAAGAAATCACAAGAATGGAATGGAAAGTACAGGTGGAACACCATAAAAAGACCAAACTTACAAATCATAGGTATAGAGGAAGGAGAAGAATCTCAGGATAATGGTATGGACCAGATCTTCAACAGAATTATAGAATAAAATTTCCCAAAATTAAAGAAAGGCATGCCCATACAAATAAAAGACACACATACAACATCAAATAGACAGGATCAGAAATGAAACTCTCCATGGCACATTATAGTAAAAACACTAAACGTACAACACAAAGAGAAAATACTGAAAGCTGCAAAAGAGAAGCAAAAACTCACATATAAAGAAAACCCATCAGAATTACAGCTGACTTTTCAATGCAAACTACGAAAGCTGCAAGAACCTGGACCAAGTATTCCCAGTTCTAAATGACCACAGATGCCAACCCAGATTACTTTACCCAGCCAAAATGTCTATTATAGTTGAAGGGGAAAGAAAAATCTTCCATGACATAAATAGGCTGAAAGAATTCATGTCCACAAAACCAGCCCTTCAGAGAGTTCTTGAAGCAACACAAAGAGCTGAAGAAAAGAATGACTATGCCCAAGGGATAACAGAAAGAACTTAATGAAAGTATAACTGGAAACACACAGCTACCCCAAGAATGTGAACAGAAATCAAAACAACAGGAATCAATACACATCTTTCGTTAATAACTTTAAATATCAACGGACTAAATTCCCCAGGCAAAAGGCACACACTAGTTGAATGGACTAAAAAACAAAACCCATCTCTTTGTTGCCTTCAAGAAACCCATCTCACTTTCAAGGACAGGCACTACTTTAAGGTGAAAGGATGGAAAAAATATTCCAAGGAAATGGTACTAAGAAAAAGCAGGTGTTGTATTCTAATATCTGACAAAATAGACTTCAAACTAAACTAATCAGAAGGGATAAAGAGGGCCACTTCATTCTGATCAAAGGAACAATTGGCCAAGAAGGTATTATAATCATGAATATATATCCACCAAACTCTGGTGCACCCAACTTCATAAAAACAGTACTACAGGACTTTAAGACCCAGATTAAGCCCAACTCATTAATAGTAGGGGATTACTGTCTCCATTACATAGGTCAATAGGACAGAGAATCAACAGAGAGATATCTGAATTAAACAATACCATACATCAAATGGACCTAACAGATATCAACCAAATATTTCACCCAAACACCAAAGAATATACTTTCTGTTCAGTACCCCATGGAACTGTCTCCAAAATCGACCACATACTAGGGCACAAAATAAGCCTCAACAAATACAAAAAGATTGAAATAATTTCATGCATCCTGTCAGTCCATGTCTTAGTTTGTTTCTCCAATGCTGTGACAAAACACTCTGAACAATACCAACTTGGGGAGGAAAGGGTTTATTCAGCCTACAGCTCCCAGGTCACAGTTCATCAGGGAGCCCAACATAGGAACTCAGGGCAGGAACCTGGAGGCAGGAGCTGGAGCACAAGCCATGGAGGAACACCACTTACTGACTTGCTCCCCTGGCCCCGGCTCAGCTTGCTCTCTTATCCAACACAGGCCCACCTGCCCAGGGGTGGCACTACCCACAGTGGGCTGGGCCCTCCCACATCACTCAACAATCAAGAAAATGCCCCACAGACATGGCCACAGGCCAGTCCAATGGAGGAAATTCCCCAATTGAGGCTCCCTCAACCCAGGTGTGTTAAGTTGACACTAAAGCTATCCAGCACAGACCACGATGCAATAAAGCTTAAAATCAACACCAGAAGAATCCTTAGTAGCTACATGAACACATGGAGATTAAACAACACACTCCTGAATGATGAATGGGTCAAAGAAGAAACTAAGGAAGAAATGAAAGTATTCCTGGAACTAAATGAAAAGGACAATACAACACAACAAAACCTCTGGGACATGAAAGCGGTCCTTAGAGGGAAGTTTATAGTTCTAAGTGCTTACCTTAAAAAATCAGAAAGAACACAAATAAATGACCTAACATTGTAACTCAAGACACTTGAAAAGCAACAAAAAATGAAACCCAAACCCAGCAGACAAGAACAAAAATCAGAGCAGAAATTAATGAAATAGAAACAAAGAAAACAATACAAAGAATCAATGAATCCAAGAGCTGGTCTTTTGAAAAGATGAACAAGACTGACAGATCCCTAACCCAGTTAACCGAAAGAAAGAAAGAGCACCTCAAAATCAATAAAATAAGAGATGAATGGGGAAACATTACAACAGACACCAAAAAGATCAAGAAAAGGGGAATACTTTAAAAACCTATATGCTACTAAATTTGAAAACCTAAAAGAAATTGGATATCTAAAAGCATGGGAACCATCAAAACTAAACCAAGAAGAGAGCAACAGCTTAAGGAGACCCATAACACATAAGAAAATTGAAACAGCAATACAAAACCTCCCAACAAAAAAAAGCCCAGGACCAGATGGATTTATAGCACAAATATACCAGACATTTAAAGAAGATCTATATCCAATACTACTTAATTTACTCAAAAAGATACAAATGGAGGGAGAACTTCCAAATTCTTTCTATGAGGCCAGCATCACTCTAATACTAAAACCAGGTAAAGATACAACCAAAAAAGAAAACTATAGACCAATATCCTTAATGAGCATAGATGCAAAAATTCTCAAAAAAAATACTTGCAAACCACATACAGACACACATCAAAAAGATCATCCACCATGATCAAGTTGACTTTATTCCAGAGATGCAGGGATGGTTCAATATATGTAAGTCAATGTCATAAATCATATAAATGGACCCAAAGGCAAGAACCACTTTGGTCATATCAATAGATGCAGAGGCCTTGACAAAATTCAGCATGCATTTATGTTCAAAGTCCCAGAGGAAATTGAACTGGAGGGACATACCTCAACATAATTAAAGCCGTATACAACAAACCCACAGCCAACATCACTTTAAATGGAGAAAAACTGGAAGCATTCCCATTAAAATCAGGAACAAGACAAGACTGTCCACTATCTCTACTCCTTTTCGATAGAAAGTTTGTAACTCTTGCTAGAGCAGTAAGACAGGACAAAGAAATTAAAGGAAGAAGGAAATTGAAGGAGTACTATTTGGAAAAGAAGAGGTCAAATTATCTCTATTTGGATACAATATGGTATTATACATTAGAAATTCCAAAATTCCACTAGAAAACTCCTAGAAATTATTAACACGTTCAGTAAAGTGACAGGTTACAAAATTAATCAGTGAAAGTCTGTAGCCTTTCTATATACCAATAACAAGCAATTAGAGAAAGAGTACACAGAAAAATCCCCTTTTACAATAGCCTCAAAAAAATAAAATATCTTGGAATAAACCTGACAAAAGACATTAATGATCTCTACAACAAAAATTTTAAATCTTTAAAGAAAGAGATTGAAGAAGACACCAGAAGATGGAAGGACCTCCCATGCTCATGTTTTGGAACAATTAATATTGTGAAAATGACCATCCTACCAAAAGCCATTTCTAGATTCAATGCAATGCCAATCAAAATTCCCATGACATTTTTCACAGAATTGGAAAAAAGCATCCTAAGATTCATATGGAAGCACAAAAGACCTCGGAGAGCCAAAGCAACCCTGAGTACTAAAAGCAATGCTGGGGGGACTACTATACCAGATTTTAAACTGTATTACAGATCTATAGTCATAAAAATGTGGTACTGGCACAAAAATAGATCCATAAATCAATGGAACAAAATTGAAGACCCAAATATGAGTACATACAATTTCAGCCACCTGATATTTGACAAAGGGGCCAAGAACATTCACTGGAGGAAAAACAGCATGTTCAGCAAATGGTGCTGGCAAAATTGAATCTCCACCTATAAAAGAATGAAACTAAACCCCTATCTTTCACCTTTGCACAAAAGTCAACTCCAAATGGTTCAAAGGCTTCAATGTGAAGCCTGAAACTCTGAAACTGTTAGAAGAAAACATTGGCAATAACCTACAAGATATAGGTATAGGAAAGGGTTTTCCAAATTAGACATCTATTGCTCAGGAAACAAGGGCAAGAATCAAGAAATGGGACCTCATTAAACTAAAAAGCGTCTGCACATCAAAAGAAGCAAGCAAGGATGTGAAGAGAAAACCCATAGAGTAGGAGAAAATCTTCACCAGCAACACATCTGGCAGAGGTTTAACATCCAGAATATATAACGAACTCAAAAAACAAAGAATCAAGAAAGGGAGTAACCAAATTAAAGACGGGCTAAGGAGCTGAACAGAGAGTTCTTAAAAGAAGAAATAAATTTGGCTAAGAAGCATCTTAAAAAGTGTTCAGCATCATTAGTAATTAGGGAAATGCAAATTAAAACCACTTTAAGATTTCATCTTACCCCAATCAGACTGGCTAAGATCAAGAGAACAAATGATACCAAATGTTGGAGAGAATGTGGGGAAAGCGGAATGCTCATCTACTGCTGGTGGGGCTGCAGACTTGTTCAACAAGCAGTGGAAAGCAGTGTGGAGAACTCTTTAAAAACTACAAATGAACCTACCGTTTGACCAGTGATACCACTCCTTGGCATATACCCGAGGAATTCATCCTATTGCAGAGACACTTGTACATCCATGTTTGTTGCTGCTCTTTTCATAATAGCTAAAAGATGGAAACAACCTAAATGTCCCTCAACTGATGGGTAGATGATGAAAATGTGGTTCATTTATATGATGGAGTTCTACTCAGCAGTAAAGAAAGATGAAATCATGAAATTTGCAGGTAAATGGATAGAACTAGAAACTGTTATACTAAGTGAAGTAGCACAGACTCAGAAAAACAAATAACATATGTTCTCCCTCATATGTGGATCCCAGCACCAAATCCTCATAAGTGAGTATGTATCCAGACATAACTATAGGAACTAAGATAATGGAAAGGAACCAGGGAGGTAAAGGAAAAGAAAGAACCTGAAAGAAAAGAACAGTAGGAAACATGTGTTACTAAGGAAGATATGGATAAAAATGTGGTTATTTTAATGGGAGGGGGAAGGAAAGGTTATACAAGAAACCTTGGGGGATAAAGGGAAAGAAGGAGCTCAAAGAGGTGGTACCATAGGAGTAGAGTATTATTAAGGGAGAAATGGGAAAAATGGGGGCACTGTAAATAGGGAAACCATGTTGGAAGGGTTAGATAATGAGAGATAAATAATGCCTAGCTAGTTTTTTTAAAATCCAAAGGGAACCATATTAGTTCAACAATCTCCTGATAAATTATACATACAACTAGCTCAAGGAGCATAATATATATCTAGTCAAGGTTTATTGGAGAACATTTGGTTTTTCCCCAAGCTTTATCTATGTAGCACATGGTAATTAAAAGTACCAGACTGGTGGAAGTAACCTTCTTGGATGTTTAACAGCCATACTTCAAGGCCTATACTAATCTGGTCAGAGGGACAGTTTTTGCTCCTTGCCCTCCAAGGTCAACTAAGTTCCAGGGGACTATGGAGCATTCTCAAAATGTCCTGTAAATGTGGTGAGTCACCTGGCCTCTTGGTCAAGGAGGCCATGGAGACCCTACCAGATGGACTTGAGCCAGTGTCCAGTCTACAAAGAGGAGGGTCAACACAGAGGAAACATTTCCTCCATGCTACCAAGTAAAGTCAGCCACGGTCGAGCACAACCTTTGACTTATCTTCACATAGATGGAACTGGTAAAAGAAAGGAATGTGACCCCTGAGGAACAGATCCTCAAACGACTTTAAGAATAAAAATAAATAGGTTAATATGGCCAACTGAGTGGTATTAAACACACAAAAGGAAAGTATAACCATAAATTAAAGTGATCAGTATAATTCCTTAAGAGTCCATGTGTATAGCTAAAGGCTACATAATAAGAAACAATGCCAGACAAGGAGATACCTTCCTTTGAGTTATTGGCCAGGTGGCCCAAGAGACTCCCACACAGTAACCCAGCATAGAAATGAGAAATTAACAGCAGACCCCAATCTTATCTAAAGGAATGTTGGCAACTGATTGCTGCTAGATGAGGAAGAGCTGATCTCCTAAAACAAGGAACTCTAGATAGGCTGACTAGATTCAGCAGATGGACTTGCACTGGGTAATGACTGGGAGCACTGATAACACAGTGGACAGTAACAGGGATGACAGAGTATATGGGTCCAGTAGGGGAGATGGGGAGGCTCTGGGAGGGTGCCATTTGGGATGCAGGTATAAAGATGAATAAGATTGTTTGGGATGTTCTGTATGAAATACACACACAAAAATAAATAAATAAAATTTAAAATAAAATTAAAAAAAAAACAGGTTTCCTGTACCCCAGGCTGACCTTGAACTTGCTATGTTGTTAAGTCTAGTCTTGAATTCTTTATCCTCTTGTCTCTACCTCCCTAGCACTGAGATTATAAGCATACACCACTGTGCCTGGCTACATGCTGTCATTCTTATTGATTATAAGCTCTAGAGTCCAGTAACTGTATTTTCTTCTTACTATACCCCCTACAGTTATTAGTCAAATAATGCACACAGAATATTACACACAGAGATACCCAATAAATTTTGACAGCAAAGAACTTAATCCCTCATTATATAATAATTTATTATATGTATACCATCTCTAGATTTCCTAAATCTTTTTCAACTGTACTGATATTTTCTACTTATACCATCCTTGAAGTATATATTTCTAAAAATTTAATATCTGCTGTGGAAAAATAGTAATTCCTGTTCACTGCCTAAATGTCCCTCCTTTAAACTCTGCCAGGTTAATTCTATTGCTCAAAAGAATAGTGAACACATGTGGACTTTTTCCCTAGCCCTTCACAATTCCACACATTTCAAACTGGCCCATGATCTTCCTGAAAAAGGATTTCAAATCTGTTATATCTCTGTGCCCTCCTCTTCCTCCGTCTCACACTTTGAGGAGGAGCAATCAGAACTATCCTGAGGATTTCAGGGGAATTGTTGTGGTTTGGTTTGAAGCTTCCCAAATGTTGCTTTGGACCCTGGCACCAAGTGGGTAAAGTCAAACAAAAACAGTTTATAACCATGCACTGAAAACCAAGCCACTGTATCTTCATTTTGTGAATGCCCTTTCTCCTTGTACCCTTATTCCTCTTGCCACAATTCAACCCAGACTTCTAATCTAGAAATGCTGCCCAGGGCCGCAACCTATCTTGGAGCACCAAGTAACAAATACCTTAAAAGTGACCTTGGGCTCTGCTTTTTTTTCACACTCTGTATTCAATGTAACAACAATTCCTGTCAATTTCATATCAAAATCTATCCAGAATATGACCATGTCTCTTACTGCCACTGTTACCACCCTGGTCCAGACTACCATGATTTGGGACATGGATTAAGAGAACAGCCTCCTAACATACTTCCCTCCCATCTTGTTTTCTGCACTGTCATCCATATGTAAGCCTGATTGTATCATACATCTTCTCAAATTCTCCAATGAAGTCCTCTTACTCAGATTAAAAGCCAAATTCTTACAGTAATATTCAAGGACCAGTATGATTCCCCAGCCCCAACCCCAAACCATCACTTGTGAGCACCTTTTTTGGCTCCCTTTGATGCAGCCACAATGGTCTTGTTGCCCTTTAATATGCCACTTGTGCTGCCCCCTCTGGTTCTTTGCCTTTGATGCTCTACAGCCTGGAATATAGTTATCACCCAAACATGAGTCACAGTTCTCTGTTTAAATGCCATCTTACCAGAAGTCCTTCCTCCTCTAACTATTCATTATGAATTAACACTCCTTCCCACCTCATTACTCCCTATTTCCTTCCTCTCTGACATCTTACATATTCATGTACTTATCACTTTCCCTCCCACTAAAATTTAAATAAATGACAGTAGAAATCTGTCTTGTTCGCTATTTTATTCTTAGAGACCAGAATAGACTCAGTGCACAATATACCTTTAAGAGATATTTGAATCAGCTATACCCTAGTCACACTGCATGTAAACATTAGGCACAGGCTTACTTAATGAAATTTGTGGAGTTTATTCATTTCTTTATCTCTAATCCATTCGTCAAAGCTACTCAAGATTTACATTTGCCTATGATATAAAGAATCTTGAGGAAATTGAATTCTGTAGTATTTTGAAGAGATCAGATTCAGACATTTGCTGTAGGGGAAAAAGCAGAACGTTTTCCAAGCCAGTTTCTGAATTAATGTATAGAAGAAAATAAATTAACTTGCCTATTCTCACTGAAACCACTTATCTAAGTATCTAGTCATAAAACTGTATGCTTCTTTAACTGTAAGGAAGTACTCAGTAACTTGATCATTTGACACCAAACAAGGGCCAACTT
>NW_008349068.1:764175-769287 GCF_000622305.1 Nannospalax galili | reverse complement strand
TATATATTTAACACTATGTTCTACCTATCCACTCTAAATCGTCAAACTATGAGGATGTATTAGAATTTTTACCACATTATCTAGACTTTACTAAGCTATGTGTTCTTGTTTCCTTTCTGTTGTTGTGATAAAACACTCTGACCAAATGCAACTTAGGAGGAAAAAGGGTTCATTTGGCTTATGCTTCCAGGTCACAGTCTGTCACTGAGGAAAGTCAGGGCAGGAACTCAAGGCAGGAGGGAGGAGGCAAGAGCCATGGAAAAACACTGCTTGCTGGCTCACTTACTAGCTCATGCTCAACTAGTTTTCTTATACAGTGCAGGCCCCCACCTGCTTAGGGATGGTGCCATTCACAGTGGTTTAGGCTCTCCTACATCAATCATCAATCAAGACAATCCTTCACAGATATGACCACAGGTCAATCTGATCAAGGCAATTCTTCAGTTGAGTTTCCCTCTTCCCAGATTACTCTAGGTTGTGTTAAGTTGACCATAAGAACTAACCAGCACCATATATTATATCCAAATATTCCCCAAAGCAGCCAAGTCTAGTGTCACTCACTAGAAGAGCAACTTAGAATTACCATTCCACAGAGAAAAGGGCAGAGTCGTCTTTCAAATGCTGCCATAGGGCCACTGGTTGGACAAGCTCCTTCAAGTGCATTTCTGCTTCCTCCATCCTGTTCTTACTGTGATTTGTTTTTATGCACAAGTCAACAGTCTTCAAACAGCATGCTATTATTGTACCCTAAACAGTATGGCATGACCAAAAACAATGAACTATTGTCTGTTTTCTGAAACATGTAAACACTTTATTCCATGAGGGCATTGGACAACAAAGTAAAGGGAATAAATTCGCCTGTCTTCAAACCTAGGACCCTGAAAGACAGGCATATTCTATGCCCATACTAGAATTACTTTTATGAACACTGTGAGATGTTTAATAGTAATGGCGATGTGGGAATGACTGTTCTGAGAATGCCTTTTGTTACAAATGGGAATTTTTTAATATTTTATTTTTTATTGTATTTTTATTGTATGAGTGTATTGCCTGCATGTATGTAAGTGTACCCATATCATGCAGTACTTGCAGAGGTCAGAAGTGGGTATCCGATTCCCCTAGAACTGGAGTTATAGATGGTTGTTAGCCACCATGTAGGTGCTAGGAATTGAACCTGAGTCCTCTGCAAGAACAGCCACTACTCTTAACTGCTGAGCCATCTCTTCAGCCCCAGAAATTTTACCTAACCCTGAAACCAAAGTTAATCTTAGGTTTTGTGATCATTTAACACTATTTATTCAATCTGCTTTACTATTGTATAATTATCTTATTTAAATCTATCTAACCTTTAGAAAAAACAATGTAAACCACCTTACTAGGCCTTGAGTTCCTCTTGGAATCAGTTTTTATAAGCTAAGCTAAACAAATAACTTTAATCTTAGGTTATGTTCCCTATTTCTCCCTCTTGACCCTTCCTTGATCCCCTACCCCAATAAATATATGTATTTGTGTATGTTGGGAAAATATTATAACCAATTATCCCCAGTTTCTGTTTAAAATAACAGATGGGATTAGATTGATAATACCTGTTTATGGTTGTATGTGCTATTCTAGGTCAGTAAGGGTCAGAAAGAGAAAATCTTTCCCTAATAAGGTAAGATTCCTCATTTCTTTCCCATGTCATTGCTGGATGGATGTACTGATTAAATAAAGATACTATATCCTTTTTTAGAGGAACAGTTCTGAGACAAACCAGAAAAAGCAAGTTCTAGAGCTAGAGAGATGGCTCAGTGGTTAAGAGCACTGACTGTTCTTGCAGAGGACCCGGGTTCAATTCCCAGCACCCACATGATGGCTAGCAAGCATCTGTAACTCCAGTTCCAGGGGATCTGATGCTCTCTTCTGACCTCAGAGGGCATTACATAACATGGGTACACTTACACATATGTGGGCAATACACTCATACACATATAATAAAACAGCAAAAAAAAAAGAAAGAGCAAGTTCTGAGAACAGATCAGGTTCACTCTTAGTTTTAAATGACTCTGAGAGTCAGGTTGTCTTGGTTCAGGCACTGCCACATCAGGCACTGCCACACTGTGGCCGCTCCATCATGGGAGGTAGTGTCATTTTGATTCCTTTAGGATCTTTCTTTGTGCTTTTAATAATTATAGCACTAAAAAGTGTGCCATGAACACAAGATTGACAGCCTCTATCACCACAGGAAGCTATGTACTCTAATGGAAGGCTTAGAGAGTAGACATAGATTTATTCTAACTTTGGTTAGCTGAGAATTTTCCTTCACAGAGAGGATGGAATATAAGGCTGGACTCTGTAGCCAGAGGCAATTTTCAGAAATAATTAGTCAAAGAAAATTAGACCAACCCTAAATCTGGTGTCACTGATAAAGGACATTACATAATCTTAGAAATTCTCTTTAGTCTGTCCTTTGAGGCCCTTAGAATGTCCCAAATAGAAAACTATGGGAATCACAGTGCCTGGGACACTTGTCTGGGACAAGTGCCCATATGCCTCTAACTCTTCCATAAGTGTGCCAGCAATTTTTTCTCTTCAGAAGTGTTCTAGCTGAATCAAAGAACAATGCCAGGCTCTCTTCTGGAGATATTTTGCTTCCTAAATTTTTTCAAAGAAATAAATGTGAGTTTTCTGTCACTTTCAATCACATTCATTCAAAATAACCGCACTTGCCAGCCCCGGAGGTTGTGGGGAAGGAAGAAAGAGAGTGGGAGGAAGATACTGTCATGAATTGTTCCCTGCAACTGGTATTTCTCAGTAACAACTGTTCATGCGAAACAAAAGAGCACTTCAGAAAACCAGGGCAGACAGAGAAAAGCCAACAGAAAGAGATCATTATAATCATATTTTAGAGAGTAAACAGCTGGAATTTGCTTGAGCCTAGTTCGGTTTTCTAGTTGTTTAGTTTACAACACAGCAATTAATATAACAATATGATGTAACTACAATGACAAGCATAGATAATATTCTAGAACATATATTATCTGCAGGCATATGAAGGTTTCTTATCTTCTACCTTCCACACAGCTGAGGATAAAGATAAAAGATGCTCTAACACTGGGAGGCAGTATAGCACAGTGGTTAACAGTGTGGCCTTCACATGACAGCAGAATGAAGCCCCAACTTTGCCTCTTGCTAGTACGGGACTTCAGGCAAGTTTCTTAATCTCCCCAAAACTTGATTTCCTCAACCACTATATGGAGATTGGAACTCGTCTTTTTGATGGTTGTAAGAAAGAATGAAGAAAGATAGTACATACAAAGTTTGGTCACAGTGCCTGGACAGCAGAAAGCACTTACTAAACGTTTGCACTTACAGTCAACAAGCATATGAATAAATACTATGTTTTTATTGAGGCCTCTCAATTTCTAAGGAAAAGGAGAAAAATATCTGGAAGCAATGACAGGCTTGCAGGGTCATTGCTTAAGAGAGAATGAGATGACTAACGTGCTAGGCTCAGCTTTTCTGTTGGATCAAAGGCCTGCTACAGCCCTTCCGGTGCTGCGATTCTTCCTCCTCTCCTTCCGGCATATTCCCTTTGGGGCAGCCAGACTCCGGTGCACAGCAACCACCACACCTGTCCATATGGGAAGGGAGTATATTCCATGTAAGTGCTCAGGTTGTTGCCCTCAGGAAGCAAGTATTACGAAACTTTTATTGTGCCCTGGGGCAAAAGTCCACAGTGATAATGAGAGAGAGCTGTGGGGGATGGAGTTGAAAGACTTCTGGGGGGGGGGGGTTGTTTTATTTAGATCTTAGCCATTTCCCTAAGGCATTTACTTAACTGACTAGAACGCTTCTAAATATCATCAACAATGGCCAAATTCCACACAGAAAAAGAGGAAACATTTAGGTCCATGTGAATGATAATATTAAGGAGGAATTTTACAATTATAGATTTCTTGAGACAAAGGAACCAAAAGGCACCGTGCACTAAACTGATTTTATGACTGCCTTGGCCTCGGAAGTGGGTGGCACCTTCTGGACTATCTGAATATCCCCTACCAGGCATAAGAAATCTGATCACATGCAAACTCCAACCACTACATCTAATGACACGATGCAAAACCAATTTAAAATGCTCTCTAAAAGAACACAGAATGCATAAACATGAAGGTGTTTGCTTGTGTCCCTGGCTGCAGAAGTGCTAAGTGACAGCGAGCTCAGCTGGCCTAGAGCCAAGGGAAGCACTTCATCCCAACGGAAATTATAGTGCTGTCACTGTGTTGTAATAAGCCTCTATAAAATGGAGCGTTGTGTTTCTGCTAAATCTTAAACAAAAAATAAATCAGGATCTGGCTTCCTTAGAGATGGGGGAGAAACGTATTTTGTTTTCATGGAAGAGGCTATTTCCTCAGTTCCAGAAACTATACATTTTGTTCACCTTTTTTTTCACTTCTGCCTTTCAAAAGAGGTTATCTTTGCCCCAAATTTGAAAGGGCTTATTCTGTGCAGATGTTGTTTTCTTTTGCTCTGTTTTCAAAAGAGCACTGCCATGTGTAAGTGGCTTGCCATACATGAAATTTGGGGGGAGGGAAGCTAACATTGGAAATAAGATACACAGGTGATACTGTTTACCAGGAACTATCTCCAGCAGCAAATGAATGCAGAAATGTCATCAGAACTTAGTGAGCAGGTCCACAAGGTGTTCATTCCCACAATGTTAAAACTGTTCAGTGGAAAACAAGCTCAGGTCTATGAGATGGCATGCAGAAAGGCAAGCCTGATGCTACAGTTTCAAGAACATCATCATTATGAAGGATTGGTTGCTAATTGCGAAAGAATAAAGGTTACTATAGTTCACTTTTTATATTTATAGCATTTGTTTTTTATTCCTTACAGTTGTATAATGAGATATACTATGCTACAGACTGCCTAAAGTTATTTATTACCCTTATAAAATGTGCTTATAGTTCCTCCCTTATAAAATGTGCTTAAATCCAATCTTATTTCCCCCATATCAATACTCCAAACACCTCTTTCAACTTTGAAAACATAAAAATATAATTTTTATCATTCAACCTGAGTTCCGAATTGGTTTTATTGACAGTCTTAGTCCTTAATCTCTATTACCTT
>NW_008349068.1:749361-764157 GCF_000622305.1 Nannospalax galili | reverse complement strand
GTGTGTGTGTGTGTGTGTGTGTGTGTGTGTGTGTGTGTGTGTTCAATCTTAAAGCTGTTACATCCACTAGAGCAGAAGGCAAGAAATGACCAATGGCATATCCATATATAAATACAGATATTTGTGCCTTTGAGGAAATAAGTTATTTATCAAGTGTTACAGTAGGTACCTCTTTTAGACTGTACAGTATTGGATGGGACTCTTATATGGAACCTCACCCACCCATGACTCAGGAACTATTGCAGAAGAGGAGGCAGAAAGAGCAGGGGCTGGTTCATGAACATAAGGAGGTAGAGGCTTCCAGACCACTGGAGGCTTACTCATGTGAGCCTGCAGCAGTGGTGGCATCAAACACGGGACACATGTGAGCTCAATTAAACAAGGGCCCAAAGGGGAGGTGAGAAATAGGTGGCCAGCCAGCACTACATCGAAAACTATTTGAGAGTGATTGCTACTGGGTGAGGGAGAGTATGACTTCCATATGACCACTAGATGGGCTGACTAGACTCCAGTGGACACATTTGCACTGAAGGACATTTGGGTACAAACACCTGAATTAATAGGGCTCAGCATGTAGGGTGGAGTCCATAGGTTTCTGTGAGGGCATGGGGGAGGCATGGATGGGAAAGGGGGTCTAGATAATTTGAGTGGGAAAAGTTATATGAAATTTTAAAAGCTCAATAAGAAATTATTTTAAACATGATCTCTTTTAATCTAGACATTTTATAAACTAGAATTTATTATCTTTACCTTACAGTGGAAGAAATGAAAACTTAGTGAACTAAAAGACTTTTCCAGGGTCATAGGTATAATAAATCAGTGAGCCCAGGGTTAATTTAACATCCATTGCACTAGGCTACCTCCAAAACTCCAAGTTTGTTTGCCCTGGACAAATATTATGCTTATATATCAAATGCTAAGGAAAAAGAGGGAGATGAAAGCTGCCAAATGGGGGCAAAGAAAACGGAAAATTCTGCAGCTCTTTATTCACCCACAGAAGTTGCTGATGGACAACCATATTCTATGAGATTCATGCTGAGTTGTGGTGGAGTTCCTGCTTTCAGGAAGCTAGCTGTTTAATTGAAAAGACACCTAAGAATGTAAACTAAAACCAAATAACAGCTGCAGTCCAAGTATACCAAAAATTTTGTGTGCAAGGAAGTTAAAGGGTTTTTTTTTCAATTGCTTGACAAACAGCTGAAAAGATTTGCCTTGCCTGTTAATCATTACCATCACAGCTATTTTATTCTGTTTAATTAAAAACATTTGGCATGGGGGCTGGAGCGATGGCTCAGCAGTTAAGAGAGCTGGCTGCTCTTGCAGAAGACCTGGGTTCAGCTCCCAGCACCCACATAGTGGCTAACAACCATCAGTAATTTCGGTTCCAAGGGATCCAATGTCCTCTTCTGGCCTCAGAGGGCATTGAATGTACAGGTGCACTTATATACATGTGCACAAAACACTCATACAGAAAATAAATATAAATCAAACAATTTTAAGAACATTTTGTATGTTGACCAAAATTAAGGTACTACATATCAATTTTTAATTTGTGAAGGGTGTTAAACTCAGTGTTCTGAAAATGTGTGTTTGCACACTTTCAAATATCAGCAGAATTGAAAATTGATACCTTTTTATGTTTTTTAAAGAAAACTGGAGCCCATACCTGACATTGATATTAGGCTTAGGAACTTGAGGCTAGACTGGTCACAGGACATAAGGGAGAGCCTAATACTAGTTTTCTACTAAATAGTTATAGTATTACACTGACTCCTAATGACTTATTGTTATACCTATAAATTAATGTATCTCTTAACTCTCACTAGAGAAGTTTCCTTATGCAGCAGATGCTGATTAACACAGAGACCCACAACTGGCCAATGTGCAGAGAACAAGAGGCTGTGGCGTGCTTATACCTGTGTAGGACACCTAGATCAAACTTCTGCTTTCCAAGGCTCAGAGATCTTGTGGAAGAGGGGACAGAAAGATTGTAAGAGCCAAAAATGGTGAATGACAACAAGGAAATAGTTTTCCAGACAGCTTGTCATTTACTTGTATGAACTCGCAGCAATGGTGACAGCATGCACATGTCCCATGGAAGCTCAAACAAGACAAAACCCCAGCATAAACAAGGGGAAGTAAGAAATCCTAACCCAACCTAAGGAATTTTGGCAACTGATGGCTACTGGGACAGAAAGAGACAATCTATTCCAAGGATGGGATTCTTGGTAGGTTAACCAGACTCCAGTGGATGTACCTATACTGAAAGACATTTGGTGACACAAATTGGACTCTATAGACCTTATAATATATATGTAATAGAATACATTAAATTGGGCGGGTAAGTAAGGGAAGGTTCAGATGGGGTATTTAAAAACTATCAAACTGTATCATATGAAAATCTCAAAATTTCAATAAAACTTTTTAAAACCAGGGACACGAATCAGACTTTCACAATTTGTCTACTTTATTGATAAGCTCTTGAGATAAAGAATGTCAATCCAAGCCTTACTTATTATAATAACAAATTGGAAACAATTTAATAACTACCACTTGAGGATTAATTAAATTCCAATTTTATGTCTATATAGTGGGCTGCTATGCAGCTGTTAAACAGAACTCAATGCTTATTAAAGAAAGTCTTCTTGGTATATTGCAGAGTTAAAAAGCAAACGTGCAAGAAGATATGTTGTGCTCTGCATTAAAATTCTATATAAACCTATAATACACACATACAAAATGTACACATAATATGTACAAGATCCATGCATCAAGAGATATTCAGAAGGATGTTTATCAAAATGTTGGCACTGGTGAAGAAATCAGAGTGGTTTTTGTTTCTAATGTTTTTCTGGATTGTTTGGATTTTCTGCATCAATTTACTATCTTTACAATTTTTTTTTTAAAAAAGGCAACAATCTTATTCCAGGTAGGAGAAGGGAAAGCACCTTTTAGGCATACATATTATAAAATATTTTCCAGAAAGAATATTTCAAAATGTGTTTCCATTAAAGTAGTAATAACTCACCTTGAACAAAGTGTTCTCTTCATCAGGTAATAAATTTGAAGTTAGTTGATTCACTTTCATTATGAAAATCATGACACATCAAAATTTATAGATATGAGGTTAGACTTGGCTCTCTAGCTCTTCAGTACAGCTTAAGAAAACGAAAAGCCATACCTGCCAGCTAGCAAATAATTTTGCATGAATTTTATATAGACCTCAAAAACTAATTCAGCTAAGGAAATAAGCATCACAAGCTCAATAATGAAAATAAATAACAGGATTTACTTCAGGTAGTAAGAGTCAGATTGTTGGCCAATGGTGGGGGGAGCAACTTGTACAAAGAATTCTGGGCTTTTGTTTCCTTATGTAGAAAATGTGGCCTCTTCCATGGTTGACATTCTAAGACTCTACTTTTGTTTCTAGGACACATATGCTACAGAGAGTTTTGACTCTGAAGACATGACATTTCAGAGCAGAAATGTTCCCGTGATGGGAGTGTGTTTATTATGTCAGGGGTATCTGCTCCTGGTATATTCCTGCCATTACTAACTATTATCAGTTACTAAAATATGGTCAAGTGAATTTACTATAAAATCATACCAAGTACAGGGATGTAGTAAAAACATATATGACTCAGTAATGAGAAGGAAAAAGTATCAATAGGAGGAAGAGGAAAGAAAAGTGTGATTTTTAAAAATGAAAAATATTGTTGGAGAGATGGCTCAGCTGTTTAAGAATGCATATGCTCTTGTAAAGGACGCAAATTTGGTTCCCAGCATCTATGCTGGGTGGTTCATACCCACCTATAACTCCAGCTCCAGGGAATCCAACATCTTCTTGGGGCCTCCATGGGCACCTGCACATATATAACATTCACTCACATAGACATACATATACACACATAAATAAAAATAAATCTTAAAAAAATTAAAAGTATAGAAAAGAATACTTAAATTTTTAAATAATTTAATTTTTATTGAATTTTTGTGATTTTCATACAATATAGTTTAATGGACATATGTCCTCTATTTTAAAGGCCTCCTGAGCCTAATTTCTGTTCCCAAATGTAATTAGGTATGGGTTCGTTCACTGGAGCTTAGTCAACATACCCTGTTTCACCACACTTTAAGAAACTGTCTCTCCCTTCCTAGCAGCCATCAATTGCCAAAAGTTCCTCAGGTTGAGTTGTGATTTCTTAACCACTTCCCCACGACTATGTTGGGATTTTGTCTGGTTTGAACTTGCATAGTCCTTATGCATGCTGTCCCCATTGCTGTGGGTTCATATGAGTATCTGACCAGCTGTCTGGAAGACTCCGTTTCCTTGTGGTCATCCACCTTCTCTGGCTCTTACAGTCTTTTCACCTCTTCTGTAATAATCCCTGAGCCTTGGGAGGTAGAGGTTTGAAATAGGTGTCCTATTCATGGATAAGCACTCCATGGCCTCTTGAGAACTTAAATTCAACTTAAATTGAATTAAGTTGAGCAGAAATCATTTAAAAAGATAAAGCCAGACATATAACCAAAATAGTAGGAATATATAGAGATTTATGTAATTTTCTAAATTGTCCCAGAAACTCCTCTTTGTCAATTTAATTTCCAAAACAGGGTGAATCCATAGCTCTTATATATATTTCTGATGTTAAAAACCAGATCATTTTCTACAAAAGCATATAATTTCCTAGTTGTTCCAACACCAGTGAAAGAAGTTCTCAGACTCAAGTAGTTTAGATCAGCCTTTTGTGAATGTTAAATGTTTGAATCTCTGGCAGGAAATTTCTAGAAGTTTCTCCAGTAGATTTTCACTTTTAATGTATTATTAAAAAGGAAAAAAAGTGCAACCTTGGTGAACACTTGAAAAATTAAGTGGAAAGGAAGTAGGCTGTTGCATAAAAGATCACTTAATCAGTGAACTTGTCACTGGTGAGATAGTAAGCTTAGACAATTCACTCAGCCTCTGAGCTTCTCTGCTGAACCAGCCTCTTTTCAGAGCCACACTCAGAACTCTTGAGTCAGTTCAAGTCCCAACCCTGTTATGACCAAGTGTGTGTGAAACTGAGAAAATGACTTACCCTTTCAGTGTCTTTCTCATAACATACTAAAAATGAAATAAGAATATTTACTTCGCAGAATGGTTGTTGATAACTAAATAGAAATTATAAGATATGTTTACCAATAGAAGGTGCTTAGTAAATGTTACCTCCTTTCCTCCCCATCCTTGCCCTACTTCTGTAGAAATATAATTATCTTTAAAGTATAAAGATTTTAACATGACTTTTTTCAACTTTTATGTTGAGATATAATTTACACCTAATAAAATACACAAGACTTTCATTACATTTCATTTATCTTAAGGAGTATGTGTGTGGATGTCTGTAAGCACACAAGCACATCGATGGCTGTCATGTGGATGTCAGAGGACAACTTGTAGGCATCAGTTCTCTCCTTCTACCACATGGGTCCTAGGAATAGAACTCAAGTCATCAGTTTTGGTGGCAAGCACCTTTATCCATTGAGCTATCTCACCAGCTCACAAGACTTTTTAATCTGTGTTTTCTACTAGGTAATCTTTTCTCAGAGTCTGATATAGAATGTTTATTTCTTAGAGTGAGATACAGAATAGTATCTCAGCACCCCAGAAGATTCCCACATGGCCCCATTATTCTGACGTCTGCTATTAGTACTAATCTCTAAATGATATAAAAATGATAGTATTCTATACCAAGAAATTTTTTTAAAGCAGTGATTTTTTAAAAAGGAAATGAGCTGCATATACGAACATGGAAAGAGCCCAAGACATATTGTGCTATATTCCTAATGCAACTGAAAATTAACAATGGCAAAAATAGAAAGGGTGGGAGATAGAGAAGAGAGGAGTGCTATAATAGATAAGGGTCTCTGTTTTTTTTTAAGCCTCACCAAGTGTGCCTTCAACTCAGAAGCAGAGGAAGCATCCAAGCTGCAGTCAGTCTCCAGCCCCTAAATTGGAAGCACAACAGGAAATATTGACATTGAGAGACCGCATATTTACGGAAGCAGATGCACACCTCTACACCTCTCCCTCTGACTTGGACACCACCACATCTTGGGCTGTAGCTCTTCATAATCTCTATGCCACCCCATCTTCCTTTCCTATAACCAAAGAGCCAAACTTATAGACAGAGGGGCCTGCGGGTGCAGATCACTGCAGCCTTGCTGAGCAATCATCTAGACGCCAGGACTGGGGTTTATCAGACTCTTCCTCAAAGTCACAACCCAACACATGGCTTCTCTTAAGATGGATGAATGAATGGAGCCTCAAAGAGTATGGTGATTATACCTGGCCATTAGTCAAAAACAAGGCCTTGTCTCTAGAAAGTTCTACATGGACCTAATTTGCATTTATGCCTTCAAACTAACTTTCCATTAATTTTTAAACTTAACTAGTAAACAACTGAAATGTTTCCAAAACAATAACAGGATTGTTGCCAAAATAATGCCAAAGCTGATGGTTGACACCACTTCCTCTCTCCCTTTGCCTGTCAGTAGGAATGAGTGACTGCCCTGGGGCTTTAAATTAATGCTTTTCCTTTTTCATTTGTCAGTGGGAGCCTTGAGAACCTCCTTGTCAACAATTCTCACAGCCCAAAAACATCTCCCATGCAATCTGAGCTTCTTTTCTCTTGTCCTGCTATTTACAGAGATGGGAAATAACCAATGTCTGTCTTATAGTGACCCTTCAAATCAGTTGGACTTTTTTTCTCTAAATAAATAACCCTACAGCTCTTTGGCCTTTCCCCATATCCCTTATTATCTAAGCCTTAATTACATTTTTGCTCTTCTCTGGAGCTCTGCCATTTCCCCACATCCTCCTTAAAGGGGAGACACAAAGTAGCCACAACTGGGGTCAGCTCAGTACTGGGAAAAGCAGACAGGCCGCTTCCTGCCCTTTGCCTTTTTATACATCCCACTGTCTTGCTATTGCCATAAACAAATAGCACTTCTTTAATTCTATCAAAATTCTTGTATTGGATTAAACTCCGTCTTTCCCCATTTTACATCTCAGCCCTTTGATTTTGTCCTAAAATGTGTGTGTGTGTGTGTGTGTGTATGTGTGTGTGTGTACGTGTGTTAGCTTTTTGAGTCTGAATGACATTAAGCAGCCTAGGCTGACCTCCAACTCATGATCCTCCTGCCTCAGCCTCCTGATTCCTGGGTTAACAGGCTTGTGCCATCATGCTGGGCTCATCTTATAAGCTTTTTGTAATTATCCCTTTGAACTTTTATATCAAATTTAAACTGTCTTACCCAATGAATTGTCAAGGCCACTTTACATTTGATCCCTCCTCTTTTCACCTCCTTACAAAAAAAAAAATTGCAAATTCAGGAAGTGCCCTTGCAGAAGTCAAGCCATCATTTAAGATCTACTGAGACTTGGTTTATCTCCTTCATGCCATCTTCAGGGCAAATGCTGCCAACACTAGGAAATGATAACTACAATTTATGGATGGGTCATTATGCTAGGAAGTATGGCAGCCATTATCTCCTTACAGCAGCCCATGAGGCGATCTTAGTAATCACACTTTATTGAAGACTTTAAGGTTACCTAGATAAAATAATTAGTAATTATTGTAGAACAATTAAGCACTGGCTCAAATATTGGTCCCTGTGACTATAGAACTCCCTGTGTTATATTGTCCCAATATTAATGCTCACTGACATTTATTTGGGTGTAATCCATTAGGTAAATGTGCCCCCACAATTAAAGGTATGTATGATTTTCACCCCCAAATCAATGACAATCACGAGCATCTGGCAGATGTTGGAAAAGGAAAAACAAAAGGAAGAGTGAGAGTAAGAAAGTTTGGAGATGTAGCACTGTGATAGAGGGTTTGCCCTGCCCTTGATCCTGAGTAACTGGGAGAGGGTGATGACACAAGGACAGGGACAGAGATGAATGACACAAGACAGAAGACAGAGCATGACTGAAGGCCATCAAAATCTTTCAGGTGATCTTCACTCTATAAGGTTTCAGGAGCTTCATTCTTCTTGATCATAAACATAATAATGCAGGTAGAAGCAAATTGTCTTGTGGTTCTGTTAGACTGATGCAGCAATCTCCCATCTGCCCCTGAGACACAGACAAATGTGAACAACAGTCACATCGTCAGAGAAGAAATTCTATAATGAGGCATATTGGTTTTATTGGTTGTTTCAGCTATTAATTTGCCTCTACATAGTTTATAGAAGAGAAACATTATTTATCATATGAAACTATTATTGTATTATCAACAAAGTAAATGTCATGAAAATAGAAGGAACATGATGGGACTTGAAAGCCACTTGTCTGTAGTTATGCAGCTGTATGTGTGAACAAGAGCACATGGGGACTGAGCATGTAACTGCAGCGAGAGGTGGAATAGGCAGAGGGAGCAGAGTGAAGGCAGCTCTCACACAAAACCGTCCAAATCTTTCATTACAGCAAGATATTTGAATATTGCATAAGCTTCAAGTTTTTTTATGCATATGAATGTATTGCCTTCATGTATAGGAGTGCACCCATGTCGTGCATTGTTGCAGAGGTCAGAAGAGGGCTTCACATTCCCCTGGAACTGGAGTTAAGGATGGTTCGTAGTCGCCATGTGGGTGCTGGGAAGTGAACCCGGGTCCCCTGCAGGGACAGTCATTGCTCTTAACCACTGAGCCATCTCTCCAGCCCCAGCTTCAACTTTTTTAGCTATTCTTATCATCTGCCCAAAAACATTTGAAGGAATTTTATTATTTAAATAAGATAAACCTTCAATTCCATGGGAATATTAAGGAAAATAAGGTAAAATAATGTAAAGTAAAATTTAACAAGAAATGTAGATTTGGAGATTTGTTTTTAAAGATTGATTCTCTGAAATCAGATTTTAAAGCTCCTAAGCAGAAACAGAATTTTCAGTTCTCGATCAATATCAGTTCTACAAACCCAATGTTATTAGGAAGAGTGACCCAAATGTTAAACTTTTCCTCAAGGATTTGATGAGCTTTCTCTCTTGTTAAAAGAAAAATGCCCTACTTTCTAATACTTTTAGTGTGTCTGACTAAAGCTGGATACACCGTAAATCAAGAAAGGATTACCTGAATTTTTAAAAACTAGTTTGATAAGTTTTGTAGTAACTTTAACCTTATATAATATATATTATATAATATATAGATATCTAATAGAAAATTGACATTTACCAATGCATATTTAAATGTCAACAATAAAGAACTTTATTGTACAGCTATTCTGACACAGATGTTTATCTCATGAAAAATAACATTTGTTTAACTTTCTGAATTTAAAAAAGTGGTTTCAAGCTTCTCAATTGTTCTTCTAAAGTTACCTGCCTCTGTAGTTTGCTTGCATGGTTGCTTGCAAAAATAAATCCTTTTCAAACACTGCCTGCCTGACCAACGTTCAAACTTAAAAGTAGACTCAATAGTTAATCAATAGGTTGATCTGCTGATGCAGTAAGCATAGCTAGGCACGGCCAGAGGTCATCCTGCTAAAACAGTAAACAACTTACTCTTGATCTAATTCAGTGTAGAGAATCCACCTTGGCAATAAACTTTACCACATGGATCAAGTTACATACAGTGCCTCCATAAATGTTTGCTGAAATTGATGCTGAATCAAATATGTGTGTTAAAATTGTATGACATGATATACTGACAAGTAGTATTAGATTACTGACAATTATCTGCAAATAGTTCATATCTACAGTTAAGGGAGTCTCTGTTTTCCTACAATAGAAACCTTTAACACAGCCATATATGTAGACCAGGCTGGCCTCAATTTCACAGAGATCCACCTGCCTCTGTCTCTCAAGTGCTAGGATTAAAAGCATGCGCCACTACACCCAGCATTAGTCTTTTTTTTAAGTAAACATATAATCTATAGCCCTAGCTATAGATTTATTAAATGTAGAAATTTATTATTAAATACAGAAATATTAAATGTTCTATGACTATACAGGAGAGTTTTTTAGTGAGTGAGTTTTTAGTGTGGGGAAAAAAATGTAAGTTTTTCTTGCAACCTATATGGAATTTAATTTGACTTAATTAGGCCATTTTTTGAGACTGCATCAGGTTTTTAATTTATAAGAACAAGTGTTGCAGGTATCCTTTCCTGATAAACAGGCACATACAACTCACATACCAGAGACACACATACATAAAAGCAGTGATATATGGAAAAACAATAAAAAGCCTACAGGCAGAGATGTGAACACATGTCCACACAGAGACACACATGTTTAACATTCTCTGCCCAGATCCACATATCCAGGAAAACAAACACAAAAAAGTTCACAGGCATTCAGGAGTGATGGTACATGCCTGTGAACCCAAGCACTTAGACATTGAGACAGAATAACAAATTCAAGGCCAGCCTGGGCTACAAAATGTCTAAAAAGTAAATTGAAAAAAAAAAATCCTTATTAGGCAGGGCGTGGTGGCGCACTCCTTTAATCCCAGCACTCGGGAGGCAGAGGCAGGCAGATCTCTATGAGTTCAAGGCCAACCTGGTTTACATAGTGAGTTCCAGGAAAGCTGGGACTACAGGGAGACCCTGTCTCAAAAAAACAAAAAAAAAAAAAGAAACTTAACAGAAGTATGTAAGTTGTATTGACCTAAATCATCTGTGGAAGCCAAAGGTTAGGTTATCTTTCACAATAGCCTTGAAAAAAAATGTTTAGTCAGCTTGCATATACAATAATTTTCTTCATCTAACAATGACTCAAAGATGCCAATAAAATACAGAATAATTTGACATCAAGTGAGTTCCAATTCTCCCATTTTGTAAATGAATGCCTCCTAAAATCATTGAACCAAGACCAACAAAGCCAGGTAACATCGTTAGCATCGAATGGAAAGCAGTAGGTGGAAAGACCCAATTTCCTTCTTTCTCTGCTAGAACACAGTGGGAACTCATGGGGGACATTTCTACACTATGTGTACCTCCTCTTCATTCCTTTCTTTGCTCACAAGACTTCTTTGAAACAGATGCAAGAACTGTCAAGTATTTCAAGTTTCTTGAAGTCAACCCTGGCAAGGATGTCATCTGAGGGAGAAGCCTATGGATAAACATAGTAGACAAGGAAACCAGATATTAACAGTTCCAGATCAGGTCTCAGAATCACCACAATGGCAGGGGAAGGCCAGGGACTGAGACATCTGCCGTGAGTCACTAAAAGACACTGTGGAGCATGTTGGAAGACCAGTGCCCTGAGCCAGACTACCTGGGTATTATGGTCTGAATGTGAAATATAGGCTCATGTGTTTGAACAGTTGGTCCTCAGCTAGTGGCACTATTTTGGCAAGTTGTAGAACCTTTTGGACTTGGTACCTAGCTGGCAAATATAGGACCTTAGGAGTGGGATTTATAGCCCAGCCCTGATTCTGACCCAAGTTCTCTGCCATGATATAACTAACCATCTCAAAGTCCTGCTCACATGCCTTCCCCACCACAATGGACTATATCACTTGACTCATGAGCCAGAATAAATCTTTTCTGCCTTAAGTTGTTTCTGTTAGATATTCTGTCACAGCAATGAGAAAAGTAAATAGTACATTATGTTTCCCAGTTCTGGCACTTCTTAGCCTAATGACACTGAGTAATTTCTCTGCTGCTCTGTACCCTAGTCTCCTTGTCAGAAAAAGGGTAGCATTTAATAACACCCACCTCAACATGCTATTGCAAATATTACTTAATGAATACAAAGTACTGGTGCCTGAAGAACATGCAGAGAATGGCAGCTATTCTCTGTCAGAAATCACATCCCAAGATAACTATAAATCTCTAGACAGTTTAATTCTTGGATTTGGTGTTGATTTCTAACTGCAAACTCTTCCTATTCGAAATCACCTTATAGATGTCCACCAAGTTAGGCATTCTAAAAGGTCTCCCTACCAATTCAAGTCCTTGCTGGAAAGCTTAAATGGCTCACTATCTCCAAGAAATGCCCAAATCACTCTTTGAATCTAGTTTGCAAAACTCCCCCTAATCTGGCTCTAATCTGCTTTTCCAGTCTTCTACTTCAGTCAGACTCACACCCTTTCATCTCACCCAAGGGTTACTTGAATTTTTTAAAATAAGTTTCAAGAGTTGTTTTTCTTATTTTCTTTCTTTCTTTCTTTCTTTCTTTCTTTCTTTCTTTCTTTCTTTCTTTCTTTCTTTTGAGCGAACATCAAAAAATCTTCTAATTTTATTTAAAATTATTTCTTTTACATTCAAAATGGCAGCTCATGAGTGAACTCTCAATAGATTTTAATATTCTATGCAGATGAAAAAGGAAGGAAATGGTGGAACTTTCTACAGCTCATTGGGAGTAGAACTGGGATATGAACCACCAGGGTTTGAAGCCTGTTCTCCCCTATATTAGATCCACATATGAGGGAGAATATGTATCATTTTTTTTTCCTGAGTCTGTGTTACAGTTTCTAGTTCCATCTGTTTACATGCAAATTTCATTTCATCTTTCTTTACTGCTGAATAAAACTCCATCATATAAATGAACCACATTTTCATTACCCAGTTGTCAGTTGACAGACACTTAGGTTGCTTCCATCTCTTAGCTATTGTGAAAAGAGCAGCAACAAACATGGATGTACAAGTGTCTCTGAAATAGGATGAGTTCTTTGGGTATATGCCAAGGAGTGGTGTAACTGGGTCAAATGGTAGGTTCATTTGGAGTTTTTTAAGAGTTCTCCATACTGCTTTAGATAGAACTTGAACAACCCTCCATGGTCTGTGCTTCAGTTCCTGCTTCAGGTTCCTGTATCGAGTTCCTGCCTGACTTCGCTCAAAGATGGATTGTGATATGGAAGTGTAAGGTAAAATATACCCTTTCTTCCCAAAGTTGATTTTGGTCAGTGTTTTGTTTTGTTTTGTTTTGTTTTGTTTTGTTTTGTTTTTTTTTTGGTCTTTTTGAGACAGGACCTCCCTGTAGCCCTAGCTGTCCTGGAACTCACTATGTAGACCAGGCTGGCCTTGAACTCACAGAGATCTGCCTGCCTCTGCCTCCTGAGTGCTGGGATTAAAGGCCTGAAGGCCTGCACCACCAAGTCTGGCTGAACACCTTTTAAGATACTTCTTAGCCATCTTTATTTCTTCTTTTGAGAATTCTCTGTCAGTTCCTTCACCCGTCTTTTAATTGGGTTACTTCCTTTCTTGATTCTTTGTTTTTTGAGTTAATTATATACTCTGGATGTTAAACCTGTATCAGATGTGTCACTAGTGAAGATTTTCTCCCATTCTGTGGGTTTTCTTGTCACTTCCTTGGTTGCTTCTTTTGATGTACAGAAGCTTTTTAATAAGGTCCCATTTGTTGGTTCTTGACCTTAGAAGTTTCCTGGGCAGTTGATGTCCAGTTTAGAAAATCCTTTCCTACACCTATATCTTGTAGGTTACTGCCAATGTTATCTTCTACAGTTTCAGAGTTTCAGGCTTCACATTTAGGTTTTGATCCATTTGGAGTTGACTTTTGTGCAAGGTGAAAGATAGGGGTTTAGTTTCATTCTTCTACAGGTAGAGATCCAGTTTTGCCAACACCATTTGCTGGACATGCCGTCTTCCAGTGAATGTTCTTGGCCCCCTTGTCAAATATCAGGTGGCTGAAATTGAATGTACTCATATTTTGGCCTTCTTTTTTATGTGTATATCGTCTGCATGGATGTAACTGCATCTGTGTCATGCAGTGCCTGCAGAGGTCAGAAGAGGGTGTCACATCACCTGGAACTGAAGTTACAGATGGTTGTTAGCTGACATGTGGGTGCTGGGTATTGAACCTGGGTCCTCTGCAAGAGCAGTCAGGGCTCTTAACTGTTGAGTCATCTTTCCAGCCTCCCCATCTTAAACATTATTGGGCAGAAGAGCAAGACTTTTGTTAGGAACATAGAAAAAACAAAGTTGAGGTTACTGGTGGGAACCTGAACTCTGGATACCACGTGCTGTTGAGATTATTCTGAGATATTTTATTTACTTTTTCTTTTTTTTTTTTTTGCAGCAATCGTGGAGTATTTCCATGTACTCTTTCTCTGATTGCTTGTTAGATTAATTTTGTAGCCTGCCACTTTACTGAACCTGTTAATAATTTCTAGAAGTTTCTCGTGGAATTTTTGGCAACTTTTAGAAATAATATTATATCATCTGAAAAAGGGGATAATTTGATCTCTTCTTTTCCAATTATTACTCCTTTAATTTCTTTCATTTGTCTTATTGCTCTTGCAA
The DNA here is from genome assembly GCF_000622305.1 of Nannospalax galili. Classification (NCBI taxonomy): domain Eukaryota; kingdom Metazoa; phylum Chordata; class Mammalia; order Rodentia; family Spalacidae; genus Nannospalax; species Nannospalax galili. The sequence continues at coordinate 749,915 of NW_008349068.1, read as the reverse complement.
GAGCAATACTTCCAGTTTTTCTCCATTTAGAATGATGTTGGCTGTGGGTTTGTTATGTATGGCTTTAATTATATTGAGGTATGTCCCTCCATCCAATTCCCTCTAGGGCTTTGAACATAAATGCATGTTGAATTTCGTCAAAGGCCTTCTCTGCATCTATTGAGAGGACCATGTGGTTCTTGTCTTTGAGCCTATTTATATGATTTATGACATTTATTGATTTACGTATATTGAACCATCCCTGCATCTCTGGAATAAAGCCAACTTGATCATGGTGGATGATCTTTTTGATGTGTGTCTGTTTACAGTTTGCAAGTATTTTGTTGAGAATTTTTGCATCTATGTTCATTAAGGATATGGGTCTATAGTTTTCTTTTTTGGTTGTATCTTTACCTGGCTTTGGTATTAGAGTGATACTGACTTCACAGAAGGAATTTAGAAGTTCTCCTTCCATTTATATCTTTTTGAATAAATTAAGTAATATTGGATGTAGATATTCTTTAAATGTCTCATAGAATTCTGTTGTAAATCCATCTGGTCCTGGGCTATTTTTA
>NW_008349068.1:748088-749318 GCF_000622305.1 Nannospalax galili | reverse complement strand
ATGGGTCTGTTTAAGCTGTTAATCTCTTCTTGGTTTAGCTTTGGTGGTTCCCATGCCTTTAGATATCCGTCCATTTCTTTTAAGTTTTCAAATTTAGTAGCATATAGGTTTTTAAAGTATTCCCTTATAATGTTCTGGATCTCTTTGATGTCTGTTGTGATGTTTCCCCTTTCATCTCTGATTTTGTTGATTTGGAGGTGCTCTTTCTTTCTTTTGGTTAACTGGGCTTGTTTATCTTCTCAAAGAACCAGCTCTTGGATTCGTTGATTCTCAAAGAACCAGCTCTTGGATTCGTTGATTCTTTCTATTGTTTTCTTTGTTTCTATTTCATTAATTTCTGCTCTGATTTTTGTTATTTCTTCTTGTCTGCTGGGTTTGGGTTTCATTTCTTGTTGCTTTTCAAGTGTCTTGAGTTGCAATGTTAAGTCATTATTTGTGTTCTTTCTGATTTTTTAATGTAGGCACTTAGAGCTAGAAACTTCCCTCTAAGGACTGCTTTCAATGTGTCCCAGAGGTTTTGTTATGCTGTATTGTCGTTTTCTTTTAGTTCCAGGAATACTTTTCTTAATTTCTCCTTTGACCCATTCATCATTCAGGAATGTGTTGTTTAGTCTCCATGTGTTCATGTAGCTACTAAGGATTCTTCTGGTGTTGTTTTAAAGCTTTATTGCATTGTACTCTGATAGAACACATGGAATTACTTCAATCTTTTCGTATTTGTTGAGGTTTGTTTTGTGCCCCAGTACGTTGATTTTTGGAGAAGGTTCTATGGGGCACTGAATAGAAAGTATATTCTTTGGTGCTTGGATAGACTATTTGGTAGATGTCTGTTAGGTCCGTTTGATGTATGGTATTGTTTAATTCAGATGTCTCTCCGTTAATTCTCTGTCCTGTTGACCTATCTCATGGCGATAATGGGGTATTGAAGTCCCCTACTATTAATGAGTTGGGATTAACTTGGGTCCTAAAGTCCTGTAGTACTGTTTTTATGAAGTTGGATGCACCAAAATTTGGTGAATATATGTTCATGATTGTAATATCTTCTTGGTTTATTGTTCCTTTGATCAGAATGAAGTGGCCATCTTTGTCTCTTCTGATTAGTTTTAGTTTAATGTCTATTTTATCAGACTTTAAAAATAGACTTTAGGTGGAATTGCAACACCTGCTTTTTTCTTAGTACCATTTTCTTGGTATATTTTTTTCCATCCTTTCACTTTGAGATAGTGTCTG
>NW_008349068.1:714342-748069 GCF_000622305.1 Nannospalax galili | reverse complement strand
TTTCTTGCAGACAACAAAAAGTTTTGTTTCTTAATCCATTCAACTAGTCTGTGTCTTTTGAGTGAGGAGTTCAGCTCATTGATATTTAAAGTTATTAATGAAAGATATGTATTGAATCCTGTCATTTTTATTTCTGTTCACATTTTTGATATAGCTGTGCATTTCCACAGTCATACCTTCATTGAATTTCTTTCCATCACTGCTTATGTATAGTCATTCCTTTCTTCAGCTCTTTGTATTGCTTTGAGAACTCTCTGCAGCGTTGGTTTTATGGACATGAATTCTTTCAGCCTATTTATGTCATGGAAGATTCTTCTTTCCCCTTCAACTATGATAGACATTTTGGCTGGGTAAAGTAATCTAGGTTGGCATCTGTGGTCATTTACAACTGGGAATATTTTGGTCCAGGCTCTTCTGGCTTTTATTGTTTGCACTGAAAAGTCAGCTATAATCCTGATGGGTTTCCCTTTATATGTGAGGTGTTGTTTTTCTTTTGCAGCTTTCAGTATCATTTCTTTGTTCTGAACATTTAGTGTTTTTACTATGATGTGCCATGGAGAGCTTCTTTTCTGGTCCTGTCTATCTGGTGTTCTATATGTTTCCTGTATTTGTATGGGCATGTCTTTTTTTAATTTGGGGAAATTTTCTTCTACAGTCCTGTTGAAGATCTGTTCCACACCATTATCTTGAGATTCTTCTCTTTCCTGAATGCCTATGATTTGTAAGTTTGGTTTTTTTAATGGTATCACACAATTCTTGCATATTCTATTCTTGTGGTTTCTTAAATTTTTCATAATCTTTGCTTGAGTGGTCTAATTTGTCCACTTTATCTTCCAGTCTTGATAGTCTGTTTTCCATTTCATTCATCCTATTGGTGAGGCTTTCTCCTGTCGTTTCTAATTGGTTTACTGAGTGTTTCACCTCCTTATGCATTTCAGCCTGAGTATTCTTCAATATTTCCAGCTCGTTTCTGAATTCATTCAGAAGTTTATCCCTATTTTCCTTCAGCTCTATGATTACCTTGTTTGTGTGTTCTTTAAATTCACTGAATTCTTTTATCATATTCATCAATTTTTTTGGTACTTGGTGGGGATATATTATTTTGATTTTTCATGTTATTATTTTTTCTCTGTGACTTTGACATGTGAATTTCTTCCGTAGTTTCTGATTCTTGTGTGAGACTCAAGCCTTCCTTTGTTGAGTTTAGATTTGCTTCTTTTTGAACTTTATGTGCCTTTGTGGTTTATTTGTTGAGCATGAAAAGTTCGTTGGTCTAGGGTTCAAGTTCCTTTGATTTTATATTGGAGTGGCCAGATTGCTTTTGTCTTCAGGAGTTCCCACAGAGGCCCAAGTCAGATGAGGCTCAGATGATCTCAGGCTTTCTCCTAAGGTCTGGGTACTTCCAGGAAAGATGCTGTCCTCAGGAATTTGGAGGCTGGCCTGGCCTTGGAGTAGGGCCCAGGAAAGGTGCTGGTCTCAGGATGCTGTAGGCTGTGCCACCCAGGGAAGTAAAGGGAGGTGAGGGTGGGACCAGGCCCAGAGGGTTTCTGGGGGCCGCAGGGAGGAACTGGGTTGGTCTGGATGCAAAGGATCAGGAAGCAGTGGTGGCAGTGGGCTGAGAGGTTAGCCCTGCTGTCTGGGTGCCAAGACAAGAAATGGGCCTGTACCCAGGGTAGGAGGAGAGACACAGTGGGGGAGCTGGGAGGGTGAAAGAGGCTGGGGGAGTCAATTCACAGTGGGCCCGCTGGACTTTCCCAGGGAAGGTGCTGGTACCAGGACACTGGAGGTTGTGCAGTCCAGGGAAGTAAAAGGAGGTGAGGGTGGGACCAGGCCCAGAGGGTTCCTGGGAACTGCAGGGAGGAACTGGGTTGGTCCGGAGGCAAAGAATCAGGAAGCAGTGGTGGCAGTGGGCTGAGAGGTTAGCCCTGCTGTCTGGGTGCCAAGACAAGAAATGGGCCTGTACCCAGCCTAGAAGGAGAGACACAGTGGGGGAGCTGGGAGGGTGAAAGATGCTGGGGAAGTCAAGGCATAGTGGGTGCACTGGACTTACCCGGGGAAGGTGCTGGTACCAGGACACTGGAGGCTGTGCAGCCTAGGAATCAAAAAGTTTCAAGAGTTTTATAATAACTTTAACCTTTTACATCTTTGAAAAAATTGACATTTATCAATACATATTTAAATGTCAACAACAGAGAACTTTTTTGTACATCTACTCTGACATAGATGTTTATCACTGAAAAATAACATTTGTTTAATAAATATGTGATACATGTTTCTAAGAATTTCACTGTTAATACAGACACTACTCAATATGTGGTAAGTGGTTAGTAGCTCTTGTCCGTGTTATTTTTGCTCTGGCAGCCTGGAATAGGGTTGTTTATGTCTCACTATGGCAGAGGATCCAGAAGGCTATGGTCTACCCAGGAGGAAGACTTGCACAAAAAACCCAACCTGACCACAGCAGATTCTGAGAAATTTAGCAACAGTTACAAGGGTATAGCTAAGGCTGGTAGCATAGATCTCCCACAATGTTTAGTCTCAGACGTGTTCAGAATACATACTGTACATTGAAGCTATTTTAAGATAATATTCTTATTAAGGAGTTTAGAGAGAGTGTCTTAAGTGAGAGTTCTAAAATTAAGGCTCTAGAGCCCTAAAGGATTGGAAAAAAGTAGCATCCTTGGCTAAATATTATCCCAATCCACCCACTTTAAGAGGAATTTATCTTGATTTATTTGTACAAACTAAAATTTTAAACTCTTTCTGATCAATAACAGCCCCCCCCTCACAAAACTGACTTAAAACCCACTGCTATATAGACTTGTTTCCTTCTAGTGCCACTGGTGTTTGGGGAGGATGTAGCAGGGGAGCCTGACTTACTTGGGAATGAGAGGCCCCAAATGGTGTGCTGATAACCCCTGAAATTGAGAGAGAAACTCTGAGTGTTTACCTAGTTATCCATCAAGGATGTAAAGGGCCAGCCTCCTGACAACTCCCAAGATGAACATTTTCCTTCCGAGAATGTGTCTTTTATTTCATAGCAACAGAAAAAGAATAGGGGAGAGTTGGGGAGATAACTCAATTGGTTCTTGCCTTGAAAGCATGAAGACCTGAGTTTAATTCCCCAGAACCCATGTATTTGAAATCCTAGCCCTGGGGAGGTGGAGATAGGCAAATCCCTAGGCTCACTGTCCAGTAAGCCTAGCCTATTTGGCAAGCTCCATGCCAGTGAGTAGCTCAGTGGTAAACTCATGCTTAGCAGGGGCATGTGGGATCTACATATATTTTTTTGGTCATTGTTTCTCACTGCTGAGGATCAAAGTCTCCCACATGCTGGGCAAGTGATAACTACTGACCTATATTCCAAAAACTATTTTTTCCTATAGTCTATAAACACTTTCTATCTCTCTATCCCCCAGAAATTATGCTTGAGAAGTAGCATTAGAAGGTTAGAGAGATGACTCAGTGGTTAAGAGCACTGGCTGCTCTTGCAGAGGACCTGGGTTGAGGTCTCAGCACCCACATGGCAATTCATAACTCCAGTCCCAGGGGATCCAATGCCCTCTTCTGGCCTCTTCAGACATTGTACAACACAGGTACACTTACCTACATTCAGCAAAACATTCATACACATAAAATAAAAACAAGTAAATAAATAAAGTGGATAGTTCCTGAGAAACAACACCTGAGGTTGTTCTTTGGCTTCTACATACACACATGTATACACATCTGCAGATGTGTACACATACACACAAAGAAAGAACAAGAAATATGGAGAAAAAAACACATAATTTTTAATCATGGCACAATAGCTTCCCTTTGTATAAATCAGATTTATAAGCCACTTTCTTTTATTATTTATTTATTATTCATTTTCATTTTATGTGTATGAGTGTTATGCCTGCATGTATGTGAGTGCACCTGTGTTGTGTAGTGTCTGCCAAGGACAGAAGAGGGCATCAAATCCCCTAGAACTGGAGTTATGGATGGTTGTTACTACCATGTGGGTGCTGGGAACCATACCCAGGTCCTCTGCTAGAAAGGCCGGTGCTCTTAACTACCAAGCCTTCTCTCCAGCCCTATAAGCCACTTTCAATAGATAAATATAACCCTAAAATCCAGACTTTTGATCTTGCAAACTTAGTAGACAACAGACACAAACTGACAGTCCTTGTGCAAAACAAAGCTCGTAGATCTGTTTTGTTTGGTCAGCACGGTGTTTTTACCTTTTAAAAATTTTGTTATTTGAATGCATTTTCACTAGATGTGTGCTCTGCAGTTTGACACAGTCCCCACTGCACCTCTAAGATTTACATCATGTAGTAATGCCAGCCTGGGGACATTTGTGTTTGCCATCCCTGCTGGATTTTGCCTCTTGATGGGATTCCTGTTAATGGACTTTACTGGAAAGTCTATCATGTGCCCTCTAATTTCGCTTCTGTTCTCTTCAAAGCTCCACCAAGTGGAGTTTTTAAACTATCCAATGAGAAGGGACCACTTCCATAGCACAGTCATCAACTCCACTTATCTGAGCACTCAGTTTACCCACAAGATTCACTAGGTTAAAATCAGGAGTTGGTTTCTGCCTTCATGCTGAAAACCTGAGCTTGGATTTGCTCTCAGCAGCCTTCAGCTTTGGAGAGCAGGAAGCTGGACTCATCATTGTTCATTTCTCTCAGCCCACTCTGCAAAATCACAGCCTCTCTCTAGTTCTACCTTCCTGTCCGGCTCACCAATAAAGTAAAGTGGCCTTTGTTGCTTTGGGTTCCACCAGGACATTTCATGTAAGTAAAATGCCTAGCATTCCATTTCTTGGCCATGAAAGGAGATAGAGGACAGAGTCAGCATTTGACATAAACAAGACCCATCCAGTAAGTGGCTGGGGGGAATGTTGGCAACATGCAATTAGCCAGCTGGTCATCTCTATTTCAATCCACACTCCACTCTAACTGCCAACTTTTAAAGCGTTAAATGCCTTAGCATGCCAGGCATAGCTCAAAACCCGATTTAAAAAAATCTGTTTCCATGTTGCGTCCCCTCTCCTTAGCCAGTTGCATGTACAAAATAGAGGTCAAGTAAGTTAATACTTCAAATAGAAGGGTGCTGAAGCTTTTGGTGGGAGCCAGTTGATTAGTCAGTATAAACTTTTCCTGAATTCTTGCTCAAGAAGAATGTTCATTGAGTGTTCATTATTCTTGAGGTTGGACTGCTCAGAGCCCATCTCATAGTCAAGTCCAGCTCCTTCAGTAGGACAAATATTTTTCTTTTTTGGCCTGGATTGCAAAAGATATGCCTGGTTATCAAAACAAACCCAAAATAATCATGGAAGGAGCTAAGCTAAAAAATCATGGTGGGCTTGACAAGGCCCAGTTCTTATCTTTTTTTGCACTTTAAATCCTAATCTCTTGTTTAGAAGTCTGGGAAGTAAACAGCCACCCCTGGAATTTTAATAAATATGCACCCAGCTCCCCACCCCCTTCTTTAGGATCAGCCTTGCTGCATCCACTTCCTCCTTGGCTTTCTTCTGGGCTTATGTTTACTTCAGTTCAACAGAACTCAAATGACTGGTCTTAATCAAAGCAAGACCATTTCAACTCATTAATTTGTTGTTTTACCTCTGATATTCAAATCTGAAAATCTTTATATGCTTGGAATTCTTGAGCAAATAGTTTGTAGTAAGAGATTACAGACATAGAATTTAAATTTCTTATGGTGGAAACATTATGATTCTCTGACATCCTTCTCCAGGTTAGCAACCAATGGACAGTTTATTTGAAATTTCAGGAAAAATGATTGTCACGAAGGAACAGTTTACAGGAACCTTGGAAATTCATTTACTGAGATAATTTTCAATTTTGTTATTACTAATTACTCTTCCCAATGAATAATAAATTATTTAGGGTTGGTGAGATGGCTCGGCAGGTAAAGGCACTTGCGGCCAAGCTTGATGACCTGAGTTCAATCCCCAGGATCCACTTGGTAGAAGGAAAGAACTGACTCCCACAGGATGTGCACACACACACACACACACACACACATATGCACACACAAATTTTAAAATATTAAGAATTTAAAAAATTCTAGCCCCAGACCCATATACTGCGTATAAAATTTACCAGATAGCAACTTACAAGAATTAATCTGTCAAATATGCTACCAGTTTTTATTGGTTTTATTTGTCAAAAATTAAAATGTATGATTAGGATGATTGCAAAGTATATTTATGTTTCTCACAGAACCCGTCAAAGCCACACTGTTTGTTGTTGTTGCTGTTACTGTTTTGTTTTGTCTTTCTTTTATGATTCAAAACATTGGCTTTGGACTGAAGAGATGACTCAGCTATTAAGAACACTGACTGCTCTTGCAGAGGACCTGGGTTCAATTCCCATTACCCACATGGCAGCTAAGAACCAACCTCGACTCCAGTTCCAGGGGAATCTGAAACCCTGTTCTGACCTCTGCAGCATTGCACAACACAGGTGCACTCACATACATGTAGGCAATACACTCATACACAAAAAACAAAAATAATAAATAAAATATTTTTTTAAATCATTGGTTTTTTTTCTTACCTGCTTCATTTAGTGCCAGAATCCCTGACACATGTATCCGGGGTCATATGCTAAGCAGACCACCATATATACACTTTACATAACCTGGGGCAGTTGGAAGTTGTTTGGAAGACTTCAGCAAACTTCTGCTCAACTGAGCTTAAACTCCTCTCTCCTGGCATTGTCGCCCCATTTCTGGAACTTGGTTCTTTGATTTGGTTCCATGGTAGAGATACAGGTTGACCCAATCCTTTGCATATACCTACACAAAGTTGCCTGGGTTCCAGTGGACTCTCTGCCTTGTGACAACATCATATTGGAACGTCAGCTGGGTATCACCACTTCACATGATGTCTACTGTACTACATACAATCATCTGCAACTGGAGTTTTGATATGGATTGAATTGTGACACCACACCCCCAAAAAACCCAATATGTTCAAGTCCTAATCCTGATATTGCAAATGAAACTTACTTAGAAAGAAGGTTCTAGCAGATATAATCAGATTAAGATAAGGTTTATAATGTAGGTGAAGATGGACCCCAAATCCAATATAATTTATAAGCCCAGGACTCCCCAAGATTATCAGCAACCAGAAGCTGAAAGAAACCTGGAACAAGTCCTTCCTTTGAGCCCTCCACCAGGATTCAATCTCACCAATACCTTAATTTTGAATTTCCAAACACCAGAACTCTAACAGAATAAATTTTTGTTAAGCTATCTAGTTTGTGCTACTTTGTTATGGCAGCCCGGGAAATTAATACAATTTCTCTCACACTTTTGGAGAATTATTCAGTTCATTTAAAAAACATTTATTCAGCATCTACTATCTGCCAGGGACTTTCTGGGTGTCATGAAAAGCATCATAAATTAAACCCAGTCTCTTACAGCCTAGTCCAGAGATGAGGTCATGTAAGTACAAGGAGGGAACCCTGCACAGGATGTTAAGGAAGCAGGGAGGACACTCCAACCCAGAGTTCAGGGAAGGCATCCTGAAAGAGATAAAGGCTGGGAAGAATCTTGAAGCATTCAAGTCTTACAGGAAATCTGCAAACAGGAAGAAATAAACAACTCCTCCTCTCCCACACCCAGCTCTAAAAGCAGCCTCTTCTTACAGCAAAGGGTTTCCATGGAAAAGGAAAGCCATGCTGCATCACATTGTAATCCACTCCAACTGCTTCTCCACAGCCTGAACCACACTTGCCAATTTGGCTTTATGGACTGGGTTCATTTCTCCTTAGGCTCAGTTTTGGAGGAAGAAGGGGAAATCTGTTTATCTTTTTGTCTTTTTTATCTAGATGTCATATAAATGTCATGCAGTGCAGGACCACTTATCTTTGAAGATATTACTGCTTTTTTAACTTTTATTTTATGTGTATGAGTGTATTGCCTGCGTGTATGTAAGTGCACCCGTGTCATGCAATGCCTGCAGAGGTCATAAGAAGGCATTAGATCCCCTGGAACTGGAGTTATAGAAAGTTGTTAGACACCATGTGGGTGCTGGGGACCAAACCCGGATCCTCTGCAAGAGCAGCCAGTGCTCTTAACCACTCTCTCCAGCCCTGATATTACTACTTTTGAAACACAAAAAGCAGACTAAAGAGAAGAAAGTATATATGGGTGTGATGGTGCACACCTGTAATTCCAGCTACTCAGGTAGTTGAGGCAGAAGGATTACAAGTTCAAGACCTGCAGGAGCTATGAAGTAAATTCAAAGTCAACCTGCGCAACTTAGCTATATCCTGTCCCAAAATAAAAATAACTAAAAGGGCTTTAGTAGCTTAGTGATAGAATACCTGCCTATTGTAAGGCTCTGGGTTCAATTACCAGTACTGGGGGGACAAAGATACAAGCTCTGCCAAGCGGAATTTATTGGTTCTTTCCCATGACAAAAGTAATATAGATAAAACAGGAAGGCAACCGAAAGTAAAGCAATATATTCACAATCTGGAAAACAGAATAACTGAAAGATGATTTTATAAAACACCCGGGAGCCATCACCATATTAACACTTTGATGAATTTCCTGCTAGGTTGTTTTCCGGGCACAGTTTTTATTGTGTGTTTCTTTGTACTCATGAGCAATCTGATACCCAGTGTTTTAGAAATAGCATTAGAGCATGAATATTTTCCTAGGCCTTGAGAAACTCATTATAAACATAATCTTAATTGTTTTGAAATGTTTGATTGCATACATGCTCATGATTTACTTTTCCAGGCTTAGAGTTGGCCATTTAGGTTAGATCATAACTTTAAATAGCCTTCTGATAAACTTAGCAAGCTTTTAAGTGGTGATTTTAAGTAAGTTCATCATAGATTGACAGTGGTCTTATGCTACAAGGATCATTTTAGCATTAGAAAGTTGACTTTAAAACAAAACAAAAAAAAAGGACAAAGACTTTGACAATATCAGCAGTTCTCTCCCACCAACCCCCTAAAGATTTTCCCTTCTTTGGCTTGTAGATCTCTCTTGCTAAGACAACTCATCTCAGTTTCCTGGCTGAGCTGGATGTGCAGCAATTAGTATTCTGAGGCCTCTGCCCTCTTTATTAGACTAAGTATTAACCATGTCTCCTACTGTTCTGGCCCAAGATAAGGACCTCAGTGCTAGCGCAGACTCCCCAAGACATACCCTTGTGGAGTCAATCAAGTTTGCCTTGAAATTACACTGGCCCTGGATGTAGGCAGAACCTATATTTTTCCTAAGTCATCATTTCTGTCCCATCCCCATGATGTTTTTTAATAAAAAACGTCTCTCTCCCCACTACTCTAACAACACACACACACACACACACACACACACACACAACATACCCCACTTTTGTAACATTCTCTTGCAACTGTCTTAGTCATTGTACTGCGATAACAAAATATTTCACAGTGGGAAATTTAGAAACAACAAACATTGATTGCTGATACTTCAGAGACAGGGAAGACCAAGATCAATGCACCAGAAAACGTGACACCCATGGAACTTGGTCTCTGATTCCAAGATGTTGCCTTCTTGCTATATTTTCACATGCAAACATCAAAAAAGGACCAACCTTTTGTCCCCACATGGCAAGCTACATAAAAGATCCAAGGAGTTCTTAGAATTCTTTTTTATAAGAGTATTAGCCCCGTTCATGAGGGCAGAGCCCTCATGGCCTAATCACCTCCCACAAGCCTGACCTGTTAATGCCAACATCTTAAGGTTTCAACTCAGCATATGAATTTTGGAGGCACACATAACATTCAAACTGCAGCAGGAACCCATCTACTACCAATGTCCCCCAGTGCTTTAGCTTTTGCCCAGAGTCTTGCTTGATCCTTGAGACTCAGACTCCCTTGCCTGTGCTCATTTACCTGGGCTTTTGAGAGACACTTGTGTGAAACAGATACCCAGCGGCTTCTTGACTCACTGAGACTAAAAATGTTGCTGTGCCCCTGAGGCTAAAGACATTGCCGACCCAGTTCACTTTGCTATGGAGTAGGCCGACTCACAGCTTACCCCCCACATATTTCATACTTCAACATACTTCAGTGCACACCTCACCCCACAGTGAGCAGTGCTGGCAGCAGTACTGTCATTCCCGTTCTCACTGCAGTAAATGAGTAAGTGGCATAGCTGCCATTTTGAAAGACACTTGTATACCATACAGATGCAAGTCCACAGAATCTGAAAGCACTTTTTCTACCATTCATTTGACAGCAAAACCCAACTGTCCTGGTTTCCTGTGACTGTTACGACAAATCCACACAAACATAGTGGTGAAAATGGTGGAAGTATAGTCTCTTATAGCTCTAGCAGCCTGAAGTCCAAAATCAATCTTCTTGAGCTAAAGTCAATGTATGTGCAGGGCTGCAGTATGGTTTAATCTAGTCCTTGCCTCCTCCAGCTTCTAGTGGCCACTGCTGTTCCGCACTTCAGTCCACTTGCTTTTGAAGTCACATTGCTTGTCCCTTTTCTCTGTGTTAAATCTGCCTCTGCTTTTCTTCATACGGATGCATATGATGATGTTTAGCATTCACTAGGATAACTCAGGATAATCACACACATCAAACTCTAACTCAATCACATCTGCAAACACTCTTTGTTCCTTACAAGGTAACATATACAGGGATAAGACCTGACATGTATATGTGGCCATCACTCAGCCAACTCTGTTGACCTCAATGAAAACAAGGCTTTTCCTAATCTTTATTTAGCCTTTACAAGTGAATAGTCATGCCTCACCAAATAAATATTCATGTGTGAGATTACAGAGTACTGCTCCAGACCTTAATAGGAATGTTGAGTAATGTGCGATATAGGTACTGTTATTCTGAAATCATACAAGCCCAGTATCATTCCTAAACACACTTGACACCAAGGCTTTCGGATAAAGGTTTATGGCTCTGAATTCCCCTCCTCAGGGCAGTAGCCCTCACTGTCTGCATAGCATTTTATAGCCCTTTCAGCTACACATCAACCCAATAAGCTAAGCAATACAGGTATCATTATCCCTGTTTTAGAGGTAGAAAATCCGAGGGGTTATTTGTCTTGCTGAGTTCCCACATTAGTCAATAGCAAAGACTAATTTTCACTGAGTTCATCAGAGCTGCCTCCCCAGAGAGAGGCAATCTGAAATCAATTACTCTTTAGAGCATACAATTTGAATATTTTTACTGGTGAAGGTTAGAAACAGCACTTCGAATCCTGTCAAATGACAAAACAGATAGGCCCTGAGCCAAGATCAAACAAAGGAGACATCAACGGTACAAGAAAATATTGTCAAGAATCTAAAGGCAGCTGTGGAGGTCATTTTCTGATTGACTTGACTTTTCATTATTTTTTTTTAAATTTTCTATAAATGCATTGTCTAGTTTGGGGTTTCAGGAAGAAAAAGCTACATCCACAGAAAAATTCACATTCTACTGCAGGTAGGGGTGCTTTCATTCTATGGTTATCATGAGAATTAAGCATATGCCATGCCTAACACCTAGCCTTAATGAACATGAATTACCTGCCTCCTCCCTCTTAGCCTCTTCCCCAAGTCTCTTATCCCAGTCCAAGAATCTAACCTGACAAAGCTGAGTGTTCTGTGACCTCGAATTCCCCAACTCCCAAGCTACTGAATCTGGGTAGGAACTGCCAGCTCGGCTTCCAAGCCTAACCAAGTCCTGGGCAACACAGTGGACCACACTGCCACTTTGGAACTTACATGCCTCCACCAGCCTTGGCCAGGGCTAATGTGTAATCTTTTCAATTCACACCTCTCCCTGTGTCTTTTCACCCCAAAATCCCTGTGGCATTCCACCTTCTCTATCAAGGACACAAATGAAATTTGGACAGTATGACTGGAGGCTTGTGTCTTAAATAAGGAGAGTTTTATATGGTGTTATTAAATTTCCTCTTTTCTTCCAAGCCCTGAATTATCTTGTACAAAATTGAATCATTCTAGCACCAAATTCTCATGATCTCAACCTTAGCCTGCATTTCCATCCCGTGCTTTGGTCATTCTTGACCTCGAAACCCCCTCCAATGTGTCTCCACCATCCTCTTCAAGGGCCTTAACTTCCTCCAGGTCCTCATAGATCTCCCCTTCACTTCTGGCTTTAACCGTGAACTAGTTCTCTCCAAACACACTCTCATGGTACTCTCAAGGGGGAGGCTGCTCACTCTCTTAAATTTGAAAGCCAGCTCTGCATTCCCCCTGGTTCCTCATCTTTGATTACGACCTATTCCTGCCAGAGTCTTCCAAATCTCTGAGGAAATAATCAAGAACTTAAGTAGTAGAAATGGAAAGAGTGACTACCATGCACATGCACTATGTGCCTGTTTTACTATTATTTAATGTGTATGAGTATATTACCTGCATGTAAGTGCACCCATCTTGTGCAAGGCCCATGGAGGTCAAAAGAGGGCATCAGATCCCCTGGAACTGAGTTTCAGATCATTGTTGGCCACGTTGTGAGTGCTGGGAATTGAACCCAGGTCCTCTGCAAGAACAGCCAGTGATCTTAACCACTGAGCCATCTCCCCAGTCCCCAGTGTGTGTCTTAAGGAATTAAGAGGGTCCTACATGATGTTGTCAGGCTTTCTCTTTTATGTGGGGCCTGTACTATATCCTGCAGCTACTATACTTGAAGTCTAACCAACCTTAGCATGAAATTTCCATGATCTCAGTATGAAATGGTAAGGCATACCTTTAATCCAAGCACTCAGGAGTCAGAGGCAGGTGGATCTCTGTGAGTTTGAGGCCAGTCTGATATATATATAGAGAGAGTGAGTTCTAGTCCAGCCAGGGTTTCATACACCCTGTCTCAAAAAACAAAAACAAAACAAAATTCCGTAATCTCCATCCATGTAGCTCACTCCACTGGTCTCATCTAGGACTTTCTTGCTCCAAATCTCACTCTAGCTACTATAATTGCTCCCTTCTGGGATCTTTAGAGCCAGTATCAGGACTCTCCCTCAGATACACCAACTTTTCCTTGACTTCTCCACCTGGGACATCCGTCCCCAACTGGCCTCACTTCTACCCATAACCCTCCCCAAGCCTAGAGCTCATGGTTACTCACCTGCTCTCTTGTGTTACTTGAATGCCTAGCTTCCCTGAACACCTGTTCTTCTAATTACTTTACATATGGCACAAAAACTTCCTCCGAAGACCATTCCTACAGACTATCTCCTCTGCCCCCTGCCCTCTACCTGGGTTGCTACCTCCTAAGAGGGTAAGGGTAAAACAGTCTTGTAGATTTTTTAAATTTATTACGTTTTTCAGTTATTGAGGGAGGGAGAGTTGGTTCTTTCCTTCCACCCTGTGGGTCCTGAGAATCAAGCTCAGGTCATCAGGCTTGGCAACAAGTGCTTTTACCCTCTGAACCATTTTACCATTCACTCCTTGTAGATTCATTGCACTTGATGTTCATACTCAATCAACTCCACCTTTCCTTTGCACCAGTAGACAATTATTTTAACTGTCCAGATCAGCAGCTTCCACATTCTCCTAAACAGTTAGTTACTCTACATGTTTATAAGCCACATTCTTCTCCTTTAATTCTCAGATTATAGCTGTTATCTCTTCACTGTGGATAAAAGAAATGAATCTGCCTCAATATCCCAATTACTAGCTTTCCCATTTTTGCCAGTATGTCCAGCTTCATAAACTAAACCATCTAATCCCTTGTTTCAAGGACAAGCCCTTCACCCGGACCCTTGATCCAATACTCTGTTTATCCCAACAACTACCTTCTCCACCCTTCCCTGTTGTAGTAGTGCCTCCTCTCGTCTTACATTCTCTAATGATTTTCTTTTTAAAAGGTGTTTGAGTCTAAATCCCATTGTAGCTATGGCCCTTTCTCTTGCTTTCCCTTCTTAGCTTCTCCAAAAAGCCATTGTGCCCAACATAATGTTGCATGCTTATAATCCCAGCACCCAGGAGACTAAGGCAGGAGGATTGTATGTTTGGGGCCAGCCTGAGCTACATAATGAGACCCTGACTTAAAAAAATAAATAAGCGTCAATGTCCTCCTCATCCCACTGCTACCTCCTCACCTCTTATCACCTTGCGATACCCTTCATTAGGATCCTATTCTAATGCCTCCACTAACCTCCAGTTTCCAGTCCCAATGGGTACTTCCTGAGTCTGTAGTTGACTGAATTTCTTGAGAGGTCCCATTTATTGATCCCACCTCCTTTGTGAAACTCTTCTCCCTTGGTTTCTGTGGAAATAAAAAATGAGAGTAACTAGAATTGAAGTGGTGATAAACCAGTGCTGGAAAAGATGATCTTACCAGTGATAGTGTCTAGAGGAGAACAATTAGACCAGAGAAGTCTTCTGCTACAGAGGTTTTTTTTTAACTACGCCCTTTCTCACAGAGTGAGGAGTCTGCAAAGCCCATGTACCAACCATAACTTCCCCAGGAGCAGCACTCCCCAGTATCATCTGCTCAAATAGCCCCACGCCTTCTAAAGCTTGTACAATCCTTTGGGACAATCCTGTGAGAGCACTGCATCAGCAGAGTGCTCACACCTAGGTCTGAAAAGTGGCAGGAACAACTGTTCACTTAAGTGTGGACAGAGCTTTGTTACTCAGGCCAGAGTGAGAGCACACTTGTGAGGTGGTCCCTCGTAGTATGGACTGCAACAATATAAAAGACAGGTAGGGCAGCCACACAGGGGCTGGTTCTCCCCCTTATTCTGCCACCTTTCAATTCCAACATGAATACCAACATGGTGCTCTAAGATCTAGGAGTTGAAAGTCAAGCCTAGAGATCCAGTTTGCTCTGATATTTTAATTTAAGTTGAAAGAGTGGGGCATATTAATTAACCATTTATTAGCTTGGCTTATAAAAAAAATCTTTACTTTGGCATTTTCTCCTTAATGATAGTTTTAACAAAGTATTGAGTTTTAGGTTGCCAGGTCTTTGAGGATAACAACTATTTGGGGGGTTATTTCTTATTTTTTAAACTTATTTTTATTTTGTTTTATTTATTTTATTTTGAGGTAGGATCTTGTGTATCCCAGGCAAGTCTTGAACTTGCTATGTAACCAAGGATGACTATAAACTTCTGATCCTCCTGTCTCAACCTGCCAAGAGCTGAGATTACAGTTGAGCACCACCACACCTGGTTTAGGCAGTGCTGTGGATCCAACCCAAGGCTTCATGCATGCTTGACAACCACTGTACCAACTAAGCTACAACCCCAGTCCTAACTTTAACGTTTTAAAATAATTATTTCAAGCAGTTATGATGGCTCATGTCTGTATTCTTAGTACTTGGGAAGCTAAGAAAGGAGGATTAATATGAGTTTGAGGCCAGCCTGGCCTATACAATGAGCTCTAGGCAAGCCTAAGCTACAGACTGAGACTCTATCTCAAAATAAAAATACAAGTAAAAAATTTTATTATTGAAAAATGTGCATAATAAAAATTTTACCTTCACCATAAGTGGTATTTATTTAATAAACTCACATTGTAGAATTGCTATCACCATCATCTGTCTTTTCAAGCCTATAAAACTGAAAGTATTCATTAAAAAGAAAGCCCCTTCTGCCTCCTCTTACTCCATCTTCCCTGAGCTTCTATCAGCGGGGAGGGAATTGATATAGATGTCCTGCTTAAGGCCAGGCATTTAGTCTTTTACTCTGAGCACATTAGCCAGTTATGAATCTTTCCATTGGCTGCTGCCCACTACAAAAGAAACCTCTATAACCAAGGTTGAGAACAGCCCAGGTATATGGGCATAAACAGAAATATTTAGAAGGCAATTTGAGAACATGAACATTTAGCAAAATAACAATGGCAGATTCTACCCTAGAGCCTATGACTGCCCCACCCATGGACTTCTAACTAGGATTGGAGTATCAGGTATATAATATATGACCCTATTTCATTGTATATATGTATGAAATTCTCAAGAATAAAGAAAATCCACCCCTAGCCCTGGTAAATACTTTTCTATTTTCTTTCTCTATGAATTTGGCCACTCAAGGCACTTCACTAAGTATAATCGATTAATACAGTTTTTAACCCTTCATTGAATGGCTTACTTCACTTAGCATAAAGTCCTCCAGGTTCATCTATGTTAAAGTATGGGTCAGATGCTCCTTCATTTTTAAAGCTGAATGATATTCCATTTTCAGTATACACCACAATTACCATCCTCTGTTGATGGACCCCTAGGCTACTTCTACCTTTGGGCTATTGTGAGTAATGCTCCTAGGAACAGGAGTGTTTGAGTCCCTTCATTTTATGTTTTAAATATTTAGACATACAGCCTGTGGCCTCCATTTGTGCTCCTGCCCCAGGGTCCACAAAGGCTGGAGTAGACCTGCATGAGATCTGAGCAACCATATTTGCAAAAGACAGAAACCAGCTTTCACTTTAAGTGCCAGCTCCCTTGGTCTCAGGAAAACTTCCACGCACATCTGCATTAACGGTCAGCAGGGGAGAATCCTGGAGCGATTAGGGATGTCTGCCCTGAGAATACCTACATTTTCCTTGACCTAGTCAGAGCTCCTCCTCTGGGGGAAAATTGGGGTCAAGGTTAAAATGCCTTCCCTTTCTAGTGAAAGGCAGTTAGAGTAAGTCTCAGGTCCTCCAACATCCAGTCTGAGCATTTGTTTTTGCAATGCTAGAAATGAGACTTCATCCTCAAACGGCATGAGGAAAAGACTTCTCAGGCTCCTCACAGAGCTATGAAGCTTATGCTAAGAAAGAAGATATAACAGAATGGAATAATTAGTTCAGAAAGATGTCATGTGAGAAAAATGTAGTTACGGGTTTTCTAACAAAACCAAAAGTGTTCTGAATTAAGGAGAATTATCAGAGTTTAATTTTAATGTGAAAAATGCAAATAATCAGTTTGGAGACATAAAAATATTAATAGTAAAATTGAGTTTGAGGAATTGAAAGTCTTGGAAATGAGCTATTGAGGGAGAAATGCATACACTAATACTTTTTTAATTTGTTTTTATTAAATTTTATTTTATTGTATTGTATTTCATATAGAATATCTCAAACAATCCGAAACATCTTTATAGCCCCATCCCCACCAGACCCTTCCCATGCCCCCCACTGGAACCCATATACTCTGTCCTGGGTGTTAAGGATAAAATAATACTTAATGTTAATCTTTTAATAATCACAGTACGTGAGTGTCAGGCATTGAAAAGAATGTGAGAGGCAATGGCCTGGAACATATGTATGGCTGACCAACTGCATGGCCTTGGGCAAGAAAAAGCCCTTGGTTATTCAGAAGCAGCAGTTTCCTTCTAATACAGAGGCAGTAACATCACCTTTCAGTGTTGCTATGATAAGTAAAGATAATGTTTCAGGATAGAAAACATAAGTATAAAGAGCAGGCATTTGAGTCATTAGCTTGATAGAATCTGGGCCATTCATTTAGTCGATGACATTTTACTAACCATCTGTTGGGTAACAAGATAACCCAGTTGGGGTCCCACTTCCCCACCAAGGAGAAAAGAAGCAAAGACAAATATCACTAAGATGGAGTCAGTACTCACTTCTCTAGCTTACAATCTTCTTTCTACAAAGTCTTCTCAGTTGCCTCCCTAGAAATCTGTTGTCATCCCTAAAAAGGTTCCCAGTGTACTTTCTAGGACAGTAACCAAATCTCGGGAAAATCCCAACAGTCTGTGGCTTTTTTAGTGTCAGAAGCAGTCCAGGCAATGTTTAGGCATACTCTCTGAAGTTCAATGATTGACAGTTTAGGTTCAACCTTCAGCTGTGCCAGTTATGATATGAATCACTTCCTTAACTCCAGTCACTGTGCTGCAGTCTCCCCATCTACAAAATCGAATTGTAATCCTGTCTTTTCATAGAGTTAATATGAGGTCTGACTTAATATGTGTGAATGTAGCTGTGACAGATTCTGACGCATGCTCAGTGCTTTATTGTTAATAAGATGTTGATTAACCATTGGCATTGAGGATACTCCTGTTTCCATTACAAACATGGGCCTGTCCCTTTGGAATTATTCCTGCACTGGGTGATGCTGAGAACTGTAGTATAGAGAACCTTAAACTATTGCTAAAGATGTAAGCAAATTATAGGTACATAGAAAAATCCTGATACCCACCTTGCCCCACTGAACATAGGGTCTGGCTTCGTCGTAACAACCTGTTGCACCCCCAAGTCAGCCCAGCCATTCCCTCTCTGTCTCTAGGTTAAGTAAAGCAACCATGAGTTTAAAATGAACATACTCTTTCCAAATCCTCTGATGTAGCAATTTTCCTTCTGGCAAGGCATCTAGGGTAAATTACCTCCTTTAAGAGAAATTCAAAGATACATATACAATATTTTTATAACAGTAATTAAAACCAAAGCTTTAACAGAGGAACAAAGATCCAAATCACTGTTGTGTTCCAAAGGAGGTGCAAATCCAAATGTAACATTTTAAAAAGTCCTAGCTAAAAATGGGTTTTATAAGTCTTTGAAACGTCTAACTTATATTTAATATATAAAAGAGCTGGGGAGGGGAAGGAGTCTTTCAGAAAGGTTTTCTTGGCAAGAAATTGTATTATATAAGTAAAACGCTTCTCTCGTCACTTTAAGCCTAAAGAAGAAAACACAAAGGGATCATTTCTTAAGCTTGAAAAGATAGCTGGAGCAGCTGGAGGACAGACCCTTGTTCCTAACTCACATTTGAGCAAGTCCTGGTGACTGGTTACAGCAGAGAGGATTCCCTCTGAGAAGCGGAACACTAGTTCAAAGTGTGCACATCCCAGAAACACCAGACTCCTCAGAGATCGACCTGCCTGTAGAGATCCACCTGCCTGGGACCCTGTTAGAAGCGATTCTACACAAGATCACATGGGTAGCAATGACAGAAGCCAACAAAGAAAGTCTATACAATGGACTGCCTGAAATGAGGGGTCCTGCGAGAGCAGCCAGCCCAAGGAGAATCAGCACTCTGAGGAGGCAGTGGCAAATTGCAGCCCACCTTCCCAGCACCAGGTAAGAATTTTCCTGTTGTATCCCTGACTTCTCACCCCCTTCCTGCCTTGCTAGCCATTGAGTGGTGGAGGGAGTCAGCAAGACACAGATGATTACACCTGTTGTTGGCCTACATAGGCATGAAAGGAGGCTCGTTTTCTTCTTGTTTTGGCTTGAACATTGTCACTGAATGGTGGTCATGGATCTTCAAGTAACTTTGTACTTGGAAAAGTCATGGCGGGGGTGCAATGAGATAGCTCAAAAGGTAAAAACATGTGCCGCCAAGCCTGATAACCTGGGTTTGATCCCTAGAACCTGTATGGTAGAAAAAGAGGATCAACTCCTGCAAGTTGTTTTCTGCCCTCCATATTTGCACGTTGGTGTGTGCACACACACACATACACACACACACACACACACACACACACATTAAATAGATAAATAAATAAATATTTAGGAAAAAAGAAGTCGTGGGGTTGCCAAAGTTCCATTCAAGATCAGGGAAATACTTTTTTCCTGCATAACTTTTTTGAAAGTTAAAATTCTGAGAGACAAAACTTTGACATCTTTCTATTTTCTGTAAGCCTGATTTTTCAAATGTGTCATTTACATATAATTTTATAATAGAGAAAATTTGGAATAATCTAAATATCAAGAGGAAAATAAATACTTATAAGAAAATATTGTATTTTATTTATATTTTAAAGTATACATATATAGTATTAAACTTAAAATGCAGAATATGAAATGATATATTGTATGATTATACTTATGTAAAATGTGTGTAGCTCATATAATAAGCATAATCATATGTACATATGCATGTGCACACTTAGTAACACATAAGACTGGAAGGAAGCAAACTATGAATTAAAATGGTTACTAAAGCAGGAATAGTTTTTAAAGATGCATTTTATTTTTATTTGTGTGTGTGTGTGTGTGTGTGTGTGTGTGTGTGTGTGTGTGTGTGTGATGTGTTCAGGAGCTCACAGGGGCTAGAAGAGGGTGTTGGGGTGTTAGATCCCCTGAAGCTGGAGTTACAGGCAGTGGTGAGCTGCCTGTGTGGGTGCTGGGATCCAAACTCTGGTTCTCTGCAAGAGTAGCAAGTGCTCTTCGCCACTGAGCTATCTCTCCAGCCTTCTGAGGCAGGAATTTTTATTTTCTTGTGTATGCTCTTGTGTACTTAACAGCTTTATCTCCTTTACTTTTCCCCTTCTCTAACTTATCACAGCTAGGGCTGTGATAACCACACTGCTTGACCACTGGTAGTCAAGAAATCAACTGATTTCTGAGCCCGAGTATTGGTTCACTGTTCAATGTTCTGTATTTTGTATTCTGCAAACCATTAACTCCAGGACATGCAACACAAGATAGCACATTCAGTATTTTGAAATGCCTTATAGAAAATAAGTTTCTTGAAATTTGTTTAACCCAGAACTTCTCACATCTTTTTTTAAAGCATATACAATAGTTAAAAAAAAAAAAACTGTAGCAATTTAAGCAACTGGAGCCTGGGAAACCCTGTCTGGGAAACACTGCCCTCATTTGTAGTTTACCAAGGGAGTTAGAAGATTATTGCTAAGGAACTGGGTGGCTCTGGGAAGGCATTCCATTCTTTTCGATGAGTTTTCTTGACATAATCTCATGTTTTTGCTCATTAATAGAAAACAGGAGAAAATGTCTACTGCTGTCCAAAGAACCTCACTCCAGCCATTTTAGCCCAAGATAGCCAATATGAGGCATAACTAGGTTTATGACTGATGGGTACATTGAATTCAGAGGACTTTCAGAAGCAGACCTATAGTTTGGAGTGTCTCCCTGGACTTTATTGCCAATACTTGAGGGTGATATCATGTCAAAGGTGAAGTCTCCACTGTGTCTCTGATAGATGGCACAGTGTTTCTTGTTCCAAATTGGATTGCCTTATATAAGCCTTGTAACTCTCGTAATCCTAACACCAACCACAGTCAGGAAGACCAAGTCGTACAAAAGGGCAAAAGACAATATTTCTTCTGACTCTGTAAATTCAAACATGGATATCTGTATCTCCCTGTTCCTAAAAGTTGTCTGAAAAGTGATAAATCCCTAACTCCTTTCTCATTAGAAAGTCCTCAAGAATCCATGTCCAGAGCCAGGATTTACAGCAGCATACAAAGCCTTCAGAGCCACTGGTACAGAGGGAGATGTGTATAGTTGCACAGTCTCTATGGAAACAAATGGGTCTTTTTCTCTTTGCCAAACTATTTCCCATAGATTCCACCCCTCATGTCTCCTGCAGGAATTTTTGGATCTCTTAGGACTTCAGAACAGACACCTTTACTTTACCCTTCCGAATGCTCAACTCCTTTCCTCTTGCTTGCAAATACAAACCTCTATATTCCCAGGCTTATTGATGTTTATTTGTAGGTATAACTTCACTGCATCATAGTACAGCTTTCTTCTTGGGCTGAGTGTGGTGGTGAATGTCTTTAACCCCAGGACTCAAGAGATAGAAACGCTCTGTGAGTTTGAGGCCAGTCTGGTCTACAATAGTGAGTTTCAGGCCAGCTCGGGCTACATAGTGAGACCCTATCTTAAAAAATAAAAGCCAACTTTCTTTTTATAGAAATGTGATATTTATTTCATCCAATTTTATGTTCTGAAATACTAATCTCTTAAAACATTGACTTTAATCTCCACATTCCCACTTTTGAAACTGAGCAAGGAAAGCCCCAAGTGATAAGCATTAGCAGATAAACACTTATATCCAGAGGGAATTGGAGATACTTTTAAGACCAGCTGGAAAGCATTTCATAAATGTGTGGGAAGTATTTTCTTTTACAATCTATATTTCACTTAGGGCCACGTGACTGATAGTGTCAAGAAGATTGTGGTTAAAACACAGCAAAATGAGCAATTGAATATTGCGGCCAGAGGAGAAAAATATATTATATTAGATAAAAAAACACAAAAGATGTAAATAATATATCAAGGAGGTCACTCAATATGAACTACTAAGTCTCCCAAAGTTATTAAAATCTTTTATTTATGGGTCCATTTTATAAATCATCATTCTTTCTTCCTCCAAAATGTGCTATGTATGAATGACAGAAAACCTATGTTCCGCCAGTGCTACTCTGGTTAATTCAGAAGTTTGGTAATTTTCCTAATGGAAAATACTCAAATTCATAAAAAATGTTCACTGACTACCTGGCAGAGGGCCTGGGACCATATTCAGGATGTGATACAACACATTTATTTGATTGCTTTCTTTTTCAACACACTCTGGAGCTCTCCAAAATTGGTTTGCCTCCATCAAACTCTCTTGGCACAGCTCTTTCCTAGGTCCTTGGATAGAGTGAAAGCATCTACTGTTGGTGTCTCATCCAAGGGAACAGATGAATATACTAGTGAAGATGTGCTAGTAAGGAGCTTCAGATGCAAACGAACTGATCCCAACGTCCTGAGGGAACTTACCTGATGTCAAGGTTGAAAGTCTCAAAAATAAATATGTTCAAATCTTGTTGTTTAGTAAACTAATTTAAAACACACCAAGACAAGCAAAAGGGAAAGCTAGAATAAGTGAGCAACACTACAATACTCAGGGTAGAACACAAATAGGCAGAAAGGTCACACGATCTGAATCCTGGGATAGGCAATCTTCGTACTTCTACCTCTTTCTCTGCCTCATCAGCCTTCCCTGCTGATGATGTTGTGATGATAAGGACCAGAGATAAAGTGACAAGACCACAAGAAGAAGGTACTCCAGGTCAATGACATACATTTACTCTACCAGAGACATTCTAGAACAGGTTCGCCCAGCCACCGCTATAAATTTCCAATTAGCCTGATGAACAGCCCCAAGTTTTGTGTGGATTGTTTGGACAGTGGATATGTGGAACCTCTGTATCTATATCTATCTATATCTCTATATCTAAAATACCTCCCTATTCATTATTAGCCATAATACCTTAAATCTTGTCAGTGACATATAAAATGAACCATCACTGATAAGAATGAAGAATAGAAGACACCTGAAAAAGAAGAGCATCAGAGAGGGAAGACTGGAAGCTTTCAAAAAGGTGCAATCTTTTTTTAATATTTTATTTATTTTTTTTTTAATTTTATGTGTACAAGTGTATTGCCTGCTTGTGTGTGAGTGCACCCATATCGTGCAATGCCGTGGTGGTCAGAAGAGGGCTTCAGATTCCCCTGGAACTGGAGTTAAGGACAGTTCCTAGCTGCATGTGGGTGCCGGGAATCGAACTCCGGTCCTCTGCAAGAGCAGTCAGTGCTCTTAACCGCTGAGCCAACTCTCCAGCCCAGAAAGGTGCAATCTTTAAAACCAGCAGGAAGGGTTAAATTCCAGACTCCACCACTGTCATTATGACCCTTTATAACCTGTATGAATCTCAACATCCTCATTCATAAAATGTAGATAATTATGGTTCCACCTCCTTGGACTTTTATAAGGGTTCAAAAAGGCTCACCACATGAATTCCACTGACTCAAAGAAAGTTTTCATGAATGGTCAATTTCCCTTCCTGTGCATTTACACTGTTGCCTGGAACTGATCCCGTTTTCTTACCTTGAATTCTCTTTTCTGGCCACTGCTAGCTTTCTTACAGCTCATGAGTGGAAAAGGGAAGAGACTTTTAAGATTTGATTTCTGTGGGAAATAGCAAATGGAAGCAACATGTTGAAATTTTAGCTGAGAAGCTCTCATGCCACACCCCTAGAAAATAGAAGTCTCGGGTGAGAAGTCTGTTTGTTCATATACCCTTCAGTGTCCTTAAAATTTAGGCCTCTCTATGGCCTGATATGGAATTTACCAAAGGCCAGGCTAGCTGGAAAATGGAACTGGAAGTTCTGCTCTGTTCTACAGCCTAGGATTCTCTCTGAGTCTCTGAGTCCTCAAGAATTAGGGTTAGGAGGCTGAAAAAATGGCTCAGCAGTTAGGAGCACTGGCTGCTCTTGTGAGGACCCAAGATCAATTCCTAGCACCCACATGGCGGCTAAAAACCATCTGTAATTCCAGTTCCAGGGAATCCAATGCCCTCTTTTGACCGCCACAGGCAATGCATGACACAGGTCACTTACGCATATGGCAGGCAATACAGTCTTACACATAAAATAAGAATAATAAAATATTAAAAAAGAATTAGGGTTCAGCTAAGCCACTGACATTTCACCAGGTTCCCAAGATTCCTGAAGCTGCTCCTAAGCTCCCATGACTAAACTGGGGAAGTTATAAGTACCAGGCAGGAGCTAGCAGAACACTTGCACAAGTCAGTTTTCTGATTCTATCACTTGAAAATCACTGAAAGTATCCCCCGAGAGAGAGGGAACAATACCATTCAAGTTTAGGGGATTGAGACTTGGGGGGGTGGGTATATGTGTGTGCATGTATAATGTATGGTGGTATATGTTTGGAGTATATGTGCTAATATATGTACAACTGCTTGAGCCCTTGAGTGTGAATGTGGAGCCCAGAGGAGGATGTCAGTATTTGCTCCATTGTTCTCTGCCTATTCCCTTGACACAGGATCGTCACTGACCTTAGAGCTAAGCTAGAAGCCAGAAAGGCCCAGAAATCCTTCTGTGTTCACCCACCACAGCTGGATTATTAGACAGGTGTGCCTATGCCTGCCCTCTTACATAGGTGATGGGAATTCAAAAGTGGGTCTTCATTCTTGCACAGCAAGTAATCTACAGAGACGTCTCCCCAATCTCCTTAAGTAACTCATATTTTTTTAATTTTAAAAAATGATTTATTTTTATTTGTACAAGTATTTTGATTGCTGGTATGTTTACTGGTATGTATGTGGTGCCTCCGAAGGGCAGAAGAGGACGACAGAGTCACCATGTGGGTGCTGGGAACTGAACCCAGGTCCTCTTGAAGAACAGTAAGTTCTCTTAATAGATGAGCCACCTGTCCAGCCCCAGTAACTTATATTTTAGAAGAAAAGTTAAGATAAGTAGTCTGAAAATGCCAAAATTTAAGGTAGAGAATGAGAGAAATCAGAAGAAGCATCTAACAAACAAAACTCTATTTACAGAACAATGAAAATAATTTTTTTTAGGGCTGGAGAGATGACTCAGCAGCTAAGAGCTCATTCTGCTTTTAGAAAGGACTTGAGTTCGATTCTCGGGACCTGTGTTGGGCAGTGCACAACTACCTATAACTCCAGTTCCAGGGGATCTGACGTCCTCTGCAGGAACCTGCACTCACATACATATACCCCCACACAGACACATACACATATTTTTAAAGAATCAAGAAAAGAAAACATGTGCTTACTGTATGCCTTGCAGTGTTTTAAAGGCTATATTTATCTTGATTCATCTTCATAAGAACCATACAGGAAGTTAGTAAATAGAATTCTCCCCCAGGTGACAGTTGAGGAGATAGAAGAACAGAGAGATTAAGTAACTTGCTGAGAGTTGTGCAGCCAGCAGGTTGTAAAGGCTGTATCCAAAGGCAGGCAAGCTGGGACTGGCTGGAGTCCATGGATTAATAAGAAACCAAAATTACAGCAAACACTTATTGATCATTGTGTTGAACACTGCCTTAAATGCCTGCTTTATGGCTTGCCTAGGCAGTATAGGCCTATACTTGCAGCACTTAGGAGACAGAAGCAGGAGGATCCTGAGTTGGAATCCAGCCTGGGCTACATAGTGAGCTTCTACCACAAAACAAAACAAACAACATCAACAACAAAACCTGTTTTACATATATCATCTCATTTAATCCTTATAGTGACTTAGTATGGTATCATTATAACCCTGTTTCACAAATGAGCTCACTGGAGTTTGGATACAATGAGTGACTACTAGCCCAACGTCCCACTTCCAGAAGTCTAAAAGAGAAAATCTACTTGAGTTAAAGAACCTTTACTATCTCCTACAACAAACCAAATGTTCTGGGGTATTGCTGATGAATAAACATGAAACACTTTTCCCAACATCTAATTCAAGGGATCTTCCTTTTTGCTGTTTATGGATATCAGGACATGTTCAAACAAAAAGGATCTATTTAAGGACAGAGGTTTCATGGTCTGCTTTTGTTAACTGTTCAGTAAAAAGTCCCATCTGTTTATGCACATCACACTGTGAATTCATTTGTGTTCTTCTACCCAGATGTAAAAGACATTAGCTAATGAGGTCTGTGCTCATGTCAAACAGGGAACGTGCTCAATTATTCCTTAGAACAGTCCCATCGACATCTCTTTCTGCCTCCTGTGAGCATCTTAAGCCCATCCCAGTTGATTTGTCTTGACTGTGGTAAATGGATCTAATTTTTTACCACTTTAACAAAAGGGAAATTCTTAATTTCCATATTCTTTAATTTTTCTATCTTTCTGCCGATCTAAGGCTGCAGTCACTTCTCTGACAGGCTGAGTTCCTCTTGACAGCTTCTTCGGGAGTGAGGAGTTAATGGTATTTTGGGTTTGGGGTTGGAGGCAGGGGAAGTTTGGGGGAGGAAACAGTGAGGCAGCCCAGGATTTCTTTTTAAGTCATGTGCACAATTCACACTGACTCTTAAAAGAGAGCAATGAAACGTAAGGAGGTCATGTGGGCTGACACTGCCATAGGAGTCTGATGTGAGCCCACGAGGCTGTGCCCCAGCAATGACATCATCATGAAAATTGAACAGGGATATTGTTTGGAATTGCAGAAGATTTTCCTGAGATCCCCACCCCCACAACAGGACCCAATGAAATGTGTCAGATCAACTCGCAAAGAAGTTCTATGTTGCTTCCCTTCTATAACTCTAAAGCCATGTGGATACCTCCCTTAGTCCCTCAGTCCCTTAACCCAGCTCTGGCAACCAACAGGACTCAAACTCTGTAAATCAAGCTTCCAGAAAGCCCAATACCTTAGCCTGTGGGGAGGCTCCCCCTCCCCATGCTCAATGGCCCTTAGAGAAAACTAGCGATTAGAAGGCAGGTTTGACATGGGAACTCAATCTGCCTTTATATCCACTTTCTGTCCCAGGCCTTCTCCCTTCTTTTTTCCATGCTTCACCTCCTAAGAAAAGGCTTCCTCCTATTCTGTATGGCAACAGGCATACAAGCTTATTGGGAAGAGATGGCAAATCCAAGGTAGTAACTAGGGACCATCAGGGCCACCATTAGTCTATTTAATGTTCTGTAAGAGTCTGAAGGCAGCCCTTTTTCTAGGTGGGCTGTTGGCATGGAGAGAAGACTGTGAGCAGGCTCTCAGCCCACTTGATCTCTTGGCCAGGAGCCGATGTGAAACACATCAACTGGGGGCAATGATTAAATGTTCATGTCAATATAACACTGCAAATGCCTCAGACATGGCTCAGACACTCCTGGCCAGAGAGAGGAGAGGTAAGAATGCTCTGTGTGGAGGGTGGGTTTTGGAGTAGTAGGGTTAGCTGGAAGGTCACCTTCTGGGTGGTGGGGGAACAGGATGAGCAGAAATGTAGAGGTGAGGAGAACATCAAACCCCATACTTCTTCAAGCAGTTTCTTTTTCCTTTTCGTAGTCACATGCCTTCACTTAAAGTGTTTCCTCAGATTCCTTGGTTTCATTTGCTCACTTTTTTCCCTCAGGTCTTTGTGTGCATGAGGAATCCTGTTCTGATTCTGTCAGTGCTAAGTCTTCTCAGCAGTAAATAAATCGTACCAGTCTCCATAGTTACTAACCTCAATTGTGCCATGAGCTTCAGAGACACAGTAAAACTGGAGATGCTTGAGGCTGCACCAACATCAGATTTCCTGAGTCTCTGAGTAGCTTAACCTTCAGCCTGGGCAGCTGATTTTTCATGACTATCTCTTTGTCTGGTTTTAAGAGATATGTCTGAAATGTAAGAGACATCAATACCAACATACTAGATCAGTGGATAAACAGAAATAAGATTGACTAATAGATCATGAGTCATTTACCTGTCACCACCCTGAACAATGTTTCTTTCAAGTGGAAATATACTTTCAGAACCCTAGTTAGGAAACCAACCAATGAGAACAGCAGGTTGCCAACATTTTTATGTTTGTTTTCTTACTAGCCCAATACAAAGTAATAGTACAGAGGCAAGAAGATTATCAGGATTCTTTTCTACATAGGACTCTTTTCTAAGATCTCTAAGCTACCCCTAAAAGATCATCTGTTCCTCTTCGTACCATTGATGGAGTCTATGATTTGGGGGTCACCTTTTCCATTGCTAGGAAGCTCTTAATGGCTTATTTTGTTTTGAGACAGGCTCTCACTCTGTAGCCCGGGTTGACTTTGAATTGTGATTCTCCTACATTGGCCTCCCCACATTATGGGTGTATGCTATCACATTTGACTTCTTACAGCTTTTTTGAAAACTCTTATTTATATTGAATTTACTGTGTTCTGTCTTACTGACATTCAGCCCCAGGTTCACTTCCACAGACTATAACATGTCTTATGTAACCAGAATAAGAGTCCTGTATTCTAGTCACAATATCTCCTTTAACCTCCCTCCTACTTTGAACAAAGTGAAGTTAGCTTCTTTGAGCTTCCGTTTCCTCACTTGAAAACTGAAAGCAGTGTCTGCCTGGTCGCCATCACAAGGTCAAAATCAGAATTAAATAAAATATTAAAGATAAAGGATCTTTGCTAATGATGAGGTGCTGTATAAAGTTTTGCCTTTATTCTCACATAAGTCTTCCAAATATTTGAAGACAGCTGGTGGTCTCTTGGTCTTTGCTAATGTGATAGTCCTGGGTTTCTTTTCTAGGACAACTGCCTTCAACTGGAAGCTTCCTACTTGTCACTGTCTGTTTTAAACTTAGTGTTAAAAATGACTCCTCAGAGATGGTACAAGTAGCAAATGAGAAGGGTATGGTTTGTCCCCCCTGACTCCAGCATTTCTATTACTACTGCCTTGGAGTACATCAGGGCTTCTGATTTCTATTACTACTGCCTTGGAGTACATCAGTCTTCTAATTGCCTTTTCAGAGTGTTACTATATAGTAAATTAAGGCCAACTAATGTTTCTCTTTTTAAAACAATAGTTTTTTTCTAAGAACATTTTTTAGTTCATGGCAAAACTGAGTGGAGGATACAGAGTTTTCCATCTTCTTCCTGCCTCTAACACATACATAGAGTTTTTTAAATATTCTATTTATTATTTTTATCTTATGTGTATGAGTGTATTGCCTTCATATATGTAAGTGCATCCATGTCATGTCCACACAATATGCAATATGTAAGTGCAATCATGTCATGCCCACGGAGGTCAGAAGAGGGCATCAGATCCCCTCTGGATCTGGAACTGTAATTATGGATGGTTTTTAGCCATCATGTGGGTGCTGGGAATCAAACCCAGGTCCTCTGCAAGAGCAATCAGTGCTCTTAGACATTGAGACATCTCTCCAGCCGAGGCGTTTTTTTTAACATGGATTTTTGTCAAGCCAGACCCATTTTTTTCCTAAGCTCATTTAATGTTAAAATGCATGTCCACGAACAGTTTTATACCAACTGAGGTCATCTCTGTTGAATTTCATAATATTGCTATCATCTCACTCTCAAGGAACAGAGAGGTTCTATTCCTTGATATTATATGGAGCCTAATGTTTGGGCAGAAGTGTGTCACTGGACATCCTCTGAGGAGTCTCAAGGTGTTCAGTGACCAAAAATGCTTAGAGAAAGATCTATGTACTACAGAAGGAGATCTCCCTAACCAAGGTTCCATAACTATCATTCCTGTGGTAAGAAAAGATTGTTTTAATAAGATTTTATTATTAAGATGATTGATCTAGTGAAGTATTTTTAGCATTAATAGATGTTTCTGTTTCTGGAGAGCTGCAAACATAATTGCAGGCCCAAAGTTTGAAAACATGTTTCTTTGTTCTAAGTATTTAATGTGGATTTTTAAAATTAGAACGCTTTTACAATAAAACAATACCTACAGATTCACATTATGCATTGTGTCAAGCAGGAGTGATGAGATATTTTTTCCCCCAAAGGAAAAACCAATGAGTTTAAAAACATGGGTGGAGATTGATGAAGAAAAATTGAAAAGGCTACTTTACCTTCTGCCTCTTCAAAGACACCAAACCAATGGAGCATGGTACCCCTCATTTTTATACTCAAGGATGTATCAAGAGTCCTTTGCATGCAAGTAGCAAACCTATTGCTGGGAGATTTAATTTTACAAAAAGAAAATGTACTTATTTATGTACAGTTAAAACACTCAGGGGCCAGAACGATAGCTCAGAGGATAAAGTCCCTCTTGCCAAGCCTGATAACCCTGAGTTTGATCCCCAGGTCAGGCATGGTGGAAGGAGAGAAATGACTTCCACAAATTTGTCCTCTAACCTTTACTTATGCACCAGGGTATATACACACATGTGTGTGCACACACTAAATAATAAATAAATAAATAAATAAAGTAAAATTGTAACCAAAAATAAAACCAAGGCTTGCAGCAATTCCACACCTGGGTATAAAGAATGCAATCAGAAAATAGCTTTATTTTATTTCATATTTCTATTTTTCTCTGATGTACTTCAAACTTGCTCTTTTCCGAGCTCCTTTTTCTGAACACAAACAATATTTTGATCAAACTGAGTAAGTTTTCAAGTGCTTTTCATCTTATAACTGTGCTGTTTGAAGATATTGTTCAGATTTAATCGTCTCTAGAATCCAAACCTCACTCCTCTTCTTCATATCCATTCCACATTCTAAGTCAAGCCTCCTAGATTTCAGTAACCTGCAAGCAGAAGTGGACCATAGTCTTTATCCAGCCATACCCCAATTGTCTGATGTTATTGCTCCTCCCCAGTTGAAGGGCAGAGGAGAAAGGAGCACTGAAGAAACATAATGAAACGAGGCTTGGTGTTATAGACCCATAATCCCGACACTGGGAGAATGAGACATAGGATTGCTATATAGCAGGACCATGTCTCAATAATCAAGAGCCAGGCATGGTGGTGCACATCTGTAATCCTAGCAATCCAAAGGCAGAGGCAGGTGGATCTCTATGAGCTCAAGGCCAGCCTGGTCTATATAATGAGTTCCAGGCCAGCCAGGGCTACATAGTGAAAATGGAAGAGGATGAGGTATCAGGGGGAGATCTTCAGTATTTACCTCATTCTGTTTTACTTGGCCACTGGTCTCCTCTGTGGGGAAAGTATTCAAATGTCAACTGACTCTTTTGTAGGGAACTTACAGACTTTAGAAAAACACTCAACCATCACTGAGATTCTCCAGCAGTTTTCTTTTCCCTCAAATGGATGGCAGTCTCCTGTTGGCCACTGATTCTCCCTTAGCTCTGTTCAGATAATAACTTACAGATTGTATTCTGGGACAGCATTCTTTGCAGGATGCTTTTACTGCTCATGATGACCACCTGGATTAGTTTATTTTCTTACTGCTATGAAAAAAATACCTCACAAAAACCACATAAAGAAGGGTTTATTTGGGGTCACAATTAGAGAATACAGTCCATCTTGCCAAGGATGTCATGGCGGCAGAAGCGTGAGGCAGTTGGACACAGTGCATCCACAGTCAGGAGGCAGAGAGATGAATGCTGACACTCAGCCCATGTTCTCCATTCTAAGGCTAGGACCCAAGCCAATGGGATGATGTGGCTTATGTGATTTAGGGTGAGTCTTCTCTCCTCAGTTAAGCCTTCCTGGAAATACCCTTATAGACACATCCAGAAATGTGTTTCCATGTGACTGGAAATACAAATTGTCAAGTTGACAATGAAGATTAACAATCACCACTCTAGTCCTTGTTAAGAAGTCCATAACCTTCTTACCACTTCATCAGTGACAATCAGTGACAATAATCAGTGACAATCTTCTCTCTTTGTTCTAAGAGGGACTTCTTCCAGCCTCATGCCTAGGCAAGGAGAAGATGCCATACTCTGCTCACAAACTCCAGAGGACAAAGGTCAATTCACACAAGATCACATAAAAATATGTATATGGATATTCATGGCAGCAATCTTCATAATAGTTCTGTGTTTGTCAGCTTACTGCTACTATAACAAAAAGCTCAAGATAATTGACTTGCAAAAGAAAAGTTTTACTTAACTCATGTTTTATTTTTTTTATTTTATTATTTTTTTAAAATCTTGTGATTTCAGTGGCATCAACATCCAGCAAAGAACACAAACTTTTGGTGACTTGGCCCAGTCCTAGCAACTTCCTTAGCCTTGTGCCCACTCATTTTAGACAATTTAAAATAGTTTTTTTAATATATTTTTTATTTTTTAGAAGCATTTCATCACAGCTTTAACAAACTCAATGACAGTTTCCAGAACAAAGATACATCTCTTTCAAAAGTGGCTATAAATATTTTAGGTTCACAGTTGAATTAATACAGTTATACAATATTGAACTCAGAATAAACCCTGTAAGACATAAAATTGAATGAGTTTTTAACCTCTAATTCATGTTTTTTGAGATTCCAGTAAGCCATCTAGTGAACCTATTGCTCAGGGGTTCTAAAGGCAGTGCCAGGTAGTGATGGAGGAGAGTACATAATGAACCAGGAAGCAAAAGACAAAAAGAGAAAGAGACTGGGTCCCACAGTTCCCTTCAAGAACATTCTTCCGGTGACCTAAGGGTCTCCAATTAAGCCATACCTCTTGAAGGTACCAACACCTCTCAACAGTGCCACCCTCAGGACCAAGTCTTTAAAACCTGTTGGGCCAGCAAGATGGTCCAGTGGGTAAAAGCACTTGCTGAGCAAGCCTGAGGATTCATGTAAAAAAGGCCAGATGCAGTGGTACACATCTGTAATCCTAACACTCCTTGGGCAAAATGGAAGACAGACACAGGAAAATCGCTTAGAAGTTTATAGGTCAGCTAGCCTAGAGTACACACCATAGAAGAAACAATAAGTGAGACCCTGCCTCAGCAAAGTGGAAGGAGATAGCTGACTCCCTTGTCCTCTGCCACACACACACCATGGCTCATGTATGCCCACACACATCATACACACAATAATAATACATAAAATTAAAATTAAAAAATACATAGACTCTTGGGAAACATTTCTCCAAACCATAGCAAGTCCAAAAGTAGAAACCCACATTTCCAACAACAGATGAATAAACAAAATGTCATACAATGAATGAATTCCTCTATAAAGAGGAATGAAGCACAAATGGATGCTACAGCACAGATGAACCCTGAAAACGTTATTCTAACTTTAAGAAGACAGACACTGTAAGATTCCATTCACGTGAACTACCCAGTACAGGTAAACCCATTGAGACAGAAAGCAGACTGATGATTTGAGGGAACCAGGAGGAGAGATGGGGTGTGGCTGCTAATAATATATTGATTCTTTTATGTATAATAAACACTTCTTCCTAAGATTAACTGCACAACTCCATGAATACACTCAAAACCACCAAATGCTTTAAGAGTGAATTTTGGGGACTACGGAGAAGACTCAATTAGTAAAGTACTGCCTTGAAAACACAAGGATATCTGAATTTAATGCCAAGATTCCATATAAAAAATATGAACATAGTGGCACACACTTGTAATTCCAGGACTGAGGAGGCTGAAACAGGCTGGAACTTACTTACCAGACAGTCTAGCCTACTTGGTGAACTCCAGACCAATAAAACATCCTGTCTCCAAAAGAAAAAAGGTGGACAGAGGCTGAAGAATGACATCCAAGGTCGTCCTCTGGCATACACACACACATACACCCATAGATAGATGATAGATTAGATAGATAGATGATGATAGATGATAGATAATAGATAGATAGATAGATAGATAGATAGATAGATAGATAGATAGATATA
>NW_008349068.1:710280-712780 GCF_000622305.1 Nannospalax galili | reverse complement strand
ATAGATGCACATGTGTGGGCTCATGCACACACACACACACACACACACACACACACACGCATCCATACCCATACAGCACTGTGTAAGCACTAGAATTCAAATTCTTCCAGAGCTTGTGTTGCAAAACATGTATTCTTTTGATCTCACTATGTTTACTAAGTAGCATTGTCATTACTGTAACTGACGCAATAAGAGGAAGAAAAAGGTTCCCCCTTCCTTGTACAAATATTAATAAATTCATTGTTTTCTCAAAGGGCATTTCACAGTTTTGCATTTATAGAAGTGGTTAAATGATTTTTGGTCCAAATTCTAATGCTTACCACATTTCTATTAACCAACGAACAAAGCTCTGTTATTGATGTCTGGTTTGTTTCTCCCCTAAAAGGAAATACTTTCCAACCTTCTCCCAACTTCCATTTCCTCCAAATCTTCACTGAACTGGACCAAAAGTTGTCTCAAACTGGGATTTGCCACTTCAGTGTACCTAGAATAAATATCCACTATACCTTTTCAATAGCACGCCCAGTTCCCTGAGCCTCCCAGTCCAGGACTACTCCTGATTTCAATCTTATCTCAGAATTGCTTGGCCTCCATTCTTAACTCAGAAGAGTCCTTGATGTATGTGTGTTTTGTGTGTGTGTGTGTGTGTGTGTGTGTGTGTGTGTGTGTGTGTTCAAATTCTTGATCTTTCAGAGGTTTAGTAAAGAAAGTAAATATGAATATGACACATACAAGTATACAAGTTTAGGAAGGAAATCTAAATCTAAGCCCCTCCCTTTTCAGATGGAGAACAGCATGTCTGGAGAGGTTAAGGAACTGGTAGAGATGCACACAGTTAGCAAGTAGTCACACTCTCTGAGCTGCAAGCAGTGCTGGGCCTACAGAACTCTCTCCAGCACTGTTTTCACTTGGTTCTGCTACATCCTTCCTTGGTAATCTTGCTTATCTGTAATCTAAGGATATTAACCATTCTGAAACCTCCCCGATGGAGCAGCTGTGAACATTAAGATGACATGAGCAGAAACACTTTAAAACCCTTTCAAATGTCAGTAAAAATTATTTCAAACAAAAAAATAAATGCATACCTTAAAACATGGATAATAAAATAATTTATAGTTGAGAAATATTCTGCAAATGACTTACAGCACTTATAATTAAGCTTTCGATTAAATCTAAGTACCAAATAGAACCAAAGAGAAAATAAGATTGTCTCCTGTGTATAGGCTAAAAGAAATCAGCATGTGCCTAATGGAGATTATGCAACTACATGGGGCCTAATGAAAATTAGGTTGTGTCACTAAAAGCAGGGCATTTTACTCTGCCCTTTTTTCCCTTTCACTGTTGACTTACTTTCATCACACCCTGATCAGTAATGGAACTTTGAAGTTATTATCATAATGGAGATGACAGGGTTTTCTTATTCATGAAGAAAGGAAGTGGCCAGGCCAACAGAAGTGAGTCCAAAGGAAAAACAACTCTTTGGACTGATATTTAAACTATATGTTTTTGTTTTTGTTTTAAATTCTGAGAAGCAGGGCTGGAGAGATGGCTCAGTAGTTAAGAGCACTGGCTGCTCTTGCAGAAGACCTGGGTTCAAATCCCGGCACCCATATGGTGGTTAACAACCAGCTATAACGCCTGTTCCAGGGGATCTGTAACCTGGAAGTTCCTCCAAAAGGCTAGAATTGATAAGGGGGGCGGGTTAGAGACCCATGCTGAGTACACTGGGAAAAGGAGTGGAGCTGTCCCCATATTGAAAACAGGGAACGGAGCTGCAAATGGAGCAAGTGGGCAAGTGGCTGCATAAGAAGAGCTGGGAGAAGAAGGCCTTTGACAAAATTCAACATGCATTTATGTTCAAAGTCCTAGAAGGCATTGGGCTGGAGGGAACATAACTCAACATAGTTAAAGCCATATATAACAAACCCACAGCCAACATCATTCTAAATGGAGAAAAACTGGAAGCATTCCCATTGAAATCAGGAACCAGACAAGGCTGTCCACTATCCCCACTTCTCTTTAACATAGTACTTGAAACTCTTGCAAGAGAAATAAGACAAGAGAAGGAAATTAAAGGAGTAATAATTGGAAAAGAAGACATCAAGTTATCCCTTTTTGCAGATATTATATTATATCTAAGGGATGCCAAAAATTCCACCAGAAAACTCCTAGAAGTTATTAATATGTTCAGTAAAGTGGCAGGATACAAAATTAACCTACAGATTCTATAGCCTTTCTATATACCAATAACAAGCAATCAGAGAAAGAGCACATGGAAACACTCCCATTCACAATAGCTGCAACATAATAAAATATCTCAGAGTAAACCTGACTAAAGACATTAAAGAGCTCTACAGTGAAA
The DNA here is from genome assembly GCF_000622305.1 of Nannospalax galili. NCBI lineage: Eukaryota > Metazoa > Chordata > Mammalia > Rodentia > Spalacidae > Nannospalax > Nannospalax galili. The sequence goes on along the minus strand of NW_008349068.1, from coordinate 710,418 downwards.
TTTTTAAATCATTAAAGAGATTGAGGAAGACATCAGAAGATGCGAGGACCTCCCATGTTCATGGATTGGAAATTAATATTGTGAAAATGACCATCCTACCAAAAGTCATTTATAGATTCAATGCAATGCCAATCAAAA
>NW_008349068.1:709672-710088 GCF_000622305.1 Nannospalax galili | reverse complement strand
TAGTCATAAAAACAATATGGTACTGGCATAAAAATAGACCCATAGACCAATGGAACAAAATTGAAGACCCAAATATGAGTAATTGCAATTTTAGCCACCTGATATTTGACAAAGGGGCCAAGAACATTAACTGGAGGAAAGACAGCATGTTTAGCAAATGGTGCTGGCAAAACTGGATCTCCACTTGTAGAAGAATGAAACTAAACCCCTATCTTTCACCCTGCACAGAAGTCAATTCCAAATGGCTCAAAGGCCTCAATGTAAAGCCTGAAACTATTAGAAGAAAACATTGGGAAAAACTTTCAAGATATAGGCGTAGGTAATAATTTTCTAAACCGGACATCAATTGCTCAGGAAACAAGGGCAAGAATTAACAAATGGGACCTCATTAAACTAAAAAGTTTCTGTACATCAAA
>NW_008349068.1:707098-707419 GCF_000622305.1 Nannospalax galili | reverse complement strand
CAGATCAAGAAATATATGTCTAGGTAAGGTTTATCTGAGAACAACTTGTCTCTGCCCAAGATTTATCTACATGACAAACAGTAATTAAAAATACTAAACTGGTGGAACTAACCTTCTTGGGTGTTTAACAGACATACTTTCAGGCCTATAATAATTTGGTCAAAGGGACATAAAGGACAATTTTTGCTCCTTGCCCTCCTAGGTGAACTAGTTCCAGGGGACTATGAGCATCTCTCAAAATGTCCTATAATGGTGGTGGGTCACCTGTCCTCTTGATCAAAGAGACCAAGGAGACCCCCACCAGATGGACTTCAACCAGTA
>NW_008349068.1:706222-706523 GCF_000622305.1 Nannospalax galili | reverse complement strand
GAGTATAAGGGCTCTAGTGGGGGGAGGGAGGCTATGGGAGGGTTCTATCTGGAAGTGGATGTAAAAATAAATAAATAAATTTAAATTGAGTTTCAATCACTCTGAACCACATTCAAGCAATGACCCTCGATGAAAAACTACAGGCTAGCAATGGCTGCTGAGAAAGGGATACTCAATTTTCTTCAGGAATCCACCCTCTGATAAGTTCCTCAATTGTAAGTGGTCAACCCTAAACACATCTACATAAGGCATCACTACTTGGACTCTGTGTGTGTGTGTGTGTGTGTGTGTGTGTGTGTGT
>NW_008349068.1:684976-705933 GCF_000622305.1 Nannospalax galili | reverse complement strand
CATTTAATTTTATGTCTTATAGGGTTTATACTGAGTACAATATTGTATAACTGTAATAATTCAACTGTAAACCTAAAAATTTACAGCCACTTTTGAAAGAGATGCATCTTAGCTCTGGAAATTGTTATTGAATATGTCAATGTTGTTGTAACAAAATGCTTCTTCTAATTATACGGTTATTAAATAAATATTTTTTTTAAAAAAAAGAAAAGAAAAAGAAAAGCTGGGAGAAACCACGCTGATGGCCTCATCTCTCAACTTTGTAAGTGACCCCCTCATGGATATCATAAACTATGCAAAACCCAAATAGAATGTGTTATGTCAGTTTTGTCAGTCCACGTCAGGACCACAAGACCCTGAGTGAGCATGGGTCTCTCAGTGGAGAAGGGAAAATTTAGTGTAACAGGATCCAACACCCTCTTCTGTCCTCCTCAGGCACTGCATGACACAGGTGTACTTACACACATGTAGGCATAACACTCATACCCATAAAATAAAAATATATCAATCATTTTTTTAATTCTGAGAAGCAAAAATGGGAATGGTAGAAGTAAAGGGGCAATGAAAACCACACAGAAAGAACTGAAGAAAAAAGCTAGAGCCACAGAACTGGGGCTTCACTAGATGAATTTAGCCACATTCATGACCGTACTATGGAGGACTAGTTATCCAGAAGGATAAATTAAGAAAGAATTTTTTTCTTTTCCTTTTTTATTAAATTTTCAAGTTGGCATACAAAGTCATGGGTTCCATTCTGGCATTTTAGTGCATGTGAGCTGTTATGCTTTATTCTAATTCACCCCAGTTCCCTTCCTTCCCCCCAGAAAGTGCTGCTTTCTGCCTTCTTACTCCATGCATTCTGTCACCTGCTCTACCTCCCACCTCCTTCATTCCTTAAGATCTCTTCTTCTCCTCCCATGATCCCCTTTCTAGTTTCATTACACACACACACACACACACACACACACACACACAAAACTTTAAATTTGGCTCTTCATATGAATCTGGCTTATTTCATTTAATATAATGATTTCCAGTTCTACCCATTTTCCTGAAAATGACATGATTTCATTTTTTAATGTACAACTGCATAAAATTCCATTGTGTATATGTACAATATTTTCTTTATCCATCTGTTGATAGGCATCTAGACTAGCTTCCTGTCCATTGGGAATAGTATACCAATAAACATGTGTGTGAAAGCATCTCTGTGATATGTTATCTCAGAGTCCTTCAGGTGTATACCTAGGAGTGGTAGAGCTAAAATAGCTAGGAATTCCTCTTAATTTAAGCATTAAGAAGAGACACTTCCCCTGCAACATGTAGCAAACTTTATACACAATAAACCCATCCTGTGCACAGTTATTAATTATAGCCACTTCCTCATACACCCCCAAATTCCTAAACTAGATCACTTCATTTGCAGGACAGGAATGGCTAGCTCAGCTCTTTTTGCTTGCCTCCTCTTTTCTTTCTGTCGGGAAGATTAAATGGTGGTAGAACAAGTCATAAGTGAGATAAGACCAGAAACTAAACACCTCCCCTTGAGGGAAACAGGCAGTTATTCAGACTAGTCAGGTAGGTAGGGTACAGTGTCAGGAGAGTAAAAATAACAGGCAGGTGGGTGGTTGAACAGGTGGAAGAATACAGCATTATAAAATCCTAGAGCAAGTGGTAACAGAAATCCAGACAGCAGGAAAATCTAGTGACTAGTCTGGTGGCTGGAACCCTGAAAGGCACTAGAGTTCAAGGGCAGCTTGGCAGGATCAAGGCAAAATTTCTACTCCAAAAGAATCAAAGGTTTGATCAGAAATTAAGGTAAAGATTAAGGATACGGGAAAATAGGACAAAGGCCCAGTTACTCCCATTAAGACACGAGGTAGAAATTTGGTTCAAGGGAACAGGCAAAAGGCTCATTATTGGAAGTAAGGTATAAAATTAGAACAGGCTGGCCTGTTGAACTGTCAACTCTGGCTGGACATGCTTTCTTTTTATCTTCTTAAGTTGAAAGAGGTCCCCAAACCTGGAATAAAGATAAATAGAAACAAAAGTATAATCTTCCTGATTGGACTACATGTTCCTGTCTGTATCATTATTATTATTATTAATTATTATTATAGTAATATTTACTTATTAATTTAACCAATACATAATATATAGCACCTACTACGTTTCAGGCATTCTACATATCCCTAAATATTAATGCCTAGAGCAATCCTATGAGGTTGCTACAATCATGAGCCTCCTTTTACAATAAGCATGCTAGGCACCGAGAAGTTAAATAACTTGTCCAAGGTCACACAACTGGCAAGAGGTAAAGCAAGAATTTAAAACCAAACATTCAGACTCCAAGTCTTTATTTCTAGATGCCACCCACATCACATTGCTACCTTTGTCATGCCCCATCTCTATTTCTGTCCCCCTCTACAGTCTACGGTTCCTACTGTCGAGGTCTTGAATCACCTCTACATCCCCAGAGCCTAGGCCGAGCCTAGCATATAGGGAGCCTGGAATAAAGGAATGAAAATCTGCCTGCCATACTGAATGCACAAATAGCAAGGCCACAAGATGCTTGACAGAAGAAGCAGCTGGATTGGGGTAGCATAATCTGCATGGCTGGGCAACAGAAGGCAGCCAGTATCCAAGGCAAAGGGAGGTGCGAGGGTATGGCTCATAACAGGAGCTGCGGGTGAGTACCTTTAAAAAGTAGCTGAGGTCAGAGAAGGCTAAGACACAGGAAATGTTTGCACAATGAATGATCTGCTACTTATAAATGCCCCACCTCCCACTTGCTCTGTGATATTTTATGTTCAGCCTCACATTTGAGAGAATATATGGTCTTGGTCAACCACAATTTGCACACGGAAATGACTGTTCCCATAGATCATTGTCATTCTATACGATTGGCACACAACCATCTCTGGATAAGAGTCAGCTATAATAAGCACAGCTTGTATTCAAAATATCCAAAGGACAGAGTGCTAGTAAACTCTCTCTAGATAGCATGAAGCCAGAAAGGTCAATTCTGAGAAGGGCCTTCATAAACGTTTGAACATTTAATGGTCCCTTTCCTGCTGTTGTGCACAAATATGGATAAACCTAGGAGTGAAGGTGGACAGATGGAATGTCCACAAGTTTCTTACTCACTTATCAATCCCTCTCCAATCAGAAGTCTCAAGCTGGACAAGTTAGTAGTCAGGTGGCATTCCTTGTAACTTCAAGAGGAAAATAGTTAATATTTATTGAACACACTTGGCACTGAATGCTATTCTAAATGCCTCACATACATTAACTTATTATAAGAAGAATCATAACAGCCTCCATTTTGTAGAAGCAGCGAGACTAATGAACTTGGGCAATTTGTCCAAGGTCACATGCCAAATAATTAGTAGAAAGAGGGTTCAAAGTCAAACCAGTTTGTCTCCAGAGTCTGTGCTTAGAACCACAGCATGAAACGGATCATCGGCACTTGAGTACAGCAAATCCTAGAGTGACTAGCATGTAAAGCTGAGTTCAGTAGCAGCTCAGTTTCAGACACTCATTTGGAACCCTTGGACTGTATACATGCTCAGGACTGGCTTAAATCACCCAGAATGCAGTCCTCTAGGTGTAATGGACACTAAGAAGTGTAAGAATAGCAAAGCAATTCCACAGAAGCACAGTAGAATCTCCTGGTAGAGCCTTTTTTTTTTTTTTTTTTTTTTTTTCTCAGCTGGCCTAGAACTATGTAGACCAGGCTGGCTTCAACCTCATAGGGATCTGCCTGCCTCTACCTCCTGAGTGCTGGAATTAAAAGTGTATAACACCACACTGGTCCAAGGCTTACTCTAACTAAGCCATGATAATGAACCCTGCTCCACACTAGTGATTGGTGCAAACTATAATTTTTTCGAGCCGTGACTTCTATACCTGCTGCTCCCAGCACACTTTCTTCAGGCCACACTTATTCTAATTAGAGAGTGTCTTAACAGGACTAGGATGCCTTTGGCATCAAATTTCTATTTTGGCAAGAAGCCAGACTAAGAAGGCGCTCCTCAGAGCGTAAGGACCAAGCCCATCCAAAGCAAACAGTTCCCATCACTGTTTACAGTGGAACAAGCTTCTTTCTTTAAATAAGGCGAATGTGGAAAATCACTCTGCCGGACATGGCTTGTTATTGTAGCACTTCTGAAACTTCAGGAGGAGTCCTGCCTAGCCAAGAGATCTAGCACTCCTCCAATGGGGAAACCACAGGTTGGGAAACACAATAAACATCCTATCAGAGCCTATAAAGCTGTTATTGTTTCTTTAAAAGCACATCTTTATCATAATTACTTAGATGATCTCCACCTAAACAGCCCCTCTTGGCCCAGCTTGGAAATTCTCCCCACTTTTCCTTGGCTCTACCCAGAAGGACTGCATAATGTGTCTGTGTTCCTCTGGACTGACATTAATTAGCAAGGCCAGAGAAAGACCTTGGTAAGCTGCATGCTAGTCATTAGCTTTCCCTGCTCAGTCATTGTATCTTCCTATTAGACATAAAGACTACATATTATTTACTGGAAACCTTGGAGACAACCAACAATGCATACTAAATAAAAAATATATATTTGTGAGTATTCACAGACCCAAGTCTGAAAGTTGGTGAGTCAAAGCAAGGCATCTGGATGATATACCCTTCAGCTGACAGCTTTATGGAACACCAGAGAAGGTAGGTATAAGAGAAAAGGCGCACATGATTTGGATGAAGCCATGTGGATCTCAGCTGTCTGTATCTCAGTTTTAGTTCCCAAGTACCAGGCATGTCTGGCTCAAGCTTAATGGAATCTTCATTGCTTTAAATTCTGAAATGACTAGGCCAACTAAAATATCCATGTTAAGTGTACTTGGAATAGCAATACTTATTTATATGGAACCTGATCTAGAAACAGAAACAGTACACAAAGAGAAAAACCACTCATTTTGGACATCTCCATTCCTACAGTATTAAAAGGGGAGGAGTGGGCCACAAGGTGGAACAGCTATCTTTAAGAGCTTACTTCTATTTAAAATACAGTGGGTAGTCAGCTTAAGGAGGTTAATTTGTAACTGATCAAGATCCTGATAGCTAATGATCATGGGAACTCCTGGCTCTGCCTTCCATATGTACAATGGGGAACAGGAAGGCCCTTTGCAGCATCTGCTTCTCTTGCCCTCAACTGAAAGGCAGAGAGTAGACGTCAGCTCTGCTGTCAGATTGGCTAATGTGCTAGCACGTGCTGCACATGCCCCAGAAAACGCTCCTGCCGGCAGATCAGCTTTTATATCTCTAATCCCAGGAATTTGGGAGATGTGCATGAAATTACAGTCTCTGCTCTATCAGTCCAGGGAGTAAACAGCACCAACACCAGGCCCCAGGGCTATCAATTTGCTTATCATTCCCAAAAGCCTTAAGAATATAAATATGTATATCTTTGCATATGTCTTTTAAATAAGGATTGCTTGAAATTTGAAAGATGTACTTAAGTCTGATGCCAATCTTTTTAAGTGGGGAAGATAAATTATAAAAAGACTCCAGAAGGTTTTTTTCATTCAACCTTCCCCCATCTCCTCTTAGAGGCACCCCAATTCCCTATTTCCCCCAACTTTATGTCCTCTTTGTTTTTAAAGCCTATTGAGTACAAATATTATTGAGACTCCAGAGGTGTTTTTTTTTTTAATTTATTTACTTTTACGTGTATGAGCATTTTGCCTGCATGTATATAGGTGCACCACATGTGTGCAGTGCCCACAGAGGTCAGAAGAGGGCATCAGATCCCCAGAAACTGGAGTTATGGACAGTTATTAGATGCCACTGGGTGCTGGGAACCACACCCAGGTCCTCTGGAAGAATAGCCAGTTTTCTTAATCACTGAACCATCTCCCAACACTCTCCTCACCCAGAGTTTCAAAGAACATTTCCCCTTGCCAGCTAGTTTTCATTGTACAGGAAGATAGTATGCAGGCTGCTAGGGGAGAAAAGTCATCAACAGTCTTACCCAGATGAGAACTCAGCATGCTGCAACCAAATTGTCATGGAAGATGTACCCGCTAATGCAATAGTGGCATGACTGTTGTGAGAGTAATCAACCTCTTCCTGGTTGGATTTGAGGCCTGCTTCACAGGAGGGAATTCATGCCTGGAACTGAAACCTTGTCAAAAGCCCATGGCTGGGGAAGTCATAGTCCCTGGATCCAGTAAGACCAACAACCTACTATTGTTGTTTTGCTAAATGGACATGTTATCAAACTGCCTTTTAAATATTTATACTTATACCCATAGATTAGTGCTGCTCTCACCCTGACCAAGCAGAGAAGCTTTTGTTTGCAGTGGTTGATGGTTAATGCAAAGACTCACAACCAGTCAATGTGCTGAAACTATGTGACTTTTGAGTGCTCATCCTTAAACAGAACAGGCTTGGGAAGGGGGCAGAAAGAATGTAGAAACTTGAGGATGTGGAGGAGTGCTGTGAAACACTGTGTTCTGGATATGACATGACCATTACACTCAAGGACTCCAAGTAGGTGCCATTACCTGCACAAGATCTGCATGAGATGGGGCCCATCAACATTACACCATAGATTGGGGAAGGACCAGGCCCCACCTCTCCCTGAGGAGTTAATGGCCATTCATTATTGCTGGTCCGGGGAGGAGGTTCCATTTTCTTCAGGGGTGTAGCCACTGGTAAACTGTCCATATTCCAGTAAATAACTCCTGACTCATGCTCACACAAGCAGCACTGATTAAACTCAGGGACACTCAGTGGACACCCACCACCAAACAAAGCAACAACAGTAAAAAAGGCATAAAAGTAGGAGAGTGAGTTGTTGGAAAGAAAGAGTTCAGTGGGCATGTGAAGGGGATGAAAGAAGGTGATAGAAGGGGGATGAAAGAGGGGGAAATGGCCAAAATACATTATATACATGTATGAAACTATCAAAAAATTTTAAAAATTAATAACTTTAGTTTTTAATGTGAGGGAGGGATGGAATCATTTCATAATTAATACTAGATTATTTTAAAACACAATTTAGAAGCATATTCCCTAAGTAATAATCTAGTTGCTATTATTGGGAGGGTTTTATTTTGTTTTATTAAAATTTTCAATACCAACCTCCATTCATCTTTTTTTAAGCTTCTTTGAAATTAAACTTGTTAAATACATATACCACATCAAACCAGAGCCACAAATTTCAGTTTGAGTCAGTTGTGTTTGCTTTCTGTTTATTTATAAACCCTGACTCCTCTCCTAGAGGGCTTGAAGTTGCAAAGTCAGTCTCACCAGTCTTTCTGCATCCAAGAGTTGGTAAAAACCAGTATTTCTGGTTTCTTACAGCCTGTGGAACCTTACAAGTACTGATTCATAGCAATCTGCGACCTGTACAGACTGGCTCCAACAACCCTCAAAAGTACTGGCCGTGCTCACCTGCTTTATCAGCCAAGCAGAGCCAGCCAAAGACTTGACCCCTGTAGAGGCTGAGTCTCTCTTATCAGTGCAGAGTACACAATCACTTCTACCACTGTACTCCTAACTCTACCTGACAAAAAGTATATCCAACTTCAGAGCAATGTCCCAAAGACAAAGTGTCCTACACTCTGATTGTCAACTGTCAACACAGCCAGCATAATCATACTTCTGCCAGCTCACAGGGCACATGACCGAGTTCTGTTATTGCTGTGCTTTCATCTCATCCAGACAGCTTTCCAAATGTAGGCTTCCCTTTCACCTGTTTTCATTGCTCATTAGGAGCCAGAGATTTTCCAGGAAATCCCTCCTAATGGCTGGATAGGTGATCAATGTTTAGATAGCCCAGAGACACAATGTTCCTGCTGGGCTGTGACCTTGTCACCCCTCACCTAACTCTCCACAATTTTCATGTAAGAGCTTTCAGGGAGGAAATATTTTGATTCCACAGAAACCAGGACTCATGATGTAAGAGGCAACTTTTCTCTCTTTAGTTAGAATTGAATCAAGACGATTATCTGAAGCATCACCCTCTAGGTCTATCATATTTTAATTTTTAAAAATGTATTATGTTCATTAAAAGAATATGAAAGATAACTTATTCCTAAATGTTCTTATAGATTCAAATTAGAAGGTAGGCTTGACTTTCTCCAAAGCTCTTATAAAATCTTACTGGTATAGAGTGACCAGAACACAGTTTGTCCAGCTCTCCTTGAAGCCCCACCTGAGAGCTCTCCGATGCCCTTTCTTCAACCAGCCTTTCTTCCTCAGATTCACCATGATTCCTGATGAAGAGAAAAGAAGTGGGCAGCCATAGTCTAACCCTCATTACTGTTCAGGAATTTCACTGTCGGACTCCCTTACCTTCTGCACTTTCTCAGATCTGACTGGCAAGCTCTTTTTCAACATCAAAGTGGACTTATAGGAAAAATCTTTTCCTTTCAAAAGGATATTTTTTCCACTCCCAGTATCAAAAAGCCCTTCACCAAAGCAGCTCCACATTCCACACCTAATACATTATCTAGCACATAGTAATATCAGTAATTTTTAAGTGGGCAGATAAAAGAATTTATTCTCTTTAATTCTCCTCTTTCAATTCCAATCCTCTGAGTATCCTTTTTTATTTCTAAATTGTTAATCCATTAAGGGCTCTTTCAGAAGGTTTGTGAAGTCAAAAGTGAGACAATCCCAAGTATAAATCAAATAGTCCCATTCTAATCGCTTACAATGTTGTGATGGTTAATATTGGTTGTGGACATGACATAGAATCACATAGGAGATAAGCTTCGAGGCATTTAACTGTGCACATCATGAGCTCATGGGCTGGAATCCTGGACTGAATAAAAAGGCCAGGTGTGGTAGCGCACGCCTTTAATCCCAGCATTTGGGAGGCAGAGGCAGGTAGATCTCTGTGAGTTCGAGCAAAAAAAAAAAAAAAAAAAAAAAAAAAAAAAGGAGAAAACAATCGATCACTGACATTCAGCCTGCCCTGTTCCTGACTATGATACAAAGTGCATGTTCCTGCTGCCTTGCTGTCTCCACCATGATGGGCTGTACCTCCAAACCATAAGCCAAAATAAACCTTTCATCCTTAAATGGATTTTGTCAAGTTTTTTCATTCCAACAAGACACATCACTAACACAAGTGTTAATTCCACATTCAATATTACTTTCAGTAAGTAAAAGTAACTATCTAGATTTATCTCAATGGTGCTTCCATTGTTCTTTCTTTTTTCATGGAGTATCAGAACTCTCACAGATATCAAGGATTTCTAACTGCCCAATCTTTCTGAGCACACAAGACTTGAAAAAATAATGGCATAAGAAAAAAAAATAATAACGATGTCAAGGCCAGGCATGGTGGTTCACACCTTTAATCCCAGCACTCAAGAGGTAGAGGCATATAACTCTTCATGAGTTTGAGGCCAACCTGGTCAACATAGAGAGTTACAGGCTAGCCAAGGATATATAATGAGACCCAGTCTCAACAAAACAAAACAAACAAAACAAAACAAAACAAAACAAAGTGAATAGCAATATCAAGTATGGCATTACATGCCTGTAGTCTCAATACTTGAGGCTGGAGTCAGAAATCTCAAGAGTTTGAGGTCAGCCTAGGCTACATTGAAGGCCAGTTCTCCGTTATGGTAGCACACACCAATAGTCATCTTCCTGAACATAATGACAGGAGGATTGGAATTTTAAATGCAGCCTGGGGTACACTGAGAATCTTGCCTCAATTTAAAAATAAAAGAATGGCATAGAAATATTATTGTCCTACTACAGATCTTTATTTTACTAAAAAAGAAAATATTGCTTGAAAAAGAGGATAGTATTTATAATGGTGCTGGAAAAATTCATAAGCAAATCACATTTTTTCTGCATCTTTATTCCCATTCACAAGATTCTGTTTATCCATACCATCTGAAATCAAATGGGAGCATGGTTGGCAATAGGTTTTGAAAGACTGGGGACAATAAAGAAACAAAAGATGTTATTGCAATTTTCTTGTCTCCGAAATTATCAGATGTTAATCCTACAAAAGAAGGCAAGTGGAGATGTTTGCCACATTGTCTTGTAGCCAGAGTGCCATTGCTTCATCTTCAATCACTCGAGAGGCCACTGACAGCCCTGGGGTCCAAAGAGAAGCACACAAGCCAAAAGGACCAATCAGTGCTTCAAGTCAGAGAAAACCAGTGACTGAAGTGGTTTCACATGCTAAGCCCTTTGAAATAGAAACTTCTCTGCTATAATCCACAACCTAGTCTAGACATCACTTACTTCTGTGCCCAGTGATATGTAGTTTCTATTCACAGTATTAACAAGTGTGAATAACAAATGTGAAGACCAGGCACTCCATTATCTCAAGGAAGGGTTTATGTGTGAGAATGACTCAGAAGCCTCACCAAATGGTGTTATTGCATTAGCCCCCTGACATTAAAGGACAGAGTAGTTAACCTAGCATGAAAATTTGTGATCTTTATGTCATTTGTCTCGTAAATGTCAACAAATTTTAAATAATTTATCCGACTTTTCCATTCTGCTGAAGAACTCTCTCACCCATCACCTTCTAATCACTAAATCACAATTTCTTTATCCACTTTGAGTGCTCAGTTGTGATCCTCAACAGCTCAACCTCTTCTGAAGTCCTCTGCAAACCCCTTCACACTGCACACTCAAGTTTCTCATTCTACTCCTTCAGGGTCTTGACAACACTTCCTCTATTTTCTCTTGTCCTCTAAAACTGTGTTGTCCCTAAAGTTCTCAAAGCTCTTCTTCTCTTTTCTGTGTAGTGGACAGGAAGGCAAGGGGCATGCATGTGTGGAGGTCAGAGGGCCATCTTGGATGTCTGTCTTCCCCTTCTACCTGGTTTGAGGCATCTCTGTTGTTCACTGTTGTTTTCCAGTCTAGCTGGCCCAGTCTAGCTGGTTCACTGCTGCATTTTTCAGTCTAGCTGAGCGATTATCCTCTCAGTCTCCCACCTCCCCATAGGGGTACACTGGGATTACAGAGGCTCACATTACTGTGTACAGTGTTTATGTGGATTTTTGAGGATCCAAACTCAGGTCATCAGGCTTGCTCAGTAAGCACTCTACACAGTGAGTCATCTCTCCAGCCCCACTGTGTAGTTTTCTTGGTTCAAACTTATACTATTATACTTACATGTCCAGCCATATCCCTAGACTCAAATTCTCTCCAAATAAGTTTCCACCTACGACATCATACCCATCGTATTTCATCCATTTCCTAAGTGGCACATCCATAGGCAAAACTACTATCCCTCATGACTTCCATATTTCCATGGATGGCTTCGCCATCTTTCTAGCACCCAAAATCTTGAAGATCCAAATTGAATTCTTCCGTTTTACTTTTCTCAGACATTGTTCTGTTTCAGGCCACTGTGGCATACTGCTATAAGCTCACACATGCCTTCCTCTCTTATGGCCTAATGTATATGTAGCTTCTGTTCCTTGCTAGAGCTAAGACCCTTGAGAAAAAACATGCTTTGCTCGGTGTAGGCCACCCTGCAGATCTAGCGCAGCACCTGGTACAAAGTGAAAAATAACTTAGTTGAAGGAGCCATGCATAGTGGAACATGTCACTAATCCCAACACTCAGAGTGCTGAGACAGGAGGGTGGTGAGTTTAAAGCCAACAGGGCCTCAAAGTGAGACCCTATCTCAAAACACACACAAACCAAAGAATAGCTAAAAAGTCAAAAGTAAGAATTCTCAGATTTATTTTACTGTATCTTCCGCTGTCCTTTGTCATCTACAGTCAACACTGAGCTATAATTATATTTAATCTTAGTACTCAGAGGAAAACTACCAAAGAAATGTCCTAAGTAATACCATAGCATGCAGAGTTCCTGCTGTATAGAGTTTATTGTGTGTGTGTGGCCCACATTTTCAGTCACTGGTAACCACATGAAAAAAAAATCTATATTTGGAAGGGACAGTGAAATGTGTGGGGAACCAAATTCATGTGTCTTGTTAAAACTATCCCCTTGGTTTGCTTCTTCAGTAGTGGACTCCCTTCTCCAGTTCCCTGTAATTTGTTTGTCCTGTTATTACTCCCACACTTGGTTATAAGAGCTCTGTATTGCTAAAGCTACATTCAAAACATTATGACTTTAATTCACTGAAAGCGCACTCCTCTAAGAGTGACTCAGCATTGTGATGGCACCCACGCACTTGCTTTTGCTGAGTGCTTCTGCCAGCTCTGGGTTTGGTTCTGCTTGGAGTTAACTAAGCACATATAACAATTTTTAGGTTTATGGTTCATTTGTTTACTTTTGTTTTGATAACATAACTACAGTGGAAAGGTAACATGGTTGGGCTTTTTGATTTCCTGGCCAGCATTTAATGCATGGATTTAATTCACCAATAGGAAGAAAACAGATATTGAACTTCTTATAGCCTGAAGCACTGAAAAGAAGCTTGTACCAGCCTGCACTCTGCCACAGACAGGTTTAATAAAATTTGAACAAATCATTCCATTGGTCTCTTTCTACAGGTAAATGAAGCATTTTTAAGAGCAGTTCACCGCACTCAACATTTTTTGTTTTTTTTAATGTATATTTTTATTGGATTTTTGTGCATTTCACACAATAAATCTTAATCATATTTAGATCCCCTCCTGCATCTAAATTCCCCAGCCCCCACCAGATTTCATGCATTCTGTCATATATGTTAAGGTTAATCAAGTCAGTCTTTTGTACTCAGATGTCCCTTGGTGCAAGTTCATCCACTGAAGTCTTGTCAGCCTATCTAGAGTCACTCCCTTAAAGATCAATTCTCCCTCACCCAGCAGTCACCCATTGTCAATAGTTCTTCGGTTAAGGTTGGGGCCTGTTGTCCACTTCCCCAGTTCTATGCTGTATTTTTGTCTGATTGAGTCTGCATGGGTCTTGTGCATGATGTCACCATTGCTGCAAGTTCACAGGAGCAAGTTTCCAGAAGCCTGTAAGACCCTGCTTCCTTCCGTTCATGCACCAACCCTTGTACTTACAGTCTTTCCGCCCTTGTAGGGGACATTTCTTATTCAAATATAACAGATGCTGAACACACTTGAAATCACTGTTCTCAGGGAACACCTAAATCAGAATGTAACCAAGGCTACAAGGCAAGCAAACTTGTCCGGCTAGTGGTCAGTATAAAGCTAAAACATAAATACCAACAATGTTCATCTCTGAAAAATTTACTGTCAGAAATGCTACAAGAACAGAATGAAAGATACATTTACAAACCAAGTTTGAGTCACATTTAAAGGCTGATAACATTTCAAGCTAGTGTTTGGACATTAGCACTCTTTGAACATTGGTTAAAATAGATCTCTGAAACATTACTGCCAGACGGTTTTTAGTGGAGTGACGTTCAGGTAGAATCACTCCTCTCCTTACTTTTCTTCATTTCCTACAATCCACGTCTCATCAACTGTTCCTACCTCATTCCATCTCTTCTCCTTCACACATCCACATTCCAGGCAACTGAACAGCTAATTTACTGCCTCCTCATGAATCTGTGCTTCTCCTTCTTCTGACCGGATATTCACTTTATCTCTACCTCCCAAGTAATTGCCATTAATTTCTACTTTCCATTTTGTTTTTCTTATTTATACCTTGATTTTTTTCTGCTAACATGTAAATTCCCTTAGAGTCAAACTTTTGTATGTATATGAATTAGAGCAGATGCCCAATTTTGATGTACAGAAGTCAGTTAAAATACCTCAGAATAGAAGTATAGATGTTAGGCTGGAAAGACGACTCCACAGTTAAGAGCATTTGCTGCTCTTGCAAAGGACCCAAGTTTGGTTCCTCACACCACATTAGGAGGCTCACAATTACCTCTAACTCTAGTTCCAGGGGATATGACACCATGACACCTTCTTCTGGCCTTTACTGGTACCCACACACACATGGCATATACACACAGACACATAAGTAAAAATATAACTAAAAATTTTTGAAAAATACAGATGCTTCCAAAGTTATGACTGACTGGAAAGTTTTTCGTGGCTTGGTTGTGTCTTGTAGGTCAATTATGTATGAGCTCTCCCTTTGGGTTCATGGTCATTGTTAGGGTTAGTGTGGCCTCTCCTGATATGCTTTCCGTTCTACGTTTGCTCTATGCTAAGCTTCTCTATTGTTGCTGGTTCTTCTTTAGCATATAATGGCTTCACAACAGTTTTTCTATAAGCTTTATCAGAAGCAGCACAAGGTATATGTTTTTAAATTGTCATGAAAAGGACAAAAAAAAACAGTCAGTTGCTATTTTATTTCTTCTAGATCAATGCCAACAATCCTGAAGCAGTCAGCCCATGGTCGATACTGTCTTTCCAAGCCTCCCTCCATTAATATCCCCTCTAACATCAAAAGACATCACCATTGTCTGTAACTTAATCATTTGCCACAAAATGCCTGGCATCATACTAAGTCTTTGAATAAAAATATACCTTAATTATGGAAAGTATAGTCCCTAAGTTCCTGGAATTTCCTTCTGAGTCATATCATATTAGCATGAACTATCATTAATAAATTACAAGGCTGAATTTTCACAAATGAATCACAAGTTAAATTTTTTAAGCAGTTACCTTAGAAGGGAATACAATACAAATGATGTTGACATTTCCTGAAGTTAGTTTAGAATTCCTTTTTTACTTCTTTTTAAAGTCAACTTACATTCCGTATGTATAATAATCTATCAAGTTTTATATTTATCAGATTCTGTTTTGTTTAAGCCTCAAGTAGAATTATCCAGTCAGATTACTGAGACATGGCTCTCAATGTCCACTGATGAGTTTTAAAAGTCCCTTCCATTTTCAAAACATGGAAATTTTCCCTAGCTGAGGGTATTTCAAAGAGCATGCCAGTGGCCCTGAGGGCTAGTCTAAAAATACTTCGAACAATAACAGCACTGTTAGAGTAAATGTATAATCTCATGAAAAAGGGGAGAAATTTTACAGTGATTGTGCTCAGACATTTTCTTTGTAGTCATTTTTAGTATGTTTCCAAGAAAACTACAAAGGCCAATAGAAATCATTTAGGGATTTTTTTTTTGCATATATGCATTATTGCCTTTTTCCAGGTATAGTTGACAAATAAGAATTGTATATATTTAAAGTAAACAATGTAATGTTTTGATATATATGTATGCATTGGAAAGTGATCACCACAATCAAGTTACTTTACATATTCATCATTCATACTTACCTTTTTAAACAGTATAGATAGTGAGAATATATTCTAGTTTCATCTCCACTGTTGTAAAAAAAACACTCTCACCAAAAGCAGCTTAGGGGAGGAAAGAATTTATTTCAGTTTATAATTTCAGATCACAATCTATCATTTAGGGAAGTCAAGGCAGGAATTTGAGGATAGGTTTGTTTGCTAATCCACACAGCATTACATCTGACCGAGGAACTCATTTACCAGCCAAAGAAACACAGCTGACACCACAGAGAATGGAGTTTAGCTAGCTGGCTCACTAGCCAGCTTATACTCACCAAACTTTCTTATACTGTTCAGTAGCACCTGCCTAGGGATGGTACCACCCACAGTGAGCCGGGCCCTCCTACATCAATTAACAATCAAGACAATCCTCCACAGACATGCCCAAAAGCAAATCTGATCTAGGAAATTCTTCAGTTGAGACTCTCCTCTCAGATGACTAGAGGCTGATCAAGTTGAGAGTTAAAGTGAACTAGAACAGAGTATTTAAGAGCTACTGTCTCAGTAAATTTCAAATATACATTGTTGATACTATAGTAATAATGCCATCAGTCTCTAGAGCTTATTCATGTTATGATTGGAAGTTTTGTCAAAATATATGTGTCAGCAGGTGTTCTATGGAATGCAAATTCCTTTTGACTTCTTAATTCCTATGTTAGTGGAATGGTACATAAGAAGCCTCCCTTGCTTAATAGTCACCCAACATTTTCAAAGTCCTGCCTTAGGTCATCAGAAAAAAATTAAATTGACAAAAGTTCATTCTATTAAAAATTAACGTCATGTGATCTAAAACAAGAAACTAAAGGCTAAACTGGAGTCAGCAAAATCTTCAAATATACCTCACAGCCAAGTTGTTGCTAAAAAAATGGTCCACAAAGTTCTGATGTTTCTTATGATAGTTAAGTTTCATTTTAGTGCCATAGGATTGCTCTCTGTTTTTCTAAAGCATGATTAAAAGTTTCATGAATTAGAGGCTTCAGCGTGGATGCTTTGTGTTTCTTCAGACACTCTCAAACTCCTAGACAAGCACTAGAACCTTAGCTCCACAGGGATGCAGGGACAAAAAGACAACACAAGCTATGGCTGTCACCCTACACTCAAGGTATCACAGATGAGTCATATCAGTTGACCACATTATGCTGTTAAGTTGAAGAAAAAAAATGACCAAAACCAAAGGTAGAGAAACAGACTCCTTTTCTCCTGTCATGTAAACATGTATTTTTCAGGTGTTCTATGTGATACCTGTTGTCTTAACATAATAATAAAATGGTATATAAGGAACTTACCTATGACAATCAAGATAATCTAATCTATAAAGATGCTAAAGTTCTACAAGTAAGACATTGCTATGGAAAATGCACAAATTAATATAAATACCTTATTTCCACCCAAAAAAAGTTCCCTAAGAAAACACCTTCAATATTATAAAGTTAATAAATTACTGATGAAGAACCTAGATCTAAACAGTTGTAATTATAATACCTCTATTTACTGAGCACCTATTATGTACATTCAGTGCATACTTAAAGTTAGCTATTAACTGTTCCCACACTTGACTGGTGGAGCAAATGAACCTCAGATGCACACAGTTAACAAACGGGAAAGGTCTGTGTTATTTGACTTCTAGCCAGGTGAAGACTTTCCTTGGAGCCTAATTTCTCTGTAAACCCATCTCACTTTTCATGGATGCTTTACACAACAATAAGGAAAAAGAAGGGCAGAAAGGAAGAAAGAGAAGGGAAGGAGGGAGGGAAGGCAGGAGGGAAGGAGAAAAGGCAGAAGGGAAGGCTGTTGCAACACAATATCTATTGCAGATAATCTATTCATGGTTTCGGTTATTCGTGGTATTCGGTTATCTGCAAACACACAATCCATCTACATGCCATTATTTCTCAATTTTTTTCTGAGCCCAAAGGAGTACAGAACCTTTCATCAAAGAGACAAAGTGATTGCAGCTAGTATAAAACCATGCTAACTCCATGTATTATAGTCCTGTCTTCCCGGAGTTTATATTCTGTAACAGCACATATTTTCTCACTAGCACCTCCTCAGCACTTGACACAGTGCCCATCGCAAATTGTGCCCAATAAATATATGCTACTGAAAGGTATATCAAATAGTGTTTCAATGGGAATATGGGTGAGTTTAGGAAAGTAGCTGCCTGACATAACTAAAGAGCCACAGAAATTGTCCCAACTCAAAAGAACCTCTCAGGGGCATCCTATCACTTGAAGATACAGTTGTGGTAATGTGGCCTCATTGAAGAAGTAAACATAGCATGTGTTCATATCTTGGTGCCAATGCTTTTATTAGGTAAGTGCCTGTGACTGGGAAATGATTAGGAAGTATAAGAAAAAGCGAAGTTTCCATTCATTATGCTAATCTATTGTCCTTATACCCAGAATGCTTTCCCAACCTTACTCTCCACTTTGTGATGAGTCCTCCTGCTTCTTGAATAAGAGTTCTTTATTAAATAAGACCGAAAATAATCTAACAGCATCATCACTGCTACAGTGTGAAGCTCCTCAGTTTATCCATGAGCTAATATCTAACTTCGACTATTTGGTATTTCCAAATAGATGTGTGTAGACTTAGCTAAGGTTTTCTGATATATTACCATTCACTACTTAGAGGTTTTTTTAACCTCTTTTAACTACAGAGATTATCTATGTCTAAAGCTGTGGTTCTCACAAATTATTTTTCCAAGTACACAAGGAATAGACATAGAAAGATGTAGGTAAATGACAGGTCTGGGTGTGGTGCAACACACGTTTAATCCCAACAGGCAGATCTCTGTGATATCGAAGTCCGCCTGGTCTACATAGTGTGTTCCAGGCTAGCTAGGGCTGCGGGGTTTCCCATCTCTCCAGGCCCTGGTTCTATCACTTTTGAGTTGTGTTACATTAAGTAATTATGTATTCCTTGGGATTGCAGAGGTGACTCAGCAGTTAAGAGCATAGACTGCTCTTGCAGAGGACCCAAGTTTGATTCCCAGCACCCACATGGTAGCTAACAACTATATGTAACTCCACTTCCAGGGGATCCGATCCCTTCTTCTGACATTCGTGGGCATTGCACAACATGGGTACACTTACACATATGCAGGCAATATGCTCATACGCATAAAATAAATAAAAATAAAATAAATAAAAAATTTTAAAAGTAATTAATTATGTAATCCAAACTTCAGATTTTTCATTTCAAAGTAGAGATAATAATATCTTGTAGGTGTGTTTTAAGGATAAAACCAGAAAATGTTCTGAGAGTTCTGCCTGGAATACAGTAGTTGTTCAGTAAATACCCTTAGTCTCCTAAAGTGGGAATAGCTTCCACCATTTTCTTTTTTTTTTTCTTTTTTTTTAACCATATATATATTTTTTTAATTTTTACAAAAACTTTATTGACAATTTCATACAGCATATAAGGTGTTTTGATCAAATCCATGCCCACTCCCTCCCCTCCAACATTCCCCCCTCTGAAGAAGTAACCCTAAATCTTTAAAGGATTAAATACAAACTCACAAATGCTTTTGACATTTTTGGCCTTGGAAAGGGGATGTTGCTAACAGGCCCAAGGACATCTTGACTTTCAGCCAAGAAACTGGCTACATTTCTTTGGGGTCTTTTTACCCTAGATGCCTAGCCAATTCCTACCTCCCATTCTTATCATGCCATCCTCTGAAGGGGTTACCCAAATTGCCAATAGGAAATAGGGACGCCGACCTCTCTGGCTTCTTCCTTGCTGAGCAGGGACGCAGGGTGAGGCTATTGGAGTACCCCTTCAGTGGGTCTATCTAAAAGACTCACAAATTGCACAACTTTTGTCTCTAAGGGGAAAAGAAAATCCTTGAATCATCAATGGGAGATGAGAAGGAGAAGTAAAGGCAAGAGTAACTAGCATTACAAATTCTAGATAGGGAACTAGAAAAAAGTCAGAACAGGGCAATTTTCAAATGTTCATGTGAGAGTCCATTGGAGTTTCTTGGCAAGGGCTTCCAAAAGCATCCCTCTACTGGGTTCTTCCTCATTTTTCTTTTGTCTTCCAAGGCTGGACTAGTTGGCTGGGAAGAGTGGCTGGATACTCATTTGAGGGTCCAGTGACCCTGCTTGGCACTCCTTTAATGAATGAGCACAACCATCAACAAGCCTAATTGTGACTATGTTTAGTGATCAGGTTCAGCCGAGGTGATGATGATGGTAATTATTTCAAGCAGAAGGGATTGCTATATATCATTTTATTAAAAGGACCTGGAATTTAAAAGGATTTGGTCCTAGGAGCCACATATGAAGGAGAATGTATGTCGTTTATTTTTCTGAGTCTGTGTTTCTTCAATTAGTAGAACAGTTTCTAGATCGATCCATTTATCTGAAAATTTCATTATTTCATCTCTCTTTACTGCTGAATAGAACACCATTGTGTAAATATACCACATTTTTGTTAACCACTCATCAGCTGAGGGACACTAAGGTTGCTTCCATCTCTTAGCTATTGTGAAAAGAGCAGCAACAAACATGGTTGTACAAGTGTCTCTACAGTAGGAAGAGTCCTTTGGGTATATGCCAAGGACTGGTATAACCGGGTCATATGGTAGGTTCATTTTTAGTTTTTGTAGAGTTCTCTACACTGTTTTCCATAGAGGTTGCCTGAATTTGCAATCCCACCAGCAGTGAATGAGCGTTCCCCCTTCTCCACATGCCCACCAGCATTTGGTATCCTTTGTTCTCTTGATCCTAGCCAGTCTGATTGGGGTAAGGTGATACCTTAGGGCACTTTTAATTTGCATTTCCCTAATTACTAATGATGTTGAACACTTTTTGAGATGTTTCTTAGCCATTTTTATTTCTTCCTTTGAGAACTCTGTTTAGATCTTTAGCCATCTTTTAATTGGATCATCTGTTTTCTCAATTCTTTGTTTTTGAGTTTTTTATATATTCTAGATGTTAAACCTCTGTCAGATATGTCACTGGTGAAGACTTTTTCCCATTCTGTGGGTTTTCTCTTTACTTTTTTGATTGTTTCTTTTGCTGTACAGAAGCTTTTTAGTTTAATGATGTTACACTTATTGATTGCTGACCTTAATTCCTGAGAAACTTCTGTCTGGTTTAGAAAATCCTTTCCTACACCTATATCTTGTAAGTACTGCCAATATTTTCTTCTAATAGTTTCATGGTTTCCAGTTTCACATTGAGGTCTTTGACCCATTTGGAGTTGACTTTGTGCAAGGTGAAAGATAAGGATCTAGTTTCATTCTTCTACAGGTGGAGATCCAGTTTTGCCAGCACCATTTGTTGAAGATGCTGTCTTTCCTCCATTGTGTGTTCTTGGCACCTTTGTCAAATATCAGGTGGCTGAAATTGCGTGTACTCAGGTTTGGATCATCAATTATGTTCCATTGATCTATGTGTCTGTTTTGGAGCCAGTACCATGCTGTTTTTATGACTATAGCTCTGTAGTATACTTTGAGATCTGGTATAGTAATCCCTCCAGCGTCGCTCTTTGTGCTCAGGGTTGCTTTGGGTATCCAGGGCCTTTTGTGCCTCCACATGAATTTAAGAATGCATTTTTCTAATTCTGTGAAGTATGTCATGGGGATTTTGATTGGGATTGCATTGAATCTATATATTGCTTTTGGTAGGATGGTCATTTTAACAATATTAATTATTCTAATCCATGAACGTGGGAGGTCCTTCCATCTCCTGGTGTCTTCCTCAATCTCTTCCTTTAATGATTTAAAATTTTCATTGTCGAGATCTTTGGTGTTTTTTGC
>NW_008349068.1:682986-684354 GCF_000622305.1 Nannospalax galili | reverse complement strand
GTTTGGGTATTAGAGTGATGCTGACTTCATAGAAGGAATTTGGGAGTTCTCCCTCTGTTTCTATCATTTTGAATAAGTAATATTGGTTGGAGGTCTTCTTTAAATGTCTGGTAGAATTCTGCTGTAAATCCATCTGGGCCTGGGATTTTTTTAGTTGGGAGGCTTTGTATTACTGTTTCAATTTCCTTATATGTTATGGGTATGTTTAAACTGTTAATTTCTTTTTGGTTTAACTTTGGAGTTTCCCATGATTTCAGATATCCATCCATTTCTTTTAGACTTTCAGATTTAGTAGCGTATAGGTTTTTTAAATATTCCCTTATAATGATTTGAATCTTTTGGGTGTCTGTTGTGATGTTTCCCCTTTTATCTCTGATTTTGTTGATTTGGATTTGCTCTTTCTTTCTTTTGGTTAACTGGGCTAAGGGTCTGTCTATCTTGTTTAGCTTTTCAAAGAACCAGCTCTTAGATTCATTGATTCTTTGTATTTTTTCCTTTGTTTCTATTTCATTAATTTCTGCTCTGATTTTTGTTATTTCTTCTTGACTGCTGGGTTCTTGCCTTTCTAGTGCCTTCAGTTGCAATGTTAGGTCATTTATTTGGGCTTTTTCCAATTTTTAATGTAGGCACTTAGAGCAATAAATTTCCCTCTTAAGACTGCTTTTAAAGTGTCCCAAAGGTTATGTTGTATTGTCCTTTTCATTGAATTCCAGGAATTCTTTTACTTCTTTCTTAATTTCTCCTTTGAACCACTCATTGCTTAGGAATGTGTTGTTCAATTGCCATGAGTTTGTGTAGTGACTAGAGCTTCTTCCAGTGTTGATTTTGAGCCTTATTGGTTTGTGATCCAATAGAATGCATAGAATTATTTCAATATTTTTGTATTTTTTGAGGTTTGTTTTGTGGCCCAGTATGTGGTCAATTTTTGAAAAAGTTCCATGAGGTGCTGCGTAGAAAGTGTATTCTTTGGTGTTTGGGTGGAATAATCAAAAGATATCTGTTATGTCCATTTGATGTATGGTATCATTTAATTCAGATATCTATGTTTATTCTTTGTCCAACTAAGAAACATTGGGGTATTGAAGTCCCCTACTATTACTGAGTTGGGGTTAATCTGTGTCTTGAAGTCCTGCAGTGTTGTTTTATGGATTTAGGTGCACCAGAATTTGGTGCATATATGTTAAGAATTCTAATATCTTCTTGGTTAACTGTTCCTTTTATCAGAATGAAGTGACCCTCCTTATCTCTTCTGATTAGTTTTACATTGAAGTCTATTTTATCAGATATTAGAATTGCAACCCCTGCTTGTTTCTTAGTGCCATTTACTTGGAATATTCTTTCCCCTCCATCATTACTTTGACTCCCCCT
>NW_008349068.1:658276-682523 GCF_000622305.1 Nannospalax galili | reverse complement strand
TCTATGTGCTTCCTGTATTTGTATGGGGATGTCTTTCCTTAATTTTGGGAAGTTCTCTTCTACAATCCTGTTTAAGAACTGGTCAACACCATTAACCTGAAATTCTTCTCCTTCCTCTATTCCTATGATCCATAGATTTGGTCTTTTCATGGTGTCCCACATCTCTTGCATATTCCATTCCTGTGTTGTTGTTTTTTTTAATTTTCCATACTCTTTGCTTGAGTGGTCTAATTCTTCAACTTATCCTCCAATGTTGATATTCTGTTTTCCACTTCATTCATTCTAGAGGTGAGACTTTCCCCTGTTGTTTCAAGTTGACTTATTGAGACTTCCTTCTTCATTTCTGCCTGAATTTTCTTCAATGTTTCGCTCTCTTTTGTGAATTCATTCAGAAGTTTATCCCTATCTTCTTTTAGCTCTTTGATTTGTTTGTTCGTGTGTTCTTTAAATTTGTTGAATTCCTTGATTATGTTTATGATTGTTCTTTTAAATTCAGTGTCCTGGGTTATCTCTAGGGGGTTCTCCTTGTCTAACTCTTCTACAGGATTAGTGGGCTTTGCTGGGGACATAGTGTTTTGGCTTTCCATTTTGTTATTCTTTTGCTGTGGTTTTGGCATGTGAATTTCTTTTATTGTTTATGATTCTGATATGAGAATTAAGTTGAAGTATGCTTCTGTTTGTATTATCCGGGTACCTAGATCCTTTCTTTATTAGTTATGTAAAGCTGGTTGGTACAGGGTTCAGGTTCTTTCAGGTTTATTTTGGAGGGAACTGATGGCTTCAGATCAGCTATTTAGGGGTACCCACAGAAGCCCAATTCAGGTTCCAGTCAGATACACTCAAGCTTCCTTCACCATGTGGAGGCAGGATCCAGGGTCTCTCAGGCAGTCCTGGGCATTGTCAACCTTATGCCAGAGGAAGGCCAGAGGGGGGCCAGAACTCAGCACTCTCTGGTGGTCTGCTGAGATCCCAGCCTCAGCCTGCCAAAGCCAAATCTGCCCTGGGGCCTTGGAAGGGGCCTCACAAAATCCCAGATAGGGGGATGGTATGACACAATTAGGGGAAGCTCACCGCCATGTGGAGGCAAGATGGTGGGGTGCTGTCAGGCTGTCCCCTGGGTTCTCAGGCCCTCTGGTAGTTGGAGGCCAGAGGGAGGCCAGGACGCCCCCCCCGGCAGTCTGCTGAGCTCTGAGAAGCTACCCGGATGGAGGTCCGAACCCACCCTCTCTTCCATCATTTTCTATCACATGATAATGACCAAGACAAATAATGACAATCAATGAAACAATAAACCAGAAAGTCAATGATAAAACATAAATCATCTTTTCCAAACTAGTAATAATCTCTCACTGTATTTGCAACCATCAACAGCAAATCACAGCAAATGCTAAATAAAGAGCCAAGGAAACAGCATGAAGTAACTGCCAAGGGAAGCCAACCTGGAAAGCTACCAGAAAAATATAAGGAATAATCCTAAAAGTGTCCTTGTGCATATTCAAAAGCATAGCTACAAATTGATAAGCAAAGTATATTCAAATAGATTCTGAAATTTTTACCAGACGAATGGTTTTGGCTCTGTAAGATCTTGCAGCATTTGGAGCTCATGCTGCACAAGCTATTGAGCAATTTATTTGGGACTGGTTCTTACCACAAACAATCAAAAATGCATAACATCGCATACTCTGCCATTCAGCTCTACTGTATGTTATTTCCTAATTAAGGCTGCAGACAAGCTGTGCAATAATGATGATTGATATCTGCTGCACGTTTTCATAAGGAGCAAGGTGAGAATGAACATTAGCTCCAGCCCACAGGAGAAATGTGGTAATTGCTGTTGCTTGCTGTACTCAAATCACATCTTCCTGGAATTACAGAAGAGGCACTTAATAGAGAATTAGACCGCATAAATTTGGAGCTCTGCTCATCTTGAGGAACAATCCTAATGAGGCTCTGTGCAATGATTTTCAGAATATAAATTAATGACAATGTAATTTTTATCATTTCATTTCAGCCGGGGCATCATAACATTGATAATAATGATAGTTCATTTTTTTACTTTCTGATACGAACCTCTTTTCATTGCTTGTGGGGTTTTTTATGTTTATTTATTATTTATTATGTATGTGTGTATATATGTGTGCCACAGAGTACGCATGTGGTGGTCAAAGAACAATTTGTGGGAGTTCCAGGGATCAGACAGGTCCTCAGACTTGGCAGGAAGTGCCTTTATCCATTGAGCCATCTCTCCGGCCCATTGCTTGTGCTTTAGATTTACCTTTGTGTCTTATGATTTATCAGTTGTTTAGTTTATATGTATCAACTTGAAACAAGCTTTTTAAATGTTAATGATAATAGCTATCCTTGAAATAATGAGAAACCATTAATGAGTAAAAAGCAAGTTGGACAGTCAAGCATTGGCTCTTGGCCCACTCCCATCATCCTGTGCTGGGTCACTCAGTGACTCACTTCTTTCCTCTAAATTGAAACATGATAATTATCATTAATTAAATGAAAAACATAGGTAACACATGCAAGTGTACCAGTTATATAAACTTTTCAGCACCAGGAAGATTTGCCTGCAGAGAATGCCTTCTAGTTATTAAGAAAAACAGAAGCTATTCTTGTAAAGCAGGCTTTCTGAACAGTCGGGATTCTTTGTTTATGCTGTCTTATCTACCTCAGGGGTCAAAAAGTAAAGTTAAAATGCTCATCACCTGAAGACTGATTCAGTAATTTACAGCATACCAAAACAATAAAGTCTTATTCAACCACAAAACAGAAAGCAAAAGTGGATGAATAGAATGAGCTTCTTTGTGCAGAGAGAGAGAGAGAGAGAATGTGAATATATGAATAGGTACATTTACACACACTGAAAACTTCTAGAATGGTATACAAAATGGGAGTTTATTTATGAACAAAGAGAAGGAAATGATTTTTCAAATACATGATCGTATGTTTGTTTGCATTGAAAACTTTCGAAGGATATACATCACCTTCGTACATCACCTTCATCTATGTACATTTCTTACCTTTTTCTCTTGCTCCTTTTTTTAACCTGAAGAAATCAGGGGCAACCCAGGTCTATAATTTCCCAAACTCTACAAGTTGGTTTTACTTATTTCTACTCTGATCGGGAGCTGTGACTAAATCTGGAAAGTGCTCGTTTTCCCCCAAGGAGCACATGGGTGAAAGGACATCCCTATAAGAGGCCTGATGGTGATGGGGCTATGAAAAGGGGTGTCTGACTCATATTTTGTCTGGGAGTTCCCCAAGTCAGAAGACACCTAGCACCTGGATTTTGTAAGAGGCTTGATGATTATTTACAGAAGGAAGGGGAAGAAGATAAACAGGCTCTCCCATTAAAAGGAGCCCTGAGTGAATCCGAACCCACCTCAGACAAACTCCATGTTACCTTTAAAGGGCAATTTTGACCCACTCTGAAAAAAAAGAAGGGAGTTAATCAGGGCTTAAATCTCAATAGATAGGAAGAAATTTAGCTTCTGGGGCTATTTTATATTTGAAAAAAGCAAAGAACAGAGTGTCACAAAGGAATGAGTTCACAAATATGCTTTAAAAAAATTAAAACCTAAGTACAAACCAGGCTAGGTGGGGCTTCAGTCTAGCCACTTGAACTTTGCTCCCTGGTCAGGAGCTACCTTTCACCTGAGGCAGCAACTCAAGATACAGTCACAAAACAAGAATTAGAAAGCCGTTTTGAACTTCATCCTGAAGATCCCTCCCATACAAAACCAGAAATGTCAGGGACAAGACTCTATGTCTACTCTCAGCATATTTCACTCTGCCTGCTCTTCTGTGGCAGCATTGAAGTTCGGAGTGAAACAGCTCCCTCGTTCTATGGATGGATCAGAACAAGCTGAACAGGCGGGCTCGGTTTGCTCAAAGCCACAGAGTTAGTTGTTAGTGGAGTGGAAAAAGAGAATTTCACTGTCCTTAGAGCCCTGACCAGCTCTTTCCACAGTATGACTGGCCTCCTGTTCTAAAGTCTCCCAATGTTTCCAAAATAAAAGAATTGCTTATTCCTGAGGTGCTAATAGCAGACAGTGGTCCAGTGTTGTATTTTAGCAAAGGCTCCTGCATTAGTCTACCATTCCTGGAGTAAAATATCTCACTATGGAGGAGCAAATCTCAAATGATGGAAATTACAGAGTAACCCAACTCTCTGCCACAACATTTTTCTTTTTCTTTTTCTCTTTCTTTCTTTTTTTCCCCCCTGCATATACTTAACCAGCAGTGATGTTGAGAAACTTCAGTTTAACTGAGTTGGAAGGTAGATGGCATGAGTTTGTAGAAGCAGCTCCAAGCTTCAAGGCTATACAGATCATGTCTGATTTTGTAACCAGCAGGGTTTCCAACTAGCGCCAACACTTTTTCAGAGTCAGTTCCATTATTTGGAGAGTAAATAAAAGTAACATTTTCATTCCCAAAAAATATCATTTCAAATTCAAATGCCTAGAAAAATGTTTCAAAAAACATCAACAGAAAAGAAACAGGCTTTGGATACAGTATTTTCAAGCATAACAGGGAAAAAAATTTTTTCAAATAGATTAAGAGCTCTTTTATTTACACCTGGAAGAAAATGACTAGATATTGACATCACTTTTTGCTATAATTAGAATTATATACAGAAGAAGCAGTTTACTCTAAATTACCCAGACAAAGGCGCACCTGAAGAATTTCTCTTACCATTCGTGTAATAAGAAATGATAGTGTTATAAACATGCAATCTCCACCATTCTGAATTAGTAAGAATGACCCAAGATTCCTCTTCTGTTCAAAAGATGATCCCTAAGGTCTCCTACACTAGCAGGCTTCGTCTCCTTCCTTCCATCGAGGGCCAGGGGAGTAGCAGTTCATCAAACTACTTAATTGCAATGAATCAGTAGTAATAGGACTTTTACCTTGGGCAATTCTTTTATGTCTTGCCATATTAATGAAGTCCCTGAACTTAAATGAAAACCCAGATGGTTTCATTTGTAGCATGGGGAGTAGGAAAAAGATATTTTTGCTTAGAACAAGCCATTTATTTTAGAAGGCAAGATAGTAGAGACCCTTTCTAAATCTTTCACACTGCTTTTTGCAGAATCTATTGCGTTGACATTTATTGACTAATGATGGGACAGCACTACAGGATAAATCCCCTAATAGATCCGACAGTGTTTAAGAAACATAAAATACTATTTTTGGTAAGCCTTCCCAGAGCAATGTGTGAATTCTCTTTCCAAGGGGAAAAAGCAGACTCATTAATTTAGAAGGTTCCATTCTTCACACTGTTTTCTTCTTTACTTTCATATTGAACTTGACTTTCAAATTAGAATTTGCATAGAGAGGTTAGATTGATTCTAGTAAACCTTTAAGGACCCATGCATACAAAAGCAATTTGATTTTTACAAATAGGCTTTTCTCAAAATAAGCATTGAAGAATTTTCATTTGTTTAATATACCTTCCACCTAATTAAATGCAGAGTCTAGTCAGAGGGAAACTTATTACCACCACCCCAAGTTTTAGACTGCAAATTTAATTATAATGTTAATTCTGGGAAAGCAGACAGAAATTCAGTAGTGTCCTGTAGCTTCCTAACAATTTAAATTTTAAAAAGTATGATATTATTTTATTATTTGATTTTAGATATATATTATTGTTTCTTGCCTAAGTGAAAGAGTATTATCTTAAAAAAAAAAAAGAAAAAAAAGAAAAATAAACTGGAACTCTTCACCATAATGCTTTGAGTATCTATCTACTTAAACTCATCACTATGATTTTCATCCACTCAGTAAATTATTGCTTTCTGAAAAAAGTTCTATTTTTGTAGCCCCTTACAAAAAGCTTTCATATATTCAAGAGGAACGAGTGTACTCAAGACTTCTAACTCCAAATCCAAATTATTAGGAATAGCACATTTTATATGAGGTCAGTAAATACAAAAACATGGTCTCTAAGATGGGTCACTACTAAGGGAAATCACCAAGTCTGAGTTCAAAGAATGTGAACATACTTCTGTTTGTGAGTTCCTCAAAAACTAATTATACCGTTTCTAGCATAGAACACTGTGCCTGAGATTTCAGGCTTTCCATAAATCTCAATTGGATCAATGAAAAATAGTTCAATGTATTTATGATTTATGATTAGATAGTGCCTTTTCTTGTTCCCCTAAAATGGTGTTTTCTCAGTCATGTAATTCAAAAAGTTCCAAGAGATATGAATAGATACATCATGAGAATGGATTCTAATGTGAGTTTGGGAAGTATTATCTACTAAAAACTTCTATAGAGAATTTAAAATGCACATTAGCTTCATAAGGGTTCTGATACTGTGGTAGCAAATTTTGTTTAGCTTCATTTAACTATTTATCCATAGAAACCATTCTTCCTTCCTTTTATAGAATTATTTTAACAATCTTCCATACATCAATGATATATGAACTATTTCTTCAAAAGGAATCCTTTTAAACTGAGCTTGACAGCACACACACATAATCCCAGCACTTGGGAGGCAGGGTGGCAAGACAACCATAAGTTCAAAGCCAGCCTAGGCTACATACTGAGACCTTGTCTCAAAACAAAACAAAATGAGTCCTTTAAAATAAAAAAAAATAAAAATAAAAAATAAAAAAGATAATGGTGGAGGAATAACATTACAAAAAAGGAAAACAATATTCTAGAATAAGAGCAACGTTTTTGAAAAATTAACAGAAGTAGAGAAAAACAACTAGAGGTTATTTTTCATGGATAGACTAGTCCTCAAAGGACCAGAGAATTTGGGCTGTAATGACCCATCAGACATGCTTCTGTGGATAAGGAACTCTGAGACTGTTCCAGGTAGAGACACTGGGAAAAAACTCAGACAAGAAAGGCATCAATGTCTGGCAGACACTGTGTCGGAGGAAGAACTCAAGCCCGAGAGAAAGGTGAAAACAGGCTGAAAGCAAGATTAAGAAGGACCAGGCCGGGACAGGTGGCACATACCTTTGATCCTAGCTCTTGGGAGGCAGAGGCAGACAGATCTCTGTGAGTTCCAATCCAGTCTGGTCTATATTACTAGTTCCAGTCCAGCCAAGACTACATAGTGAGACCCCCGCCTTAAAAAAAAAAAAAAAAAAAAAAATTAGAAAGTTTCTCTACTGGTGGCTGGAGCTGAGAGCCACAGATTTCAGTCCTAAGAGCCCAAGTGAATAAGATTGAACTCCAACCTCAGAGAGAGCTTTAGGTTATGGGCAAAGAGACAAGTTGAGGGATTAATGGCTATAAACACCATGTACCTATACTACACAATCCTGTGTTTTAATATAAATTATATTGTGTTATACTATGAACATAATATAATTAACAAAGATCTGGCCCTGATGCTAGAATCAAGGTTGGAGCTCCAACCTTCACTGCACTCCTACTCCTAGGGTCTAGGGCACTCAAAGCTGCTAAATAGTTTCTAACACATAATGTGGGTTCTGGGAACCATATTGCCTGGGCTAGAGATAATCAAACATCTTAGGTTCCTCGTTCTCTTCTTGCCTTGTTCTCTGTGTTTTGGAGAGCTTGTAGACATCTAGTCTTTCCATGCTTAGGCTCTAGGACTGCCATAGGAGGCTGAGTAGGCTGTGCACTACTCCAGAGGACACTGTTACAAGACACTGGCATCTTTATGGTGGTGACTCGCTCCCTTCCTGGCTTGTGTACATCCCTCCTGCACTCTATTTTCTATGTTGTTATCCATAGTTCACCACATCAGTCTATCCCCTCCCATGTTCAGTTGTTATTCACTTACTTATTTAATAAAATTTCAACCTGTTGCCTCTCCTATTATTTTTAAGCTTCTATAGAATGCTAAAGAAAAAGGCACAGCTGTGTATACTACATGTATTCATTTCCCCCAGCTTGCCCCTTCAGAAATGTTAAATGTACACATAACACATTCAACTACTCTAAAGCACTATGAGGGAAAAAACGCATATGAACTCCAGGAAAACATGGAGAGATCAGCCATGTTCACAGGCTCCTCCAGTGAACACTCTCGTTCTATTTTCCTCTTTCCCCCTTCCTCAACCCAATCTCCTATTCCATCCCTGACCTCTTCTCTTTGAGCCAAAGACTTAACTAACCTCCTACTTCCTAAGACAATCATGGCAAAAAAAAAAAAAAAAAAAAAAAAAAAAAAGACTCCCTCAGCTTTGGACTGCCCCGGCATCTTGCATTCCTACTATCCTGTTCCTTCCTTAATGCAAAAAAGATCCTTCCCCCTTCTACCCAAGGCTATCTCCTTCCCAATCTCCTCCTTATACCACTTCACAGACTTTTTATTTTTTAGACTTTTTTTTTTTCAGTAAAGATTTTATTTATTTGTATTATGTGTGTAAATGTTTTGCCTGGATGTATGTATGCATGCCTGGTACCCAAAGAGGCCAGAAGAAGGCATGAAATTCCCCAGAACTGGAGTTATGGACAAGTGTTAGCCATCACATGGGTGATGGGAACCAAACCCGGGTCCTCTGGAAAGAGCAGTAAGCACTCTTAATTGCTGAGCCATCTATCCAGCCCCAGACTTGTTTTTTAAAATTCTTCTCCAGTTATCTCCTTTCTCACAAGCTCCCCTACTGGCTCCTATCACCAGAGTCAAAGCAGTTTCTCATTTCAACTGTACAGATGCCCCTAACTACTCCACTCCAGCCCTCCTATGTTAAATTTCTTGAATTCTCTAGCCTCCCAGACTTGTCCTCTTCAATCTACCCTCCTGATTCTCCTCTCTTTCCAACTCACTCTCCTCCATTCCTTGCCTCCAGTTTGCCTTCAGGCTTGTGCAACCTTGCTTCCGCACAGCATCCCACTAAACCTCTTCAATGCCAAAGTCTTGCTTATCGCCAGGGATCTACCTGGCTGGTTCCTATCTTGTCTTGGGAGCATTCATTACTCAATCTCTGCCACCTTGTGAAGTGATTCCCTCCCACTTAGGTGACACTAATGCTCTAGACTTCCTCCTGTCTCTCTGGCTTCTGCTCAGAATCTTTCAAAAGCGCCCCCCCCCCATCTTTTCAACAGGGTTTTCTTAAGGTACTTAGATCTCTCTTTTTCTCAACCTACTTGGCCTCCCTGGAAGAGCTTAATCTTCCTTCCTTCCTTCCTCGGCTTTCATGTATCTTCTTAGAGCTGACTATTTTGTAATTCAAGCTTGCCTAGAACTCGGAGATCCTCTTGCCTCTACCTCTTCAGTACTGAGATTAAAGGTGAATGTCACCATGTCTGGTCTACTTCCTACCCTTGCCTTTAGAACCAGGTACCCTGCTTACCAGACTTTCACAGTTGCTGTCTGTCATGGGCACTTCAAAGCCACATATGAGTTTATCGTCTTCCTAACACATCTTGCTCCCCTAGACATACCTTCCCCCAGTGGTCACTCAGTGAGCCAGAAGATGAGTCAAGAAGACCCACATTCTCCCAGCAGGTGCTATGGACACGGCAGATTTTCCTCTTAAATTCTCCAAAATAGATGTACACACTGTAGCTGGGTGATCTGCTTAAAGCAACACTCCAGTGGTGTATGTTCCCTATTAACCCTAAGGGCAATCGAAATTCAAGGAATGGTATTAGAGTCCAGACTTCTCACCAAGGCCAAAGGTCTTTCTTTGGCCACACCTTATCTTTCATCTGCTACTATAGTGAAATAACAACAAACCCTTATTACTATGCTGTATGCCAGATACTATTCTAAGCACTTGTATATATTCTGTTTATTTCCCATAGTGATCCTGTAAGACAGGTGCTTTTTGTCATTCCTCTTCTACAGTTAAGGAGACTGAGGAAAATGAGATTATACATTCTAATCAAAGTCCCACACAGCAAGAGAGAGAGAATACAAATCAAGGTGATCTGGCTTTGAAATCATGACTTTTTTTTTTTTCCTGAGACAGTGTCTCACTCTATAGCTCAGGCTGGCCTGAAACTCACTCTCACTATGTAGCTCAGGCTGGACTCAAACTCACAGCAGTTCTCTTGCTTCTTCAGCCTTCCAAGTGCTAGAATTTCAGATTTGAGTCATCACATCCAGCTCTGAGATCATGTCTTATTGACTAGGTTATACTCTAAACATAGCCACTTAGGGTTTCTGGAATGTGCTCCACTTTTCCTCTGGCTTTAGACACACACACACACACACACACACACACACACACACACACACACTTCTTCCCCAGGTGCCTAGGTAATTCCTTCTTATCCTTCACACTTATATAAAAGCTTTCTCAAACTGCACCTACACTGGCATTCCCAAGGTTGGTGCTTCACCTAAGGGCTCCCAACCCCGCTGTGAGGCTGACTTACCCACTCACCCACCTACACTTTTAAACTAAATGACACTCAAGGAGTATGTCTTGTACACTATGTCCCCAGTGCTTCTCCTAGCATATGGCAGTGGAAAGGGACAGTAGTCTCTGAATAAACTGACAGTAATGTGAAAATGATATCTGTAGACAGGCTGACTCAAGGCTGAGTTGTCCAGGAACTGGTTTAGAGCTCTTTAAATCTCCCAGACCTGACAGAGAAAGGTTCCCAAATACAAAAGCCCTGCTAAGCCTGTGAGTGAAGGATTCAGGATCCCAGCTGTTGGGACTAAAAAGAGGAGGATGTAGGGAGTCAGGGGGAGACTAAGGCTTTAGCCTTGAAAAGACACTGGACAGATCTTCTAAAGGGGCTTAGGGCATAAGAAGACATGAAAGTAGACAAGCAAGAAGAGGGCAAGGATTAAAGAGAGCATTATTCTGGAAGGTTAAAATCAAGGGGAGAGGATAGGAATTTGATATGAGAGTTTGATCTAAATTTAAACTCGGGAGCTTAAGGTTCTTCACCCCACATAACTAATTTGGGAAATGCAGCCAAGTCAGGGAGCAGTCATGGTGCATTTACAGCAAGCATTTTTGTGTGATTTGGATTAGGCCCCAATAGCTTGTAATCATTCACTTTTTGTGAGCAGGGGCAGTGCTGCTGTATTTCTGTTTCTTTACCACTCTAGAGAGAGAGCAGTGTTGACATCAACATGGCAGAGGATAAAACTCTTGCTCTACTTGAAGGTCCAATAGCAACCCTTCGATACGCTTTCTGGATGAAGATTGATCTTATGTTATAATCACTCCATTCACCAAATCTTTTAATAGATGCCTGAGTCAAGAGACGATGTTCTATGACAGCGCAGACCAAGGAAAGCAATTTGCTGAGAAATTCATTTCAGTTATCAACCAGAACCCATAAAATATCAGAATCATGACATGCTTCTGTATCTGTATTGTTAACATTTATGTTAATAAGTCATGTCTACGTTAGGGATGTAGCTAAATTGGTAGAGTGTTGTCTGGTGAGCACAAAGCCCTGAATTCAATCCCCAGCACTGCATAAACTGGGCATGGTTGGTGCATGCTTGTAATTTTAGCACTCAAAAGGTAGAGGCAGGGGTACAGAGAGTTCAAAGCTAGCCTGGGCTACTTAGTGAGCTCCAGGCCATTCTAGAGCTATATTATGAGGTCCTGTCTCAAAATAAAAGAAGAAATAGAGACAAAATATTTAAGAGCATAACTTTTTATTGAAGTTTTTAAAAATATTTTATTTATTATTTTTATGTGTATGTGTGTATTGCCTGCATGTAGGTAAGTGTATCCATGTCGTGCAATGCCCGCCAAGGACAGAAGAGACTGTTGGAGACCCTGAAACTGGAGTTACAGACAGTTGTTAGCTGCCATGCTGGGATTCAAACCCAGGTCTTCTGCAAGAACAGCCAGTGTTCTTAACCACTGAGCCATCTCTCCAGCCCCCTTTTTTATTGAAGTCTTAAAAGTCTCTGTGTAGTTGTTGTTCAGTGTGTATAGTTTTTAATCATGTAAGATGAAAACGTTCTAGAGAACAAGAATATGCCAACAGTTAACATTTTTTTTATTTAGTTATAGTTTTAGTTTTTATGTGTATGAGTATCCGCCTGTATGTAAGTGCATCCATGTTGTGCAATGTCCACAGAAGGTAGAAGAGGGTGTTGGATTCTCTGAAACTGAAGTTACATTTGATTGTTAGCCACCCATGTGGATGCTGGAACTCGAACCCAAGTCCTTTGTAAGAGCAGACAATGCTCTTAACTTCTGGGCCATCCTCTCCAGCTCCAGTTAACAGTATTTTAAGAAGACTTTAATACACAAAATTGATAAGGATAACTGTGTTGTTATTGTTAGTTTCTTTGGGTGCCTCAAACTTGCTGCGTAGATCAAGCTGGCCTTGAGCTCGTGGCCATTATAGGAGTAAGCCATCATATCTAGCTAGGATAAATTTATAGTATGCATCTTTTATCATAACTTTAAAAATCTGAATCTAAATAATGCTGTTTATTCTCAATGGTTCTATCTATTCACTAGATAAGTCCAACAGAATATGTTGCTAGAAATTTCCATTCAATGACAGTGATGAGAGCATTTGTAATCCTTGAGTACTTCTGGCCATAACAAATAAACTTTTTTTTTTTTTTTTTTGGTTTTTTTGAGACAGGGTCTCCCTGTAGCCCCAGGCTGGCCTTGAACTCACAGAGATCCACCTGCCTCTGCCTCCTGAGTACTGGGATTAAAAGTGTGTGCCACCACACCTGGCAACAAATAAACTTTCATTACCTCACAGCCTTTGCACATTTTGGCGCTCTGTAGTGGTATTTACGGAAGTCAGGTAGCCCTCTTCTGGATAGGGACTTGGGGACCCAGGTTCTATGCACCACATGGCTCCAGCTCCCTTAGGGCTTGTTTTCTTGTTACACCAATCAAAAGGAGGAGGAGAAAGGGGCAAGAGATAGATTGCAGATAGTAAAAGTACACCTGCTTCTTGAAAATGTTATCCGGAAGAGGCAAAGGTCACTCTTGCTCACATTCCATTGACTAGAACTATCAGATGGCCACACCTAAATTTGAGCAAGGCTGGAAAATCCAGGTCCTGACTCAGTAGCCATGTTCCAGCAACAGCTCTGACCACGTGAGGAAAAACAAATTTCGGTAGACTCCCAGGCTGTCTCTGTCATAGCACTTGAAAGTAATGTATCCAAACATGTTTAATCATAATTTCAGATGGCTCACAAAGTAAATTGTCGTTCCCTCAGCACCCAGTGAATGTGTTTTAATGACAAAAATCATACAAAATGTTTCAGAAGTCTCTTTTCTCAATTTTATTTGGTTTTACTTTTGTCATGTCTTTAATTCCCATAAAGCAAATTTTTAAATGTGATTTAAAATTATTTCAGGATCACAAACTTTTGATTAGCTCACCCCTGGCACCGGGATTTAGTTTTTTTAATATTTATTTTTATTTACATGTATCTGTGTGTATATCTGTGTGAGTGTATGTCATAAAAAAATAAAATTATGAAATTTATAGGAAATGAATGGAGCTGAAAAGTACTGTATTAAGTAAGGTAACACAGGCTCAAAAGGCAAACAGTGCGTGTTCTTGCTCTAACCTTTTTTTTTTTTTTTTTTTTTTTTTTTGTCTTTTTTGAGACAGGGTCTCCCAGTAGCCCCAGCTGTCCTGGAACTATGTAGACCACGCTGGCCTTGAACTCACAGAGATCCGCCTGTCTCTGCCTCCCGAGTGCTGGGATTAAAGGCATGTGCCACCACGCCCGGCTCTCTCTCTAACTTTTATATATGTTTATTATGTGGGAATGAATGTATGTAGAGTCCAGAAACCAGAAAGGGCCTATAAAAAGGGGGAAATATTCTTTTAGGATCTGGGAATAGTAACAGCATGGTAGAATGCATGTGGTTTAGAAGTACAAGGGAAACAGTGGGAGTGGAAAGGTTTAACCAGGGGAGAGGTGGCAGGAAGGGCAATCAAAAGTAAGGGTGTATGAAAAAGTCATAAGGAAAACATAATACACTAATAAAGGGGCTGGAGAGATGGCTCAGTGGTTAAGAGCACTGGCTGCTCTTCCAGAGGAAGGGGGTTCAGTTCCCAGCATCCATATGGTGGCTAACAACCATCTGTAACTCCAGTTCCAGGGTATCTGACGCCCTCTTCTGACCTCTGTGGGCATTGCATGGCACAGGTGCACTTACATACATGTAGGCTATACACTCATATACATAACATTTTAAAATAATAAAATAAAGGATTTTAATGCACTACTAAAAATAAAATTTTAAGTAGCATTTGAATGAGAGTAACTTGTGTGGGTAGACAAGGCTGCCCCCAGAAACTATGTGATATTAAACAGAAATCCAAGTGCCAGAGACTAGAAAGATGGCTCAGTGATTAAGAGTGCTGGCTGCAATTCCAGACCTGAGTTTGGCTCTCAGCACCCAGACAAGGCTTCTCACAACCAATGATAACTCCAACTCCAGAAGATCTCATGCCCTCTTCTGTCTTCCATGGCCATAAAATTCCACTGTGTATATGCACCACATTTCCATTATCCATTAGTCAATAGACATCTAGACTGATTCCATTTCCTTTCCATTATAAATAGGGCACCAATAAACATGGATGTACAACTATCTCTGTGGTAAGATATGGAGTCCTTGGGTGTATGCCCAGGAGTGGTATAGCTGGATCATATGGAAATTCTGCTTTTAGTTTATGAGAAACCTCCACACTGATTTTCACAATGGCTCTATCAGTTTATCCTCCCACCAACAGTGGATAAAGTCCCCCTTTCTCCACATCCTCACTAGCACTTGTCATTTGTTTTCCTGATTACAGCCACTCGAACTCAAAATAGTTTAACTTTTACTTCTCTGCTGGCTAAAGATGCTGAACACTCTTAAAAATATTTATTGACAATTTATATTTCTTCCCAAAAGCAGTATTCTTGAATGAACTAGATGGCATTTGCCTTTACAGTCCTTATATCCCTTTTGAAAATCAGACTCATTCCAGTCTGCCTACCCAACTCTCCATCTCATGATCCTCTTCAAAGACCCAGTTTGATCAATTGGGTTATTACACTGGAATAAATTAATTTCGATTAATATAATTCTTCAGCCACATACTTCTTTGTCTTTTATCTGAAATTGTTCATGAAAGGAATTATCAAGAAAAGGAATTTCAGGCATAATCAAGTGAGTGAAAAAGGAATCTTTTTGGAGACAAAGAGATTCTAGAATGACCTATATATACTCTGAACAAAGAGTTAATCATTTTTCCGTATGATAAATATGACAAGATCTCCTGTCTTTGAAGAAACAATAGTTTTGACTGGGAAGGTGTTCTCTGAAAGGTGGAGGACAAACTTCTTCAACCAAGTAACCCAGTCCCTCCAAAAAATGTCAGCATTTCTTTGTAGCTCCAGATCAGACCAGAACTAAACCCCCCTCTCTCCTTATTTATTCATGCCCCTGATCAGAGTTCTAGATGAGGCCATTTGGTCAATGGTTGGATGTTGACTGAAAACTATTAGGGAATCACAGTCTAGGAAGCAAGACTGAAATAAAATGTTTTAAGTAACAAAATGGCTCTGTGTGAGTACAAAGTCAATTAGGTTTCTAGGAGTATAACCTCAGTACTTTAGTTATGTTGGAGATAATTCACAACCCTGGCATTACCTGGTAGATGAGCTCTTTCTTGATGAGCTCTGTAAGAGCTTCCCTTGGGTGGGCATGGAACTTTAATATCGAGAATAGTCAAAGTTGAGGAGTAATCACCTGTCCAGAACAAAACCCAGCCTATCCTCAGGGCCCTTCTGTTTCCTGGACCTTCTCTATATTCCCTCCAGTACACGCTCTGTCCTCACCTCTCAATCCTGACTTTACCCTTCTTTTTCCCAAGATTCATGGGTGTCTGTTATCTCCCACCAACCCTCAAATATCTTCTTTAACTCCAGTTATAGTTTAAATTGTGCACTCAGGAGCTCCATTGGCATACCCAGTTAAAATGTGGTGCTTATAAATTACATGTTCAGATGATGTCTCATTTTCCTACATCTTATACCTACTTATATAATTTCCACTTTTTAATAATTAAGAGCTTTACCATCATTAATGGAAATCATTTTCTTTGTTAATACTATACATATGTTACTGTCATACTTTGGACCAAATCACAGGGCTCATGGCTATTCATCCTCTAAGAGCTCTTGATTCCCATTTTTGTAATTTAGATCAATTATTTTAATATAAATTTTAATCAACTTATGAGTCAGGCAATAAACTTAACAATTTTCCAAGAAGGACTTCAGAAAAATGGTGTTTACTTTTTTGGTTTATGTACTGGAAGACATCATCTTTAGAGTTTTCAAACAATGGAACAAAATTTTAAGAGTTATTCAACAATGGAAGACAGCTTCTCTGCCCTCAAAATTCTCCATGCCTTAAACTACCTCCTGTTTCTGGCTACAAGGGATTTAAGATGACTGAAAAATCAGCTTTCTGCAGCTTATTCTCTGTCTCGATGTTTTTGACCCTTGGTCCCAAACACTGCTATCCCTCACATCTTACTCCACTTCAGTAGCTAAGTCTTCACTTCCATCCTTTATTTTTCATGTAGATTTTACTCTGGTTTCTTTCTCTTTTTCTTTTCTTTTATTTTTTTTTTACTATAAATAGCAGAAATCCCAACAGTGCTTTAACCATGGAAGTATTAATGTTTTTCATATGACAAGAAATCTGGAGACAAGTCCTTCAGGACCGAAGTAATAGCCACAGTATCAAAGACCAGTCTTCCCTCTTGTTTCACCATCCTTAGGCCTTTTGCCTTATAGTGTTCATCTACTGTATATCATATAGTGATCATATGGTATATATTAATGCTGTGCATGTATTCCAGGCTGGAAGGCAAAATGTTTCTTGCCAGTTATATTTTTCTTTATTGATCAAAAAGGCAAAATATTTTTCCAAAATCCTGTCCCTTATTCTCAATCAATTAGTATTTCTTGGGTTAGAATTAGATCACATGGAAACTTTTGCTAGCCAGGAAATGAGACTGGGGAAGGTTATTGGTGTCAAACAATAGTATTTTTTACAGTTTCCACTCTAGTTACTGTAGACCTGGGACCCATATTGCTTTTACCCTCTTAGGAAATGAAATAGTTTGAGGAATACTAGACTCATATTAGGGGGGTGCTGCCCACCTCGAGCTCTCCCTATTACCCATCACACACATGGACTTCTGGTCATGGCAGAGCCATGGCTCTAACTCTCAGGAGACAACCTAGCTGAATAGCTTCCTATGTGCCTTCACTGAACTCAAAGCACCCACCTTATTCCAGGTACTGGGTCTGAAGCTCTGAATCCCTATTCAACTCCCTTAAGTCAAGTGGACAAGTCGCATTCCCACAGTGGCTTTAGGATACAATCCAGCATTCCATTCCTCCCCAGAATTTGCTCTTGGAGTGAACTAATACAGGGTAAGATATCAAAAGTTTTTCCGAATGAATGAATAGATAGGTCTACCTGGTGGACATGGATTAAAGTGAGAAGAGTAGGCAAAGCCGAGAATCCAGGGGGAACAATCTGTAATTATTTGTTCTGGATGACACCGGAAGTATGTGTTTCTGTGTGATAAAAAAAAATCCACATGTTAATGATTTGTTCTTCATCTGCCATGCTGCTTAGAGAAGGAGGGAAGATAAAGTTTTTCTCCTCTTCATGCAGCCTTAGGAAAGAATCAAACACACATCTTCACATTGCACTGAGAACTAAAAAACATTTTCAATTAGGCTTCCACATGTGCTGTTTCAGTGTCCCTGATTCTGTGAACCATGATCTGTACATGTGGATAATTGGCAGCAGATAGACACATCTTCTCCAGAGTAAGTTTAAGGAAATAGGACCTAGCTAAGGAACCATGATATTAAACACACACTGGTATTTAACTAAAGGTCATTGTCCCTTTGAATAATACCTAAAGGAAAAATGTTTTTGTTACACAGATAAAAGCATTATAAAATATTTTTTAAATGTCAAAGATATTTAGGAAAAAAATCCTTTTATTTAGTATAGTGTAGAATGGTGACAAATATTCTATATGGATGGCTCTTCAAATAGAAACCTCCATGAGGAGCCTTTGTGGGTTCTTGTTGTTAATGGTAATTGTCAAGAGGCCCTGTAATATATGTACATATTATCCTATATTACCATCATTTCTAATTATAGCTTCTACTTAGTGTTGCTATTATGCATAAATATGGCCAAAACTAGAGTAGAGGAACAGAGAACACAAAAATGGAAACTCTGTTTCCCTTTGTGGACTCATGAGCATCTAGGTATGTACATATTATCCTATATTACCATCATTTCTAATTATAGCTTCTACTTAGTGTTGCTATTATGCATAAATATGGCCAAAACTAGAGTAGAGGAACAGAGAACACAAAAATGGAAACTCTGTTTCCCTTTGTGGACTCACAGTAATTAAAATAAAATAACAGCAAAGGTTATTACAGAAGTTGCAAATATGTCACTGATGAAACTGCTAGTAGTAATCTGCCTTGTGCTCTACCAAATTATTTTAGGAATAAAAAAAGGGGTGAGAGAATATGAGTTAAACAATATATGTGAGAAGATTTACTACCAATCATTAGGTAATCATTCTAATCATATGACTGGTTGTAATATTCTGAATCACATTCTGTAAGGGAGAGATTAGATTCTTCACCAAGAGTCACAACTGGAGTTTTCTTTTTCTCCTTTCTTTTTTTATCATTGTTTGCTTTGCTCTGTCTGCTTGCTTGCTTGTTTGTTTGTTTGTTTGTTTGTTTGTTTAAAACAGCATTTCACACTTTAGCCCAGTCTGGCCTGGACCACATATGTAGCCCAGGCTGGCCTCAAACTCAGCAATCCTTCTGTTTCAGTCTCTAATATTGGGACTTCCCAGATGAGCCACCAGACCGGGAAACTATTGACATTTTCTAACTTTATCATTTGACCTAGATTATAGATGCCCAAAACTAATATTTTGTAGATTTGTAGGGAAGAGTGGGTGCTGAGAACTTTGCAGATGATCCACTCTTTTGCTTTAAGTCTTCAGGCAAAATACGCTCCAAGTTAACTCAGCCTAGCAACCTGGGAAGCCCGACTATATTTATGGCTTTCTCCGAGTGTCTTCCTCTTCCCATTCCACAATCAGGAGGTTTTGGGCCCCGTGCGTCTTTGCCATGGGGGTGTATTAGCATGTCACCAAGAGAAGCAGAAGTGGCCTATGAGATACTTCTCTTTTGGGTTTTTCTTTCCAACCTCCTAAACCCACAGAAAAGCCTACGCTGGGTCCCCAGAGGGAAAAAGGAACTGGGTTTGCTTCCAGGGTGGAAGGAGGGGATGCCCATGAACCAAGAGCCTGCTCTAGAAACTTGCCCCTCTCCTGTCTTCTTTTTCCTTGTACTAGCTGGCGACACCTACACATTTCTAGATCTCCAAAGACTCCTGTCTCCAAGTACGCTATAAAAGCGGCAGGGTCCTTGGGTCTGAGGAGCTTCAAGGACTAAAAAGTGAGTGCTTCCCTGGAACCAACCCAGTGTGGGCTGATGATGGAAGGGACCTGTGGCTGTATAAGGCCTCAGAATTTTCTTGGGAAGGGATAGGGAACAAGGGAGAAAAAACCTCAATGGTGGGTTTCTGGGAGGGGGAGACTCAATCAAAATTAAATTAATTAAAAAAAAACCAAATAGGACATTTTTTTCACATATGAAAGTTTGAAGACTCAAACTCACAGCCAGAACAAATGAATAAAGGTGTTTGAGATCCCAGAAAGAGAAGACAGGCTTATTGCCTTGATGGAGAAAAGTTTCTTTCCCATCAACAACTGAAAGTCTTTAGAAAACAGCTGATTTTTTTTTAATCCCCTGTGGTGAACCATAACATAAGAAGTAACTGTGCCTATTGACACTGGGAAGCGTTCGGTGCTCCAATGTACATTTAAATATACCAACCTGTTCCATTTCTCAAGACTCTCCGTTCATTCAAGCCACCGTTCATTTTTTTCCCCTGGGCTCACAGACACCATTATTCCCTATGTATATTTCCTATTATGTTCTCCCGCAGAATATTTTCCTTGCCTTTAATGATATTCAGTTTCCAATGTTCTTTAAAGCCTTCTACTGCAGGCTTTAAAGTCTAAGAAAAGGAGATTTGAAAGGATTTCTTCTTTCTGGTACATTGGTAAATCCATTATTTGTTCAAGTTCTAAGAGACAATATAATGACAAGAGCAGTGAATGAAAATGTTAACCCTTTGTATCATGATTCGTCACTCTTGTCAACACAACTTCTCTCCACCAAATTATGGATACTGAGTTGTTACTGTTGAAAGAGATGTAGACAAGGAAGAGGGAACATGCCACAGGTTCTTGCAGTTACCTACAGAGGACAACTTGGTGCCCCTTCCCAATACTGGTTCATAGTGAGTAAGCAAAGTCACAAAACATGTTCATGGTTCAGGTTTATTTTGAGACTCCGATCATAACAGAAATAAGATTTTCTTGGATGTTTAAAACATTTATCATAGATAGCTATAGATTATATGTAATACTTCTAACACAAAAACAATACTGTTATTTATAAGATTTAATTTTATTTCTGTGTGTGTCTTCGTGTGGGTATACTACTTGTGTATGGGTGCCTGCAGAGGCCAGAAGAGGGATTCAGATCCCTTGGAGCGGCAGTTACAGGCAGTTGTCAGCCACTCAACATAGGTACTGGGAACAGAACTCTGCTCTCTGGAAGAGAGTAAGTGCTCTTAACTACAGAGCTGTTTCTCCAGCTCCCTTGTATGCTTTCTTTTCCCTAACAAAGGACTGATTCAGGTATCTGGAATCACTGTCCAAAATATAGACAATCTTTAGAGAAATTTAAGATTTACAGAAAAATAAATGAATGCAAAATTAAGTTCCCAAACATCCCTTTACTCCCCAGCCCCCATCTTACATTAGTGTAGTAAGTTATTTACAATTGATGAGGCAACACTGAGTCATCATTGTTAACTAAGGTCATAGTTTACATTAAGATTCACTCTGTGTGGGTACATCCTGTGGCTTGTGATAAATTCATGGTGTCAGATACGCCCATCACAGCATCCTATGGAATAGCTCAACTACCCTAAAAAAACTCTGTGCCCTGCCTAAGCTTCCACTAAGCCCCTAGTTATGGGCTGGGGCATCTCAATGGTACTCTGCCAGTCCCAATGCACAGTACTATATAAAATTGG
Source organism: Nannospalax galili (assembly GCF_000622305.1). Lineage (NCBI taxonomy): Eukaryota > Metazoa > Chordata > Mammalia > Rodentia > Spalacidae > Nannospalax > Nannospalax galili. The sequence goes on along the minus strand of NW_008349068.1, from coordinate 661,371 downwards.
GTTTTTATTTTTTTCTTGTGTTAGAATTATTGAGAAAAGAACAGCATTGTCTAAACACAGAATATTGTTTAGGATTTAGGGGGATTGTTTTTATGTCTTTTTGTTCAGTGTTTTTAGTACCTGCTGTGGACTCAATATTTACACTCCCACTTGTTGGAAAAAAAAAAAAAAGGCAGGGGCTGGAGAGATGGCTCAGCAGTTAAGAGCATTGGTTGTTCTTGCAGAAGACCCGGGTTTGAATCCCAGAACCCACGTGACAGCTAACAACTGTCTATAACTCCAGTCCCAGGGGCTCTGACAGCCTCTTCTGACCTCCGCGGGCTTTGCATGACACGGGTGCACTTACCTACATGTAGGCAATACACGCATATACATAAAATTTTTAAAAATAATAAAAATTTTAAAAAGGCAGACATGATATCAAAGGCAGAAAGGGTTAAAATGAGCATAGCTATGTTCTTCACTTAGAAAAAAGCAGATAAATCAGACAAAAGTTTTAAACTTTAATTCACCTGTATGTGCCTGAAATAAGAGTTTCTTTTCATAGAGAAAATGATAAAAGCATCTGCATATAGGATATAGTATTTTAATGCCATTAAAATTATTTTCTCTCTTCTTACTACCTCTAATTTCAAAAGATTTATTTTTAGAAGTACCATAGAAATATCGTATCTAAAGCTCATCGTTTGACTCCCTTGCAGTGAGAAAAATTGATCTAGACACAATTTTCATTATATAATTAATGTTTTCCTAAACTTCTTTCTTAATTCCTTTAGATAAAGAGCCTTATCATTTTTCTGTACAGCAGATTATCACAAATATTAAGATTCTTTCTCTTACAGTTTTCAGTTTTTTCTTCTGAATATTTATGGTCTTTTTCCCCCACCAGGTTTACTTCCCATTCTTAAATTATTTTTGTGGAGATGATGAGAAAGCACACAGAACATGAGTGACAGCTTAGTGTTGTGAAACTGCCCTCCAAGATGCGAGACCACCATGCTTTCCTCTACTGAGGACTACAACTCAGTATTTCTGAGCTATTGTTTAACATGAGATTTAATCAATCAAATAGTTCTATTAGAAGGGTTTTTGTCTGCTTTTTTTTTTTTTTTTTGAGACAGGATCTCCCTGTAACCCCAGCTGTCCTGGAACTCACTATGTAGACCAGGCTGGGCTTGAACTCACAGAGATCCGCCTGCCTCTGCCTCCCGAGTGCTGGGATTAAAGGCATGCGTCCCCATGCCCGGCCCCTTTTGTGTGTGTGTGTGTGTGTGTGTGTGTGTGTGTGTGTGTGTGTTTTGGTTTGGTTTGTTTTGTTTTGCTTTGCTTTGGTTTTGACCAGGTCTCATGTTGTCCAGGTTGCTTTTAAGCTTACTGTATAGTCCGGGCTCGACTTGAACTCTTTGTCTTCCTGCCTACACTTTCCATGTGCTGGGATGACAGGTACATACCACCACACCCAGCTTTGAGTGCAATTTTCAAAACATTAAGTATGTTCTTATCTTCATAGATTGATAATTCATTGGAGTGACCTCAAACTATAAAACAAGGACCCAGGAATGGGATGCACAGCAGAGCCTTGCGTATTATAATCATTCAGAAGAGGAAGTCTTTCCTGGATGATTTGGGGAATGTTTCATGGCAGTGTGTTGGAGGTGGCTGGCAAAATTAAACAGGATGTGGATGAGCAGGGAAAGAAGAGGAGACCTTCCAGAGAAAGAGTACAACAAGAACAGAAACGCAGAAAGAACACCCATGTAATGGAAAAGATGAGAAGATCAGCCAGAAGTGAAGGTTGAGAAGGAAGAGGGTACAGCTTTGAAGCCAAGGAGCTAATTTGAGACTGTTACATGCAACAGGGAATTGTTGAAGGCTTAAAACATTCCTAACTATTTTAATCCTTGATCTTTTGTTCAAATGATAGAAACAGCCAGTTTGGGCAGAAAGGGGAATTTTGGGGTTCAAATACGCAATCCTAGGATGAAATCAAGGTGTGCCTGGTCCTCAGGCACACTGAATCAGTGCAAATGGTCCTAGGATTCTCACGCTCCTTTCTTCAGCTCTGCATTGCTGTCATGTTTTCTATGATATTAGGAACCAAAAGTGATTTGCATTTCCCTGAGTGCCCCAGGAGAAGTGAACTGACTTTTTCCCCCTAATTTCAGCTGAGAGAGGAAAAAGAGATAGGTATCCTCTGTAGGCATCCACCTTCTGGCAACAAGTTATAACTACTGTGAGCTGGGTAAAAAAGTGCTATGCTTAGCAGCAGCCCAAAAAGCTACAGTTGAGTTGGTGTCTGGAGCAGGAGGAACAATTTCAAAAGACACAAGCTGGTTCCAGAAGACAGAATAACTGAAGAAATAGTGCATATTCTCTATGGGGAATATTTATCTCTTTTTATTGTTGGTAGCTTTGATGAATATAAAAATAATACAAGATACTAATCAAACATGAAGGTGTGAAAACTAAAATCACCGAAAGTTCTTCACCTAGATATAATCAACCCATTAATGTTTTGGTAAACGTTCAGAGTTTGTTGTCACTGCCATCGCTGCTGCTGTTATTTTTGTATGGTATTGCTATGTAGACCAGGCTGGCCCCAAACTCACAGTCCTCCTGCATCAGTTCCCTGAGTAGTAGAATTACAAGCGTGCACCACTATTTTTTGTGCATATAGAGTATTTTTGTGTCCTTTATGGGAGGGTATGAGAAAATAATTAGCCATACATTTCCAAGTTCCTGGAACCTATGAATATAGTACTTTACATGGCAAAGGAAAGTTTGAAGCTGTAATTAAGTTAAGGTTTCTGAGATGGAAACCTTTGTACTGTGTATTGTGCTGCTATGATAAATGTCATAGCTGCCCAACTTATAGTGAAAAGAAATGTATTGGTTCACAGTTCTGGAGTCTGGGAAGTCCAATATCAAGGCACTAGCCTTGGCAAGGGCTTTCTTACTATGTCATCACATGGTGGACGGCTGAAGGGCAAAGAAAACAAGAAAATGAACACATGCTTGCCACTGCTACTCCTACTTTTTTTTTTTTTTTTGAATCTTCTATTTCTTTGCTGAAGTTCTTTCTTGTTCTGGAACCT
>NW_008349068.1:615538-658058 GCF_000622305.1 Nannospalax galili | reverse complement strand
AGAAACCATTCTTGCCCCCGGCTTCCCCTTTTTTTTTTTTTTTTTTTTTTTGGTCTTTTTGAAGCAGGGTCTCCCTGTAAGCCCTGGCTCTCCTGGAACTCACTATGTAGACCAGGCTGGCCTTGAACTCACAGAGATCCGCCTGCCTCTGCCTCCCAAGTGCTGGGACTACAGGTGTGCGCCACCAAGCCCGACTGCTACTCCTTTTTATAGTGTCATCAAAATATGCATGAAAAAATACGCATGAAGACAGAACCCTCATGACCTAAACACATTAGGCCCCACCTCCCGACACTGTTGCACTAGGTATTAAGTTTCTAACACATGAATTCTAGGGGATGCATTCAAACTGTAGCAATTATCCTGAGTTAGTCACACAGGTCTGATATAACCACAATGGACCTTACAAGAGAAAGACAGGAAAGTCAGAGAGAGTAGGAAGAGGTTATGCTACTGACTTTGAGCATGGAGGATGGGGCCATAAGCCAAGGAATTTGTAAACAGCTCCCTAGAAAAGACAATCGTTCCTAGAAAGACATGATTGTGGGTGGGGCTTTCATTTTTAACAGTATCAGAATCATACTCTTCATGATGTTTTGTGATGTTGCACTTTCTTTTTTTGCTTTATTTGGTTTTGTTTTTTGGAGACAAGTTTTCACTTGTTCTAGAACTTGAGTTCTATGGTCTAGAACTCACTCTTCAATTGTAAATAACTCACTACACTAATGTAGTGAGTAAAGGCATATATGGGAACTCAACTTTCTATTCATTTATTTTTCAGCCTACCTCTACTGCCCGAGTGCTGGGATCAAAGGTGTCCTTACCAGATGATGTTGCATTTTCAAAGTAAAAATATCATATATTTTTGTTGGCTTGTTTGTTTATTTTTAATGAGAAAAATAACTTTTTCAAAGTGCCTCTGGTAGTACCAGAGAGTGGTTGGGAGTGTTATGCAAGATGTTTCAAAGGTAAAAGAGGCTTGGGAAGAAGCCTAGACTTGGCAAAACCTTTGTATTAGGTGCTAGGTGGCTGCAGAGAGAATAGAGGAGAGGAAACAATATGAGACCTTTGAAGAGCCTGACAGAGGAACTCAGTGATGGCACTTAGGTGATGGAACTCAGTGACTGTACTTAGGTGCTGGAACTCAGTGACGGCACATAAGTGATGGAACTCAGCAACAGCACTTGGGTGATGCCATGATTTTGGCATAGCCTTGCCTGAGAGTGCATAACTAAACAAAAGTTCTAGTGATCAGAGCTGTTCATCTGCTTACTTTGTTTTTCCATGACATATTTTCAAGTGACTTTTCCTAAGCTGTTCAAGGAAGCATATAAATATGACCACAAGGCAGCAAAGGCAAGAATAATTTTTTTGACTCAATCATTAGTCCCTTCAATGAAATATACAGTAAAAAGTTGGCAAATGGTAAGTATATAATAGCAAGAAAATCTAAAATTGCTTTTGGTAAAAATAATAAACTGTAAAGCCTCTTCCAAAACATATTTTGTCTATAAGATATATATATATATATGAGCCATGAAGTCTGAAAACCTAGATAAATAATTTCATTTTTATAGACTGAACTCCTTATTTACTTCTTCTGTAGCATACTACTCAGATACATATTTAATTAATGAAAATCTGAGACACAGATCACCTGAAGCCAAGACTCACAGGTAGACATGCAGAGGGTTTGATAGAAAGATTGCAATAATCTACCATGTTCATTGCAGTGCACTGAACTATGTGTCATTGAAGAGTAATTCATTAAACATTTCATTGAGCACATTGCGTATTATAATATCAGTAAGTAATTCATCATATATAATGTACCTATGTATGTGTGCATGTTTCTGGACTTTATGGATGCCATCTGTGGTCATTCCTCTTCAACCCCCAATAATTCAGAATATGAGTGCATTTGTAGATAAGAGAAAATTAGGTTAAAACGAGGTCATTAGGTAGGATGTGTCCCAGTTCGATATAACTAGGGCCTTTATAAGAAAAGATTAGGCCATTGAGAGAGACGTCAGACATGTGCATGCATAGGGAGATGACCATGTCAAAATAATGGGGAGAAGGTAGCCACCCCAAGGCAAGGAGAGAGGCTTCAGAAACAACAAGGCCTGCACATACCTTAATCTTGAACTTCTGGCCTCCAAAACTGTGAGAATATTAATTCCTATTGCTTAATTCACCCAGTCAGTAATATTTTGCAATGGCGACCCCAGGAAACTAGTACAACAGTCTATTATATCTTAAACACTGTGATAGTGGAGAGAGATTTGATACACAACAATATAAAAATATGTTTCTTAGTCTTGAGGATGATCTAGTTCTTGATTTCTGATAACTGAACACTCAGATTCATTTGAATGTCCCACAAGTTCTTCAAATGTAACTTGTCCAGAATTGAACTCGGGCCCCTCAGCTTCCCTGGTGATGAGTAGTCTATAACTGAAAAGCAAAGGACTCTTAACTCTTCCCTGTGGCCTTTGTGTCACTCAGCACAGTGCCCTGAACTTGACAAGCAGTCAGTATCTATCTGCTGACTTGGCAGTGATGTTGGTCCTCTGCCTGTAGCATTCTTCCACTCTAGAATTCCTGGCATCATCTCAGACTGTTAAACTTATCCAGCCTGTCACCTGTGCCTGTCAGTCTTTCCAAATGTAATTCAGTTTCTTCCTTTTCATTTTTCATCATTTCGTGTCTGGATTAATACAGCTGACGTCCAGGTTTTTCCTTTATTCCAAACTATTCTCCAATTTGGCCAAAACTTCCTTAGCCATATCTCTTAACTTCCTTTTCTTTGATAAATATTTTGAACTTTTCCATGTAGACGACCCCATACAAGGTGCTGGAGAACATGAGTATAAATAACTTAAGGTCACCGCTCTTTGAGGAACTCGTGCTCTTTTAGAAGAGTCAGACACATGTACAGAAACTGCAATATTGCTGTGCAAAGATTTTTGAAAACAAGATACACAGCAATAACTTTACCTAGAGGAATTGGGGATAAAGAATGAGACAGTTGATCTGTCTCATAATGAGCAGACACAGAGAAAGGAAAGGACAGGGACATTCCAGACAGAAGGAATCGGAATTGCAAAGGCTCGGAGATGGGAAAGTGGTTATCACAAGTATGGGTTTGATCACTTACTCTAGTGCATTGCTTCTAGAAGGCTTCTGCTTGGTCATAGCACCTTCATAATCTATGTTCCTTTTGTTTTATAGCCCTGAACAAACCTCTTCAGCTCTAATAAAACAATTTCCCCTGTTATTTACTAAAAATCACTTGCTACTCACTGTATAATACATTTATTTGTTCTATGCTTTTCTTTCTGTAGTGGTGACTCCAGACCTGACAATACCCCACTCTAAATGAATATTTTATGGAAATTCATGTTTTGCTCCATGCTTCCCATATAGGCATTCCTGACAAGAGCATAACCTTTTTTAATACTTTATTTATTATTTTTATTTTATGTGTATGCGTATATTGCCTGCATGTATGGAAGTGTACCCATGTCAAGCAATGCCCGTGGAGGTTAGAAGAGGGTGTCGGATCCCCCACAACTGGAGTTACAGACAGTTGTTAGCTGCCATGTGGGTGCTGGGATCTGAACCCGGGTCTTCTGCAAGAACATTCAGTGCTCTTAACCGCTGAGCCATCTCTCCAGCCCCCAAGGGGGCATAACCTTTTTAGTTCAATATTAGGCAGTACACACAAGTCATTCACTCTTTCAACTGATATGCACAGTGAGTATTACAAAAGCGGTTTAGTTATCATGTTGAAAAGCTGGCTTTAAAATAGCACTCAGTAACTATGTGTAATCAGAGAATCACTGGCTTCTGATTGGCTGACTGCACTCATGGCCTGACTAACACCGACGTCAGAACATTCACAAGAGTTCAGGTTATTGTGATAACTGCTCTTGTGTAATAACACTTTGTATTTGTCCCAAACAACTATATGGAAATACGGAGTTCTGTAGATTTTTCTGATAAAATGCTCCCCAGGCCTTCTTGCAAATATCAACTAAAGTAATTTTTAATATTACTAAGGATATACAATACTTATATTTATATTACAGAGGGCATACAAATTCCATTTGTATGAATGGAGCAGAAATACATTTATCAGCAAAGGTCATGGGTTCAGCAACTATTAGACGGATAGCAGTGAGAGATGTCCAGCAGGGACCATGGAGGCCCTCGATTCATCCCACATTACTATCCTAATCTTGCTTCCTCCTGGCATGCAGATCAGAAGCACAAGCTGAGTCTTCTTTCACAAAGTCATCTTAACTAACCTGTTTCCATCTCAGTCAATTTCTCTCTTCCATCTCTTGTACTTACAGTTTGTATCAGAGATTTGTACTTGGTTATTCTTTGGTTATTTTATAGGTTCTTGCCTCGTGAACCAAATTTCTTAAATACAGAGATCCTCTTTTAAATTAATAATTGACTTCATGTACGTTGTATGTTGTTTTGGAGATTTGTCTTCATAAATATTAATTTTAGTTTTTTCTAATTTTGTTTTTGTTTTGAAATAAGGTCTCAGTATGTGCCAGCTAGCCCTAAATTCTTTTTCTTTTTAAATATAGCTATCTTTATTAATTTTTTTGGAATTTCATAATGAATATGTTGAACATATTCACCCTCACTACTTCCAATCCATCCCAACTTCGTGTCCCTTCTCTCTCTTCTCTCTCCCTCTTTCCATATATATATGAAAAGAGATAGTCCATATGCTCATACATATGGGACCATCCACTGGAACATGGTCCACCTACCAGAGGCCACACCCTTAAACAAAACTGACTTTCCCTCCTCCAGAAGTCATAAGCTCTTAATAGCTCCTGAGCTACAATGTTGACTGGCTTGATCTTGTGCAAGAAACCACAGCTACTGTGAGTTCACAAGTGCAGTGATCTGTCATGTCCAGAAAACCCTGTTTTGCTCAGGCCCTCCCTAGCCTTTGGCTCTTACAATTTTTCCACTGTCTCTTCTGAGATGGTCCCTGAGCTTGGAGGGAGGGGTGTGATATAGATGCCCCACTTGTGGCTGAGCATTCCACAGACACTCTGCACCTACCAGTTGTGAGTTTCTGTATTAACTGCAGTCCTCTGCACAAAGAAGCTTCTCTGATGAGAACTGAAAGCTGCACTCACCAACCCATGGGTGTAGAGATATAGATTTACTGGGCAGTTTGATACTTATGTACATTAAGCAAAATAATATAAGTATGGTTACTCCTGCTGGCCTTCAAATCAGGATCCTCCAGCCTCAGTCTTCCAAATGCTGGGACTACAGACATGCACCATCATGGCTAACTAGTAGTTCATTTATTTTAATTGCCAACTAAAGAATACAAATTCACTGCTCAATGCTAAAGAAAAGTTTAAAGTATCACAATCATACCATTCTGCAACAAACACTTTTATCTTCTGGTATTTATGTCTACATTTTCCTATGTTTCTTTCATTAATTCACATTGCACCTAATGTTTCTCATTTTCTCCTAAGTAATGTATTATGAGAATCTTTTCATTATCAATAATAGTCTTTTACAAACCATCATCTTAAACAATCTCCTCTAGCTAATATTTTGTTCTTACTCCTTTTAATGATGAGTCAGTTTCCTCTCCCCCAAAACTGTTGTGGTGACTTGTTCCAACCTGTGTGTTTCCTTCCATCCTTACCAACAATGAACATTATTATTTTTAAAGACCAGAGATTTCTTTTATTTCTTTAAGGATTATTACAGAGCTGGGGATACAATAGACAATAAAATATTTTTGATGAATGGATTGATAAATTAACTATTCACTCGTTCAACATATTAGTCTCATATCTGACAGCCCTTGACCTGCATTTAAAAATAAATCAAAACTCTATCAATTACTGAAGCATAAATTAGGATGCTGATTAATTTCAAAGATAATGTGTACAGATGCTTCTCTTGAAACAAAAGTTGTCCCAAAGTCCTGAAAAATCTCTTGGGAACAATATGTCTCATTTTTCTAAAATTAGAAAGTACTAAATGTCTCTGAGGATGAGGACTGTGAATTTAGGATAAGAAAACCCTCCTATTCTTTTGCTGCTAGAGTGTTCCGAATCAGGGAATGTGTTCGAGAAGGCAAATCTAGCATGGATGTTTATAGTGCCAGAAATTTTCTTTAATGTGAAGTGTGTGTGAAGGGGATCAACACTAAAATTTCTGAGAGGAGTTTTAATGTTACTATCCATTTCTGAAAGCATATTTTATGGAAAACTGCCTGAGTTAAGATGGCTAGATGAATGTCCTATTTAGTTAGGTGACTTTTTCCTGTTAAGTGTCCTGCTCAGTAATTAGAAACATCACACAAAGGCAATAATCGGTCCCACTTTCCTAATGTATACATCTTTTCACCTTATATAAAGTAATAATCATTAAAAATTAACATAGCCGGAAAATTTACTGATTTAGGACCTCATTTAAAAATGTTATATTCCATAATTCCATTCTGATACTTTTCTTCCCATAATTGCTAGAAGCTACTGGAACAAGTTTACAGTTCATAAAGCAATATGTAGTGGAAAGAGAAAATGACTAGGGTCAAAATAGCGATTCTAGTCCAGTATGTGCCTGCAGCAGTTATTTCACTTCGGATGAGTCATTTCATGTAACAGTTTTCTAACTGTAAAATAAAAATCTGGGTATGGTCAGCATTTCCCAAAGTTTTTTTCTGTGAACATATGTTTAATGAGCTGTTCCACTGAAAAACAAGTTTCATAGTTGGACACATTTGGGGAAGTGCTGAATCTAATACCTGTATCAGAACTTCACAGTGTACATTATTAAAACCACTGAAAAGTTCTCTAGTTGAGAAATCCGGTGAATTTTATTTATCATTTTTTATTCATCTGGTTAGAGGAACTCTAATTTATTTGGGAAACCACACTTCTAAAATCCTGAGTCCTGAAGAACGCACTTTGGAAAATGATGAACTAAGAATTCTTCAAGGTGCCTGGATTTATGAATTTATTACACTATTTCATATGTGTGTGTATGTGAGAGACAGACAGACAGAGACAGAGACAGATATCAAGCACCTTCCTCTGTCACTAATTTTTTGAGACAGGGTCTGAACCTGGACCTCATCCATTCCTCAAGACTAGCTGGCGAGCAAGTCCCAAGGATCCTCCTGTCTCCACTTCCCTGATGCAGGGATTATAGGCATTTGCTGTCTGGTCCAGCTTTTTACATGGGTGCAGGACTGAACTATTTCCCCAACCCTTATGGTATTCCCATATAGGTATTCAGCCAGTTCCAAGAAACTTTTGCTCCTTTTTCTTCAGAGAGGATCGCCATCATCTAGCCAGTCTCCCCAAACAGAAACTTGATCGCCATTCTGAAGGTTTCTGTCTCATCAGTTCTTCAGAGTCAATTTTACATGAATGTCGGTAGATTCCACCTTCTTAATGATATATTAAGCCTAAGCCTTGTCCCCACTGCACACCCTCTGCCTCTGTGGAGTCCTGTAGCCCATCTCATCTGGATTATCTTCACCCCTCTTCCCCGCGCCCATTCTCCAGTCATTTTTCTCTGATCTCCAAACACAAACTCAATTGTTCCAGAAACCAAAATACTACAAAGAGTTTATTTATTATATTCAAACTCCTTGGTCTGGCACAAGAGCTCTTGATTGATGAGGTCGTTTCTATCCTTCTCCCACCTGCTTCTGTCTTGAAGCAATGGGATTACTTGGAAGGCTTCTTAGGCGGGGTGCTATTGGTGTTCCCCCACCCGCACAGATGTTGTTGCCAGTGTCTGGAGTGACTGTTCCCTCCTTCTATGGGTAGCTCCTCCGTGACATTAAATATGCAGTTATCTCCCCACTGGGTAAGCTTTCCTGATTTGAAATTGCCTGTTTTCTAATAGTGGCTTTCCTGTCTCTTTTGTTCACCAGACTCTATGCTTTTTGAGGGCAGGGAGCATCATATCTTTCTTGTCATTGTATTCTTATACCTTGACTGGAGCTAAATAAACAGTAAATGAATGATTTAATGACTTAATAAAACTGATGCCACCCTGGCTGACTTCTTTTCCTTTTTTTTCTTTTGTTTTTTGACACAAGGTTTCACCATGTAGCCCTGGCTGGCCTTTTATACCCTATGTACACCAGGCTGGCCTCCAATTCACAGACATACATTTAGCTTACCTCTGCCTCTGAGTGCAGCGATTAAAGGCAAGGCCAAAACAGCTGGCCTGTTTACTTTTCTTAGTGGTGGAAAGTGACTGTTTTCTAAGATTAGCCTTAAACAACCTAAGCATCTGAAGAAGAGCTGGGCTGAGAGCTATCTAAAGAGCACTCAGGATCCTATTCTCTGAAGGTTTCCATGAAAGTGCAACACTTCCTTGTAGGGTTATCGCACAGCCTAGTAATAACATTTGATAACAATAGGTTATTTATTAGGTTTGGGTACCTAAGTGTATTTAATCTCAATAAACCTAGTCACAAGGGACATGAAGAGGCTATGACACATTTGTATGAAATTACTGATGAAAAAATTTAAAGCATTTATTAATTTATAAATATCTACTGTACAAAGCATCACACAAGATTTTGCAGGAGGTATAAGAGAATAAATTGTATGATGTTCATTAAGGAAAGAATATAACTTACTGAAATAATTACAGGTAATGTATGAATTCAAAATGAGAGGCTGCAAGAATTGGTTGCCACCACCATTTTTGTTTTACGAGATAGTATTGTTTTATTTTAAATTATTAAAGTACCTACTAAACTCAGAATACAAAAATGCACATATTTCCAAAGTACAGGTAACTCAAGTGTGAAACATGGCCAATAACTATTATATAGTTCTAAATATCAGTTTAAAACAGATTGCACACCAGTTTGGGACAGACTGTGCAAAAAGACCAAAACCACTTGAAAGTCCTCAAGAATATTCGAAAGTAAGAATGCAATTAACCAAAACAGGATTTGGTCCTAGAATAGACACTGATTCTTAGAAAAGGAGCTGGGGTTTCAGGAAAGTACGATTTTGGGGGGCTGAAAATTCAATACACAGGAACTATTAAAAAGCAGATGAGAAGACGTGAAAAAAGAATGTAGAACGTTCATTGCAACCAATTCCAAATAGTTCTCCTACTTCCCAACTGTTTTAGTGTTGCCAACAAAGATGCTTTGTATATAGCCAGGCAAAAGTAATTGAATTCTAATCCTTTGATCAACTTTACATGAAGGTCAAAATAAGGACATAAATTGAAAGAAATCGTAGTCTGCTTAACTTCAAACTGCATTAAAATAAGTATCTGAATAAATAAAATAAGCAGTATCTGAATAACTTGCAGCTTGGAAATCAAACTCCGTATTTAAGTAATTTGGAGCTTGGTGGTAAGAAAAAACACCAACACCAGTAAGACAGAAGTCAAGAACACAAGATAAACAGATTATGAAGTTCAGTGAAGGTAATTAAGGATAACTGAAATGTCTAATTTCTAAAACCTTCCCAATACACCACACGAAAATGCAATTTTTGTCAAAATGGGGTTTCCTCTAGCAGCATCTCACTAATTCCAGCTCCAGTCTGTAGGTGCAGGAGGGAGCCGAAGGCGGATGCGCACACCTGGGGGGCAGGTCTGCTCCTCGCCGATTGGCGCCCGAGAAGGGGGGACAGGAGCCCTGGGCCCGCTTCTCGGGAAGGACTGCGGTGGGTGGGGCCGCGGCGGGATTTTCCTCCCGGCCCATTCATTCTCTGATTCACTCGTTACTGAAGGCTGCTCGCGAGGACGCGCACAGGAAAGGCGGGGTGCGGAGGAGGACCCCGGCTGGGTGCGGCCCACAGCCTGAGGGGCGGCCGAAGGGGGTGTGGTGGGCCGGGCCGCGAGGGGGGTTTTTTCGCCGTCTGCGCCGGAAGTGAGCGGTGGCCGCGGCTGGGAGCGAGCGTCTGGGAGCGAGTCGGTCCGCCCTTGGGCCGCCCGGCCCTCAACCCCGCCCCCTGTGCCGGGCGGGACCCGGTCGCTCAGTGATCCGCCGCCGTGGGGCGCTGCGCTGCGTCCACCCCTCCCCGCCCGCCGGCTTGGTCGGTCAGTCAGTCAGTCAGCCACCGAGCGCGCGGCGCGGGAGCTGCGGGGACTCGCAGCGTCTCCCGGGAAGAAGCGCCGCGCCTGGAAAGGAGGCACAGGCGGCTGGGGAGCAGCGGGAGCAGCGGTGCGGTGTCCCGAGCCGCCACGCTGATCGGGGCCGCTGGAGGGCGGAGCAGCTGTAGCGGTGAGTGCTCCGCCGCCTGGCGCCCGAGGTCTGAGGAAGGAGGGAGCGGGCGCGGGGCCGAGCGGTGCTGCCGCCTCCATTTTCCCGGCGCGGCCCTCGGGCGCCGTGCGGGTGGCCGCAGTCCGGGGCGGGGTCGCTGCCCGGTGGCTCTCCGTGGCTGCACTGCGCCTGCCGGCGGGCGGGGGCTGGCGGGGCTTGGGCTGCACCCCGCGCCCCTAGGGGCCGCACCCGGGAGACAATGAGACCTGGCGCCGCCAGGGAGGTGCGGCAGGGCTTCTCCCCGGCCCTGCGGGTGGCTGGGGACTGTCGCCCGCCGTACCGCAGATAGCGGTGGCTCGACCTCGGATTGTTCGCGCTCCGGTGCCTCCAGCCTTCGTAGCTGAGTTCAGTGCCGAGATTCGGAAAGGCGGGGCCGCCTTCTTATGTCTTCTAATTAAGCCGCCTAAGTAATTGCTCCAGTGCTTTTTCGTCCCATCTCGTTTTTCCGCGAGCATTCCCGCCGGAAATCCAAACTGTAGTTCAGTGAAGAAGGGCAGAGAGGGAGGAGGCTACCTTAACAGTATTGGTTAGTGTGCCATCGTTGGAGACGGCCTGAGAGATCCCCTTTTCTGCTTCAGACATTGTCGTAAGGATCGCCCCGCTGTGCCAGCTGGAAGCTGCTGGAGCCTTAGAGCTTGTAGGCAACCAAGACGTGCTTGAGTGGGACATTAAGAGCTTTGGGAAATGGTCTGAGAGTTGCCGCTGCCCTGTGCATGGCTTTGCCTCCGTTCTGTGCGAGAGCAGTTTGGGGTTGACGTTGCCTGCTGCATTTCTCATGGAGATGTGGATAGCCGCCCAAGTCGACGGTCAAGTCCGCGGTGAAGGGACAGTGAAGGTGGCAGGCTAGGGGTGAGGCGCGATCGGACTGTTAAGGGGTGGCATTGTGTCCGTGAGAATATTGAAGTCAGGAAACAGTTGTGAAGACCTACTGAAGCAAGAGGGTTGCAGTGAGTTGCAGAATACCGTGTCTCAGAACAGGTGTAGGAGACACAAATGAACACTATCACACACGCGCGCGCGCACACACACACACACACACACACACAAAACCGTGGAGTGATGGGAAAAGCGCTTTGGAGGAAACCAACATTCCGTTTTATACACTGGAATTGGCTGGCAGCCAATTGTGATAGCGGATAAGCCCTTAACTCTGCAGTAGTTCCCTACCGGTAAACAGGGAGACACCACCTTCCCAGATGGTTGTCAAGCAGGTTGAATGAGATAATGTATTCCAAATGGGTAGCTGTTTGCCTGGCTTGAGGCTTTCCAACACTGGTTAATTCTTCCTTTTCCTACTCCTTGGAGGCGGGGCGGTCTTGAGAGAGTGGGTCAGAAGTGAAGTGGTAGCGGGGCTTTGTAGAGGCTTAGAACAAGGCAGGGTAGAAGAGGTTAATTCTACCTGGGGTCAGTGGGGGAAAATTCATGGAGGCTGCCGGATTTGAGTAGAACCTTAAGGATGGGGCACGATTTTCTTTCCTTTTTTTTTTTAAAAAAGTGTTTTATTAACATATTAATTACACAGTGGGTTTCATTATGACATTTTCATACATGTACGTAATGTATTTCAGTTCCAGCAGGACAGGTAGGAGTTCAATAGATTAGGAGAGGAAAACATTCCACATGAAGTGATAACACCTTACAGAGCTGGATTCTAGAGCTAGGCATGATGGATCATGCCTGTAGTCTCAGCGCGCAGGAGACTGAGGCAAGAGGGTTGCAGTGAGTTGCAGAACACCGTGTCTCAAAAAAATCAAAAAAGGCTGCATTCTGGAGGAAGAACTTTGGAAGGTGGCAAAATAGAGACACCCTTAAAAGCCTTTAGCTTTTGTTGAGTCTGACCTCCAACTGTCTCGTTACTTTGCTTTTTGTGAGGGTGAATTAATTTCCCAGACACAGAACCCTGTTTAAGTACAGAAGTGTCTGCAAAGTTTGATACATGATTTTTTTTTTGTACCAGACATTTTGTGGTATTTGGATTGCTATTCGATTCTGTGTTTTGAACTTAATGAATTTTTTGTCAGTGTTTCTCTGTGATGAATGTTAGCTCTATTTGGTAGAAGCACAGAATTTTTCAGACTCAGGTCTCGCTGCCTGAAAGTAGGAGAAGCAGGCACCTTTTAAGTATGTTTTCACCATTATCATTGCTTTGTTTTCTGACTAGATGTTTTTAACCATTATTTTTAAGGATGATTATGATATTTTTTACTTTTGACTTTTTTACTACCTTTTGATTCTCGCCAAATAAATAATTGGCAGATTAGAAACAAGGATAACAGATTCTTGGATACATGTTTTAAAATCTCATAACTGTATGTGCTTTGGTTTGGAAGTAATTGAATGTCAACATCAGTGTTAATCCCAAATTCTGCTTTTTTACGAAAAACAGTATTAATAAAGTAAGACATGTAACCTCAAGCATATGATTTATTTTGAATTTTTAATTCCTCTACCTTTTAACTGACAAGTTTGGATTAGGTCACTGGTTTTCAAATGGTAATGCTTACTGACCTTAATTTTGAGGAGCTGGGTATTGTGGCACAGGCCTGTACTTGAGAGACTGAGGGAGGAAAATACTGAGTTTGAGGCCAGCCTACATAATAAGACCCTGACTTAAAACAAAACAACAAAAAGAACAATTCAATATTGAAGAGCTTTTGAAAGTTCTGAAGGTGTGTGTCCTAAATTTCATCAAAAGTTGTCGGGCGTGGTGGCGCATGCCTTTAATCCCAACACTTGGGAGGCAGAGGCAGGCGGATCTTTGTGAGTTTGAGGCCAGCCTGGTCTACATAATGAGTTCCAGGACAGCTGGGAGACCCTGTCTCAAAAAGACAAAAAGAAGAAAAAAAAAAAAAAAAAAGGTTTGGGGATCTAACATACTGGCATAGTGCTTCCCTAACATTTATCAAGTCCTGGGTTTGATACATAGCACCACAAAAACAAGAGTCTAACCTAAATGTTTTAAGTCAGGAGTGGCAATCCCTTGAAATCCCAGCATTTGAGAAGCTAAGGCAGGAGGATTAAGAAGATACTTTAAATTTAAAATAACAAAAATGACTGCTATATGATAGGTACTATTTTCAGCACTTTATATGTATTGAATTATTAATCCTCACCATAGCTCTCTGATGGGAGGTTCTGTTAATTGTGAAAACAAGCAGAGATACTGCCCAAAGACTACACAGCTAATGGAGCAACAAAGGTTTAAAACCAGGTAGCCTAATTCTTATATTCTTAACCGCCTTCTTAGACTACCACATAGGAAAATAAAACAATACACTCCTTTTTTAAAAATTGTGATAAAGAATATATAACATAAAATTTATCATTTTAAGCATTGCTAAGTAGTTAATTTTTTCAGTGGCATTAAGTGTATTAACACTGTGTAACTGTTACACTGCCAATTTCTAGAGCTTTTTCATAATCTCAAACTGAAATTCTACTAGTTAGAACAATAAATTCCCACTTACCATGGCAGTCCCTAATAACAACTTACTTTCTGTCTATGATTTTGTCTACTCTGGATATTTCTGTAATAGAGTCATACTTTTCGTTGTTGTTATGTTTGGGTTTTCTTTTCTTGTCTTTCCTTTTGTTTTGTTTTCTGACAGTCTTAACATTTGTAGCCCAGGCGGGACTGGAACTCACTGTGTAGCCCAGGTTGACCTAAGCTAATCACTTTAGCATGTTTGTTTACATTTTTGACACCTTGAAAGCCATGGTACCTTCAGGTTATGTATACTTAATTTTGGGAGTAGGTGGTTCCGGTATTCCTTAGACTAAAGTTTCCCTTACTATCAGCATTTGCTTGTGAATTTTAAGTGAGCCATTGATAGGAAACCTGTAGACTGAAGATTTTTTAAAATTCAGTCTTTATATTATCTATTCATATAAAATTGTCTCAACAATGCTTTTACTATGGCTCAGGTACATAGGCAAGACCAAAGCACATATTTTTGTGGCCATACTTATCCTAAGTCATTGTTTTTCATATAATAATGAACATTTAATAATAAATTCTGATAGCATGTCATAGGTGGTTTTTATAGCTCATAGTAAGTTTTTCTTATTTTCTCTGAAAGCCATTACTAAACATTGTTACTGAGTCAATTTTGAAAGAAAAACTATCTTTTTTTTTTTTTTTTAACTTTTGGAGTGGTGTTCTTGAAGAGTATCTTGAGACTGCAGAGTGAATGTTAAAAGTTTCTGACTAGTCAGGCATGGTAGCACAGGCCTGTAATCCCAGCATTCCTGGAAGACAGCAAGTTTGAGGCCAGCCTAGGCTATATAAATAAGACCTAATCTCAAAAACAGCAAAACTAGCAGCTGCCCAAAACACCAGACATCTGCCTCCTTGTAACTGCTTATCTGGGTGAAGTCAAAACACAGTTTTACAAAAATAAGTGTGTTACTTAGGTGGTCATAAGATTGTAACTAATATCCCTAACTCAGATTTTTCTTCTTGAGTTGCTAGTAAATTAATACAAAATATTTGAACATAAAATAGTTTTTAATAATGATTTAGTGAGTTTAGACAATATTTAGGGTACTATATAAGATTTCATCTGGAAAAGCTTGTGAAATATTAGAAAGCACTCAATATATGATCTTTAAAGCTTCATCTTATGCTCTTATTGCTGTTGTTTTAATCTAAAATATTACACTTTGAGAATGAAGCCATCATTAATGATTTATAAATTGGCTTTGTACAGAGTACTTTTGCTGTTAATGAAATGAATAAATTATCTGCTTTAGTCAGAGCTAGGCATAATAGAAAAATCAGAAATAGGTATTCTCTTCTCCAAAATAGAGAAGAGGCCATTTTGAAGTTTAAGGTAAAAAGAATCAGTAGAGAATGTAATTGAAGAAGCTACATCTGCTAAGAGTCAGGTAGGACTAGATCCCTGAGGAGGGAAGAGATTGGTTTGGAAAAGGAAGACAATTTGGTAAGATTAGGTCCTTGATTGATGTCTTCTCAGTATATAAGACTTAAAATTTAAGTCCTAAGTTAAACACATAAAATAAAAATAATAAATAAAATAAAATAGTTGTTTTCTGAACTTTACATATACCATGGCACATGCACTCCCACATATGCCCGCAGAGGACAGAAGAGGCTGTTGGATCCCCTGGAACTGGAGTTACAGACAGTTGTTAGCTGCCATGTGGGTGCTGGGTTTTGAACCCGGGTCTTCTGCAAGAACAACCATTGTTCTTAACCGCTGAGCCATCTCTCCAGCCCCATAAAATTTTTTTTTTTTTAAAAAAAGAATGGTAGCCGGGCATGGTGGTGCATGCCTTTAATCCCAGCACTCGGGAGGTAGAGGCAGGCAGATCTGTGGGAGTTCAAGGCCAGCCTAGTCTACATAGCAAGTTCCAGGCCAGCTGGTGTTTGGGAGACCCTGTCTCAAAAAGACACCCCCCCCAAAAAGGTGATAACTGGTGAAAATTATGACTGTAAATTGAGTGACAGTTCTAATTTTATGTATGTTGAGGGTCTTTCTGCATAGTCTAGGCTTCCTGCCATAGCCTCCAGGATGCTAGATTATGGGCATGCACCGTCATACCCTACGCTACACTTGTTTGGTCTGATGGAAGGAAGGAGTCACAAGAAAAGCACTATTTATTGATAATTTTTTTCTTAATTAGATTTATTTCATGCTTTTATGCTCTTGTTAAGTTGAAAGGCAACTTAAGTAGGTGGACTTGTAGCCTCCCCTCCCCCGCCGCCCCCCAAAATAACGGCATCTTTGACTGTACTTACCTTTTTTTTTCTATTACACTAGTTGTGTGTGTGCCTGTGTGTCCGTGTATGCCTGTGTAACATGGTGCATGTATGAAGATCAGAAGATAACTTGATAGAGTCAGTTCTCTCCTTCTATCATGTGGATCCCAGGGCATCAAACCTGGGGATTCAGGCTTGATGGCAAGTGCCTTTACCAGCTGAGCCATCTCCCAGGCCTTTGGCTGCCCTTTCTAAATTGAAATATTCATCATTACATTTTTTATCCATCAATTAAACAGATTTGGTGATTGAAGTTTGCTTCTCCTATGTGTCAGTTAGCTATTCTTCAAACCAATGTGAATATTTGTACTTATGTATTAGTAATTGGGTTCATAATCTGTCAAATTTCAGTTTGGAAGACATTCTGAAAATGAGAAATGGCTTCTCTGTTTAGAGTATAGGTATGAATATTTTCTTCAGAATACAGGTATTTTCGTAGTAAAATTTAAAGTGTTCCATTTACCATTAAGGGACTGTGATGTTGAACTTGTGAGTTTTTAAAAAATATTTATTTTTGTGAGTTCAAGGCCAGCCTGGTCTACATAGTGAGTTACAGGACAGCTGGGGCTACAGGGAGACCCTGTCTCAAAAAGACCCAAAAAATTTATTTTTATTTTGTATATTTATTATGAGTTTCGCATGTATGTATATAAGTATACCACGTTTGTGCCTGTTACTCCCATAGGCCAGAAGGGCATAGGATCTCTTGGAACTAGAGTTAGGGTCAGTTGTTAGCTGGCTGGTGGTATCTGCTGTGTGGGTGCTGGGAATCAAGCCTGGGTCCTCTGGGAGAGCTGTAAGTGCTCCTAACCTTTGAGCCATCTCTTCAGCCCCTGAAGTTCTAAAGGTAATGGTTATGCAGCCGCTTATCATCCCAAATGTCAGGATATTTAAAACTCTTTTGATAAATGGTCTCTTCCCTGTAGCATTGGCTGTCTGGAACTCAAATCCTCCTGCCTTAGCCTCTCTCATATTGAGTAGAGTGCTTGTGTTTGTAATAGATAAATGCTTAATTTGTCTTCAAAATACTTTGTCATAAGACAGACAATAAACCTGTTTGGTACAAAATACTAATGTCATTGGCTCTTCATCATCTTCATCTTCTAGTTGCTTTTGAAATTAAACCATATTCTTTACCCAGCTTTATTTTGTTGGGTTTAAAGCAACTGCTTCAGGGAAAGATTATATAATATAAAAGTTTTCCATAAAAACATTGTTTTCTATTAGAGGAGTAATTTGCTATTGAAAACATATCTTCTCTGGAACACTAGTGTCTTATAGCAGCTTACAAAAAAGGTAGATTTTTATTTTATCAAAAAGAGTCTGTCTTGCCAATACCATCAATCACTGTTTCCTCATAATAGAATTAGCAAGTACTAAAATAATTAGAATACTTTTATGTGATGTGTGACTAGTAGATGGTCACAGTGAAGATGCCAGTGCCGTTCTATATGTTAAATATACATTATACCTAAAATATTTATGTGTGGTAAGAAAATGAATAGAAGTAGGATTTTTGATATCCAGTTAATCACCCAACACTCATACCTCCTAGGGTACAATCACATCTGTTTTGAAGCCCCTATATACCATCTTACTGAATTACTACTGTTACTAATGAGCATTTCCATATTAAGTTTCAATTTATACTACATAGGTACCTTATATGATACTTCTTTATTGGGTCAAAGACACTTTTACTAATTGAAAGATAATATTTATGGAAGAAAAGTAGATTATTTTGAGCAAATGAGACCGCGATAAAATTATTTTTGAGACAAGGTCTCATGTAGCCCAGGCTGGCCCCCAACTTGCTGTGTAGTTGGAGATGACTTTAAACTCCTGATCCTCCTGTCTCTACCTCCCAAGTGCTGGAATACAGGTGTATGCCACCATGCCAAGTGTAAAAAAACCCAACACAATTGATATTAGAAGCTTAAATTTGGATTTTTTATTATTTAAGAAATAATTAATTAAATGTACCCATTAAGGGATAGAGAGGTAACTCAGAGGTAGAGCACTTGCCTAGCATATGCATGGCACTACATTCAGTCCCCAGCACAATGTACCCACTAAAGTATTTAATT
Organism: Nannospalax galili; assembly: GCF_000622305.1. Taxonomy (NCBI): domain Eukaryota; kingdom Metazoa; phylum Chordata; class Mammalia; order Rodentia; family Spalacidae; genus Nannospalax; species Nannospalax galili. Next base: position 639,868 of record NW_008349068.1, on the reverse strand, counting down.
TGGTAATTCACAGGTTGTTTGATAGACTTACAATTTTTTTGTTGGTGGTGGTAGTTTTTGTTTTGTTGGTTTTTGGGGTTTTTTTTTTGCTTTGTTTTTGAGCCAGGGTCTCTCTTTAGTTGGACTTGCTATGTTTAGCTTCACAGAGATCAACCTACCTCTGCTTTTGGAGTGCTGGGATTAATTAGGGGTGTGCCATCATGCCTCTCCAGTTTGCATTTGTTTAAGGTCCACAGTGATAGAGTAAACATTTTCTTCAACACCTCTATGAAAATATAAAGCATTTCTGAGAATCATGTTCTTTATGTTTTTTAATCACAATTAACTTGACAAGTAAGTTTTGCCTGCCCTGTAACTTTCTGCTTGCTTTAACTGAATATACCTGTGTAGGTTTTTGTCTCAGCTTCTTAAATGCAGATGATACTTTTTTTTTGAGGCAGGGTCCCCCTATAACCCCAGCTGGCCTGACACTCACTATGCAGACCAGGCTAGCCTCGATCTCACAGTGATCCACTGCCTCTGCCTCCCAAGTGCTGAGACCAAAGGGGTGTGCCACCACTCCCAATGTGGATGATACTTTTTTCTTTTTTTTTCTTTAATAACCACATGATTAGAAGAAGCATTTCATTACAGCATTAACATATTCAGTAACAATTTCCAGAGCAAGGATACATCTCTTTCAAAAGTGGCTGTAAATTTTTAGGTTCACAGTTGAATTAATATGGTTATACAATATTCAGCGGCCTTGAACTCACAGAGATCTGCCTGCCTCTGCCTCCCAAGTGCTGGGATTAAAGGCGTGCACCACCATGCCCAGCCTGTTTCCTACATTTTTAATGCTACTAATGCTTACATGTTTGCACATGTGTTTTAATCTCTATGTATCTGATTATTACTAGTCACAGTCGGTTATACTCAGACCCCAATCTTATCTTAAGGAATATGACAACTGAGTGCTGCTAGATGAGGAACAGCTGATCTTCCTAAAACAAGGCTCTCTAGATATGCTGACTAGATTCAGTGGATGGACAAGCACTGGGGAATGGCTGGGGGTGCCGGCAACACAGTGGACAGTAACAGGGATGACAGAGTATATGGGCTCCAGTGGGGCGGGGGGAGTGGCTGTGGGAGGGTGCCATTTGGGAAGTGGGTATATAGATGAATAAGAATGTTTGGGATGTTCCGTATGATATACACACACACAAAAAAAAAAAATCAACAAATTTTTTTTAAAGACTTATATCTGAGGAGGAAACTTAAAAATTTACTTCATGTTAATTAGTAGAGGTGATAAACATTACCATTGAAATCTACCTGATGACTTAATATCCATACTCAGGTGGATGATACTTTTAAGATTTGTGTTACTGCATGTATTGTTAATTCCCCTTTATTATTAAGTAATCTAGTGTACATATATGTGACCATGCCATAGATTGCTTAATCTAGCTTCTTGTTGATGGTCAACTAGGCTGCTTCAAACTTGGGGCTATGAGTGTTTCTGCAGAAGTCATCTCTTGGATAGAGAGTAAGATTGCTAGGCTATGCCAGTAGATGTTCCTCCTTTTAAAAACTTTGTGTTGAAGAACATGTACTAAGAGAAGTGCACATGAGTGCCTATACCAAAGTTGAAGAGCTGTATCCCTGTATTTTCTCCTGAATGAGTTTTATAATTTTAGTCCTTGCATTTCAGTTTGATTCATTTTGAATTAATTTTTAATTATGGTGCAGTGAGGAAATTGAGACTCCCTTATGTCTAGTTGTTTTTATATTATTTGTCAAAAGTTATTTTCCTTTCCCCATTACCTACTTGGACTTTGACATACTTGTTGAAAATCATTTGTGTACATGTGGGTCTATTCATGGACTATCTCTCTGTTACATTGATGTAATTCCCTATCCCTTTGCCAGTACTACATTATCGTAAATATCATTGGAGTTAGTAATGTAAGTCCTTCAATTTTTGCATGATTGTTTTGACTATTCAAGGTCATTTGTTTTTTATACAAATTTTAGAATCATCTTGCTTAATTAATTTATTTTTGTGATTGGCTGGGGATTGAACCACTGAACTATATCCCTAGCTATATTGTTAATTTCTATTTTTTAAGAAAATAATTTTCCTGTGATGTTGGTTGTAATTACATTGACTTCCTAGTTCAGTTTGAGGAGAATTTACAAAATACTACATTTTAAAATACATTCACATTGTGTATCTTCTTTTTAGGTCTTTAATTTCAGCAATTTCTTGCATTTTTTCATATATAACATTTTATTACAGTGTTACATTAACATTGTGTATTACCCTGTTTCTGCTACTTCTTACGCTCAAATTGTCCTTTGAACATACTTTGTTTTTATGATATGAATCAAGATTTGGTGTGGAAATTTTCCAAGTGATAACTTTATTTGATACGGAAAGGGAACTATTTTAATGTGACAATGCTAGAAATAGAAACCAAAGCTCATCTTCAGAAATAAAACTAAAGGAGCTCCCTGAGCTAGGGATTTAGCGCAGTGGTTACCTAAACATTTAAAATTAGAAGTTTAGGAACTGAAGAGATGGCTCAGCAGTTAAGAGCACTGGCTGCTCTTTTGAAGAATGCGGTTCGATTCCTAGCACCTACATGGCAGCTAACAACCATTTGTAATGCGAGTTCCAGGGGTATCTGATGCTGTTTTCTGACCTCTGTGGGCATTGCACGACACAGGTGCACTTATACACATGAAGGCAATACACTTGTACACATAACTAAAAATAATAAATATCAAAAAATAAAAGTAGAAGTTTAAAGCTGTATGTAGTTACTGGCACAATTCTTTTGATTTGTATGGTTTTGGATATTAAAGTGGTCCATATTAACATGGTCTCATCTGTTTTTTGGCAGGGGGGAGGTTTGGGGGTTTTTTTGGCCTTTTTGAGACAGGGTCTCCCTGTAGCCCCAGCTGCCCTGGAACTCACTATGTAGACCAGGCTGGCCTTGAACTCACAGAGATCTGCCTGCCTCTGCCTCCCAAGTGCTGGGATTAAAAGCGTGCACCATCATGCCCGGCCCTCACCTGCTTTTTTAAAAAATTATTTTACGTGTATGAGTGTTTTCTGCATTTTTGTAGGTGCACCACATGCATGCAACCCCTGCAGAGGCTAAAAGAAGGTGTCAGAACTCCTGGAGCTGGAGTTATGAATGGTTTTTAGCCATTTGTGGGTACAGAATGTGGGCCCTCTACAACAGCAGCCAGTGCTCTTCACCACAGAACCATCTCTCCAGCCCCAATGGTCTCATCTTTTAAAACATTTTAAAATTATGTGTTTGTATGTCTGTCTGTCTGTCTGTCTGTGTCTGTGTGTCTGTGTGTGTGCCGCCACAGAAATCTTGCAGGAGTCAGTTCTCTTCTATGTGATTTCCAGGGATCAAATTCAGATTGTTATGCTTGATAGTAAATGTCTTTATCCATTGAGCCATTTGACCAGTTCTGATCCTTTTAGAATCTGAAGAAAAATAGTCTTACAAATTTGAGGCTTACATTTTTACTATTGAACTTTGAGTTTGATATTTTATAGTTTGCTTTCTTTTTTCTTAATATTAACATAGATTAATGTACAAAGAAGAGAATAAAGCATAGTGTTATTACCCAGAAATGGCTACATTTAATTTTTTTCTTAGATATTTGTGTATTTGCATAGCTCACTGGTATACAGTTTAGTTCTGCTTCATTCACTGAAACTGTCTGACTTTCCTGAACATATTTATATGCTGTCCTGTGTATATTTAAATTTCATTTCAAAATAAATTGTTTAAATCCAAGTATAAAACATGATAGACCTGTATATACTCAACCACTATAATAATCAGATGTTTATATTTTGCTTCAAATAATTTTGTTTAAAGAGATGCACAATGAAAATTCCCAAATAATGTGTATTCCCATGCATGTTTTAATGTGTATCTCTGTATTCATAAAATTTCAGACTGATGTTCTGTACTTTTCAATATACTACACTTATCTTGTTTTAAAATGTGGATTTTTTTGTGGTTGGTTGGTTGGTTGGTTGGTTAGTTGGTTGGTTTTAGACAGGGTCTCACTCTGTAGCCCACACTGACCTTGAATTCACAATCCTGTTTTAGCCTCCCAAGTGTGCCTGGATTGCTGGTTTACAGGTGAGTTACCATGCCCAACTTTTTTTTTGAAACAGGATCTTGCTTATAGCTTTGGTTGACCTCAAATTCTCAACAGTTTTCCTGCCTCAGCCTCCTGAGTGCTAGGATTACAGATTATAGGTGTGTGTACCATCATACCTGGCAAAAGTATGCGTTTTTAATTTAGACATATGAACAATTATCAGAGCCAGCTCCTATAAATTAAAGTATATTTATTTGTTTGCTTCCTATATTAGAAGAAACCATTTTTCCCACTTACTTTTCAGGAGGATTAAGATGCCATTTTATGTTTGTTTTCATGCTTGTCTATAAGTTGGATATTTAGAAGTCACATTGCAGGATTATCAGATATATAATCTTGATGAGAAATCTCTCTACTAGAATGTTCTTAATGCTCCACATCCTCCCAACCCCTGCTTTGATCACACTTAGCAGTTTTGCCAACTTGATATGGGTGAAATGGTTATTTTTCTTAGAGCTTTATAGTATTTTTTAATCCATGAAAATTACATTATTGTAAATATTTATCAAGAAGCAGTTCCAATCACAAATTAAAACTTAATATTTTATTAGTAATTTTTATGTGTATGAGTGTATTGCCTACATGTGTGTAAGTGCACCCATGTCATACAATACCTATGGAGGTGAGAAGAGGGCTTTGGATTCTCTTGGAATTGGAGTTAAGACAGTTGTTAATTGCCATGTGGATGCTGGGATTTGAACCCAGGTCTTCTGTAAGAGCAGCCAGTGCTCTTAACCACTAAGCCATCTCTCCAGGCCCACAAATTAAAAACTTAAAAGAGTTTTGAATAAAAGCATTGCTTATGCTTATTCACTGTGGGGTAAAAGGGGGCAAAGAAATGTTAGCTGTTGTTTGGTAGGACTGATTGGAGAATTACCTAAAATGCATTAAATGCTGTGTTGGGGCATCTATGTAGATAATTGAGATGATTATTTTAGTTAACATAACCATTTTAATTTTCTGTAACCTTTGGAGAGAATATATTTAATTCTTGATAATTAAGTATAGTCAAGTAAAAATATAGTATTTGGTCATAGTTGAGTCTGTTTATTTTAAAAGATTAAAATTGTTTTATCTTTTATAATTTTGTGTGGTTGGTTTTTATTTCAATAATTATGAATGCTTATGATATAAGAGTAGAAATTATTCTCAGGGTGCTAAATGTATGTTCTTATATTGTTTCTTTAATCTTCCATTTTCTTTTGTATATGATAAAAAAGATTTCAGATTTAAAATATTGTCACATTGCAGGGCCTAGTGGTACATGCCTTTAATCCCAGCACTTGGGAGGCAGAGAGGCAGGCTTTGTGAGATCAAGACCAGCCTTGTCTACAGAGTGAGTTCTAGGCCAGCTACAGCTATAGGGAGACTCTATCTCAAAACAATCAATACAATAAAATAAAGTATCATAACTATAGGTGCATAAATTTTTCTTTGTAACCTGAAGTTATGTTTTCTGATAGTCTCCTTGTAGCCCAAGCTGGTAAACTCACCATCCTCTTGTCTCAGCCTCCTGAGTGCTGGGCTTGCAGATATGGGCCACCATAAAAGAGATCTGTAGAGAATCGAAGTCCTTTCTGACCTCAGCATTTGCTATAATTCACTAGTGAACACATTTGGGCTTTGTACTTTCTGTTTTGAAAGGCTTATTTTTTTGATAATGTCTTTCATAGAGCAGAAATTTTAAATTTTAATGACATTTAACTTTATTTTGTGGATCACACCTTTGTTCTTTTATCTGACACACTAAACCCAGTGTAATCTAGATTTTTCTCCTATTTTTACCTTGTAGGGGTTTTAGAGTTTTACCTTTTACATTTAGCTCTATGATCTACTCTGACTTAGTTTTTGTGAAATGTTAAGGTCTGTATCTAGAATTTTTTTTTTTTTAGATGAGGATGACCATTTGTTCCAGAGCCATTTGTTGAAAAGACTGCCTTTATTTCATTGAGTTGTCTTTCTTCCTTTGTCAAAGATCAGCTGTCTTTATCCATGTGGGTCTATTTCCGGGTTCTGGGTTCTATTTCACTGACCAATTTGTCTTCTTTTCCAATGCCCCACTTGATGCTTTATAGAAGTCTTGAAGTTGAGTAATAGTCCTCCCAACTTTGCCGCTTTCAGTGCTGTTAACTATTATGGGTCTTTTGCTATTACAACTAAGAATGTCAACCTAGTCACATGATGTTGTCATCCACAACTTGGCTCTTGAGAATTGCACGATCAAGTTACCTCCCCCCTCCAAAAAAAATCCCTCATAATATTTTAGGTAAAAACAGTTTTGTGTTGGACCACATTCATATCTTCAGGTGTCCTGAGTTGAACACACTTGATTGTTGATATCAATAAAATAACTTGTTAGGCTTTTAGTAGGGATTGTGTTGACTCAATAAATCGGTTGAGAAGTGACATCTTCATAATAACCTTCAAGAATGATAGTTGATAGTTGTTAGCTGTAGGGTTTTGTTTTTGTTTTAGATGTTCTTTATCAAGTTGGGTTTCCCCTCTTTGTAGCTTACACTGAGCACTTTAATCATGAATGAGCCTTGGATTTTTGTCAATTTTTTATATCAATTGATAGGATCATGCAGTATATCATAGTGGCCTGTTGTAATGGATTATGCTAATTGATTTTCAGATATTGAGTCAGCATTGCATATTTGGGATAAATTTTACTTGGTCATGTTGTACAATTATTTTTGCTGTTTTTATTGAGGATTTATCCATTTGTTTTCATGAATAATATCGGTCTTCAATTTTCTTATAATGTCTGGTTTTGACTTTAGTTATGCTGGCCTCATAGAATGAGTTAGGAAGCATTCTGTACTTGTATCTTCTAGAAGAGATTGTAGAGAATTGAAGCAATTTATTTCCAAAATATTTATCAGAATTCACCATCTTAACCTTGCACTTTCTGCTTTGGAAGGTTATTAATTATTGATTCTGTTTCTTTAAGACAGATTTTTTAGGTTCAGTTTCTTGGATACTAGTATGTATGACTTGACATTTAACATGTGTTTCTTTTAGGTTATATGGGATTCGTTGTTGTTTTGTTTTTGAATTGTCAGGGATTGAATCTAAGTACCTCTCCCCTGGAGGGACGTACTCTTACAGCTGAACTATATCCCCCCCGCCCAGCTCTAGTTACATCTTATTTTTTTATTACTCTGGCATTGTCTTTTAATAGGTACGTGTAGACCATTGAACTTTATAGTGATTAGTAATATAGTTAGATTAATATTTACTGTATTTGTTACTGTTGATCTTCTTTGTTCCTCTTTCCATCTTCTCTTTTTTCCTGCTCTTTTTGTTTAAAATGGATATTTTACAGGAGCACATTTTCTCTTCTCCTTGGTACATCAGTTACACTTCCTTTTCTACTCTTCAGTGGTTGCTTTGGGGTTTGCCATGTATGTGTACAACTAATCTAAGTCCCATTTTTAAATAACACAACTTCAAGGATATAATGTGAGTACCTAGTAATGACAAAATAATTCTTTTTTCCTGCTGCCCAGATATTACTGCTGTCATTCATTTCACTTCTGTAAGCACTCACAAGCATGCGTAAGCAAATATATTGTTACTGTTAATATTTTGAACAAACTAATCAGCTAAGAATAAGAAAAGTTGATCCTGGACTTAGTGTTTTATGCCTATGATGCTAGTCCTCAAGAGATTGAGAGAATCTTAAGTTTGAAGCTAGACTGGCCATGTATTAAGACCTTGTCTCTAACAAAGGAACAAAAATTGTAGTTTTAATTTATACCTTATTCACCTGAATGACTTACTGTATCATATTCCTTCTTTTAACATTTCTTGTAAGGCAGGTGTACTGACAGTCAACTCTTTCAGTTATTCTTTGTCTCTCTATACAAAATGAAGTTCTTCTTTTGTTAGAAATGAATATATAAGACAACAGTGGAATAAAGGACACCGGCTTAGCCATATATACATATTCACCTGTCTGATACTCATTTTCTTACTCTGCAGAGAGAACGGGAAGGAATTACGTACCCTTCTTAACTAGAATGGCTTCTTTTTTTTTTAGTATGGATGTGAGACCAGTCATCTGGATCTTTTAAAAGCCATGATTAAAAAAACAAGGACATTGCCGGGCATGGTAGCACATACCTTTAATCTTGGCACTTGGGAGGCAGAGGGCAAGGCAGGCAGATCTCTGTGAGTTCAAGGCCAGCCTGGTCTACATAGCTGGGGCTACAGGGAGACCCTGCTTCAAAAAGACTAAAAACTAAAACTAAAACAACAAGCACATCAAACCTGACACTGCCTGATCATTTCTGTTTCTATCCAGGTGGCAAGATGAAAAGAGCTGATTATTTTGAAAAATTGATTCTCCTTTTGCTCAATATGCTCTCTAGCCAAAACATAATAGTGGTTAGCTAGGCATTGTTGTGGTTTCTTTAGTGACGTTAATAAATTTTTTCTAAGTCTTGCTCAAATTTCATTGAAAGATTATTAGGAAAGATAGGAAGTAGCCTGTAAGAGCTTTTAAATCTTTCCTCTTTTTTTGATATTCTCTTTGAATTTGAGTTTCTTCATGATAATAGACTAGAAATGATACCACCATTTTCCTTCTTTTCAAACTAGAATACTATGATATCCCACCAGAACCTTCCAAAGTGTATATATGTGTGTGTGCACAGGATGGGGAGTTGGGGAGGGATTGGGAATGCAGAGTCACAGAACAGACATGACAGCATTATCCTGAAGCTTTATTTGGAAGTCAGTTTTAAACATTTATTTTTCTATCCTAATATATATTGTGGAACAGAGTATAAAATTGATGTAGGTTTTTAATACAGTTGACTTTTTTCTTAAAATTTTCATAATTTTTTAATTGATTTGTATGTGTGTGTGTGTGAGCGTGCACGCATTTCATACAGAACATTCCAAACAATCTTATTCATCTTTATACCCGCATCCCAAATGGCACCCTCCCATAACCCCCCCACTGGAGCCCATATACTCTGTCATCCCTGTTACTGTCCACTGTGTTATCAGTGTCCCCAGCCATTCCCCAGTGCAAGTCCATCCTCTGAGTCTGGTCAGCCTATCTAGAGTCCCTTGTTTTAGGAAGATCAGCTCTTCCTCATCTAGCAGCAATCAGTTGCCAACATTCCTTTAGATAAGATTGGGGTCTGCTGTTCATTTTCCCAGTTCTATGCTGGGTTACTATCTGGGAGTCTCTTGGGCCACCCTGGCCAACAACTCAAGGGGAGGTATCTCCTGTCTGGCATTGTTTGTTCTTATGTAGACGGTTGAATTTTTTTTTAAAGTAAGTGTGCAGCAACCCACCCTAGAATATTGCTTATTTTCTCATGGGTAGTGGGCAGTCACCCTTTGTGCTTCCTGGAATCCATATTTTGTTGAATAAGTCAACTTTGATTGTTTTCTTATACTTATGACCATTTGTTCTATTCAGACAAATAACTAAGAACAAAAGTAAAAACAGGAGAAAAAAAAAAAAAAACTCAAAACATTAGTTAATTAGAAGTCAGAGCACCAGTGAAGACATTCCAGACTCCTGCTCAGACTTTATGGTCAGAGGTTTGGACTTTGGAGAAAGTGAGAAAGCTAGCTCTTTAAGTCTCTCCCTCCCTTTAAGTAATATGCCTAAGGGATGGAGGGCTATTGGAGCATCTCTTCTGAACTAAGATTAGAAAAGACAGATAAATCAGTAGGAATTTAGAGTGAGGTCTATATTTAAATAATACACTTTCTCAGAAGAATGGGTTAAAAGTAGGAAGATTCCTCTGGCATCAATTTATCTATCTCTCAATTAACTCCCTCCTACTTGCCCCTTTCTTCAGATTGAAGCAAATGAGTGTGTGCTAATGATTAAACCTAAGTTCTATCTAGGTAATGGAAGAATTAAATGAAGAATTCCACCTCTCCAGTTTTTCAGTTCTAGATGACTTAGACTAGAGAATTCTTGTGTACTTGGTTCCTTAAACTGACCTTTTCAGTGATATAATGCTCTATTAACTCATTCAAATTTAGGGCATAAAAATGGAACTATTACTTATTTGAGATTTAAAACAAAACAATAATTTGTTTTAAAAAAAAAACAAGAATTTGTTTTTTGTTAATTGTTAGGCAATTATTTGAATACCCAGCAAACTAATTTTAAAAATTTCAGTGAAGCCTGGCATGGTGGTGCACCCTTTTAATCCCAGCACTCAGGAGGCAGAGGCAGGAGGATCTCTGTGAGTTCAAGGCCAACCTGGTCTATGTAGTGAGTTCCAGGACAGCTAGGGCTACAGGGGAGACCCTGTCTCAAAAAGACAGAAAAAAAAAATTCCGATGACTTTAAAAACTATTTTTTCTTTGAAACAAGGTCTTACTATGTAGCCCTGACTGGCCTAGAAATTGGTGTGTAGACCAGGTTCACCTCAGACTTACAGGAATCCATCTGGCTGCCTCACGAGTGCTGGGATCAAAGTGTGTACCATTACACCTGACTTTTGTTTGTTTTTTTTTGAGACAGTTTCGTGTAGATCAGACTTGCCTCAAACTTGCTCTCTAACTGAGACTGACCCTGGACTCCTGATCCTTCTGCTTCTACTTCTTCCCAACTGCTGGAATTACAGACATGGACCACCATGCCTAGTATAATCAAAACCATTCTCTTTTTTAAATTTAAATTTATTTATTGGGGGTTGGGGGACTGCACCCTCACAGATGCATGTAAGTGCTCAGCGAGGCCAGAAAAGGGTATGGTACCTGACCTAGAATTACCAGTGGTTGTGAGCCATCCAGCATTCATCTGGGAACCAGATGTTCTGGTCCTCTGGAAGAACAGTAAGTGATTGTAGCTGCTGAGCCATCCCTCCATCTCCTACATTGTGACAAATGTGATTGTAAGGTTTCCTTTTTAAAAAAATTTATTTATTTATTTATTTATTGTTTGTTTGTTTGTTTGTGTACTTGTAAATGAGCATATACTTGTGCCATGGCACAGCTAGAGGTCAGAAGACAACTTGTGGGAATTTTCTCTCTTCACTGTGTGAATCCTGGGGATCAAACTCAGGTCCTCAGGCTTTGAGGCAAGCATCTTTTCTTGCTGAACCATCTCATCAACCTCTTAAGGTTTCTTATACTTTGAATTTGAGTGAACCAGTTTGAGTTTAGGTTCTTTTTGATACATATAGGTGTCCTTATGGATATTTATTTGTTTGTTTTGTTTTGTTGTTAATTAGCATAGCTGTTGAATCATGTCTTATAATAACCTTATGAAAATATTCTTGCAAAGTTAAATGTGTTGCAGAATTTTCTCTTGTTTTTCCAAATCATTCCTCTATCAATGGAGAAATAAAAATTTTAAATGTTAATATCTTTTAATATTTACTTAGATAAATTGACCTTTTTAAATATATATATAAAGAAGTGTACCTATAGCTTTGTGTCATCTTAAATTAGACATCATCTTAATTTTTGAAACATCTTAGATTGGAAGTATTTGGCAGAAAAAATGTTGAAATTTAGATTCTAGAATGAAAAATGAGAACTATTATGGTTTCTCCATAAGTTGCAGCTGTTGGGTGTACAGGGTAGTAAGGCAAGTGTATAGCTAACTACTTTATAGTACAAGGCTGATTAGCTGTAAAGACCTTTAGGCAGGTACAAAGTTCATGTTGTTGGCAGAGAAAGCAGACTCCTAACTCTTGTTCATCTAGCATAGCATTTAAATACATTTTTGTTTTTAAAAAAACAAATGTAATATATAGCATCTAACCTTTTAACTTGTACTGAAAGTTCAGTGAGACTTAATTATATTCACAAAGTCATACAGGTTTCTCCACTATCAAATTCCAAAATAAATTTCAAAAAAATTGTAAACTAAAATATGACCTCACAGTTCTTGGGCCCCACTACTCCCCGTTACATGCATCTTGCAGGTGTTTATATTGGTGGCCTGACTTATGCAGTCATTTGAGATTTCAACCCTGACTTGAAAAGTTGTTTATTCTAGTTCAATTAGCCCCAGAAGCAGAGCATCCTTTACTAACATCTATTTATCCCTTTGCCTACTGTATTCACTCTTAATAATTGTACCTACTTTGCTGTGTCCTTTCGTGAGAAATGAGTTCCTATTAGGGCTTCTTTAGAGTATAAAGTCCAAACTCTTTCTTGGTTTGTAAATCCTTGCATGATCTAGATCCCTTTTCCTCTTCCACCAACTCTCTTCCCTATCAGACTAATTCTTTTTATTTTTTCTGGCCTTTGCATATCTTTTTTCTGTCATTCACATCTAAGGTTAAATATCTGTACTAGAGGCTTCATTGTTCACCTAATCAAAAGCAGCTGGCCCTTCACTGTCGAGATCCCGATTTTTAAAGAACATTTTAAGTTTTATTATTTTTATTTTATGTGTATGAGTGTTTTGCCTGCATGTATGTAAGTGCATCTGTGTCATGCACTGACCACAGAGATAAGAAGACAGTGTCGAGTCCTCTGGAACTGGAGTTCCAGACGGTTGTTAGCTATTGTGGTATTGGGAACTGAACTTGGGTCCTCTACAAAAGCAGCCAGTTCTCTTAACCACTGAGCCATGTCTCCAGCCCCCTCATAATCCCAATTTAATTACACCAGAGTTGTCTGCTGATTTTGTTATGTTCAATATTTATCTTCCTTGACTGGAATGTAAGTTCAATGTTAACAGATTTTTCGTTATATTCAAACTATATTCCGAGCCCCTAGAAAATTGGATGTTTGATACATAGTAATATGCTTAATGTATATTTAACGAATACATGCTGAATAAAAATGCTTGCTGTGGATCTAGGCAAGGTGGGACATACTTTTAATCTCAGCACTTGGGAGGAATTCAAAGCCAACTTTGCCACATAGCAAGTTCAAAGCCAACCTGGGCTACTTAAGACTCCATCTCAAAGCAGAACAAAGTTTACTGTGAAACATGGTTTCTTTTGACTGTATTTATCTACTTCTACCTGTTTCTGTTCTCCTGAAATTTGCCAAAATCTGCCAAAATCTCTGGTTTGCTCCTGCCTTTGCTTTTGGTGTCTTAATATCTTGTAAGTTGTGTAATTTTATTATTTTAATGGGACTTGGGGGAGATAAAGAAATGTATTCTGCTATTCTTGATGGTTGAGATGTTGCAGTCTTGTTGGAAATATGAACAGAGACCAACTGGAAAAGTATTGCTTAGTTTTGGAGAATAAATTTGAAACTAAGATCGAAGCCATGCCAGAAGGGATTGAAATCATTTGAAAGTTTGTATTGTGTAAGCAGAATCATGCATGCTATGAATAAAGTCTTTAAGGAAGGTTAGTCTGATGGGGATGAATTAAAGACAAGAGGACAGTTAGGAAAATGCTAGAATAAGCTGAGGACAATATAGTGTAGAACTGAACCAAGATGTATGATAGTTATAGAAGTGAAAAGAGATACTGGAATCAGAAGTTTTCTAGCACTGATACTGATTAATTGCTCTGTGATAATTATAGTTTAGCACTGTGACTTTTATTTTGATGGATTGATTGATTGCATGGGAAGGCAGTATTACATTTATCTTCCCTAAGTAAGGAGTTAAAATATAAATATCTTCCCTAGAAGGAGTTAAAATAAAATATCTTCCCTAGAAATCTTACATTTATGAAATCAATGAAACAGACATCCGAAAACTTTGTCAGATGGGGAGATAGATATTTGACCAACTTGTTGGTAAGGGGTCAGGGACATATGTTAATGAATAAAATCTGCTTTTAGTCTGTTTGACTAATTAGTAGCCTTTATTTGGAGCTAAATTCTTATTTCTTCCTGATCCTGATATTAACTGACTTTTATTATGTTATTTGGGTTTGGGTTTTTTTGATTTTCTTTTTTTCCTTAAGATGGAAGTGGAATTAAGACAGGGTTTGATTCTGTAGTCCAGGTCCAGGCTAGCCTCAAACTCATGGCAATCCTTTTGCCTCAGCTTCCTCCTGAGTGTTGAGATTGTAGGCCTGAGCCATCATGCCTGACTATTACAGTTTATTTTACATAAAGTTCATAAATGAGTCTTGTCTTGAATTATCTGAGGAGCAATTATTTTTTCCAATAGATTAAATTCTTAGTTAATTGAATAAACTAGAAAAATATTTTGGGAAAGGTAGTATGTATGTATGTATGTATGTATATAATTTTAAAACCACATATTAAAGAAAAATACAATATTTTGATATCCTTAGACTAAGTTCTATATTTATTTTGACAAAAATGTTTAGTAGACCATGTTTTGTTCTTTAAAGTTTGCTTGTTTTGAGACAGAGTCTCCCTATAGCCCCAGCTGGCCTGGAACTCGCTATGTAGACCAGGCTGGCCTGGATCTCAGAGACCCTCCTGCCTCTGCTAGGGTTAAAGACATATTACCACCACGCCTGGCTTTTATTTCTAAATTTTGAGCAGTTTGTTCATTGACTCTGTTTCCTAACTAAATCATGACTTCTTGGGAACAAGAACTGCTTTTTCTTTTTTATTTCCTGTCCCCCATCTGTTTTCTGTTCCTTAGCTTATTTTAATATAACTTCAAACTTACAGAAAAGTGGTAACATCACCAATAATTCCCATGTTCCTTTACCCAGATTCACCTGTTACTTCATTTTGCTTAGTTATCATTTCTTATTCCCTATCTACCCTCCAGCATGCTCCCCCCATACATGCACACACATTGTTTTCTTCAGTCTAATGAAGAAAACATTATAGACATTGTACCCTATTATGACAAAATAGGAGAAAAAATATCTAATTGACAAAATTTTTTTAGACATTTCATTGTGTCTGTTTCTTGTACACAACACTGTGTTACATAAGGACATTCTCATAGTATATTTTGTTTGGTGAGCATATTGCCTCTGGGCCCTCCCTCCTGTTCCTGTTTTTTACCCTTTTCTCCCCTACTAATCCCCTTTGTTGCGCTAGATAGTTTAGCTTCTACTTTCATGTCCTACATGAGTTTGTGTGTCTATTTGTAATCTGGACTCACATATGAGTGAAATTTATCTTTCTGAGACCAGCTTAATTGCTGAATATGATTATCTCCAGTTGCATCCATTTTCCTGTTCTTTTATGTCTGGAAAAAAAAAAAACAACTTCATTATGTCTATAGATCATATTTTCTTAATCATGCCTTTGTTAGACATCTAACTTGGTTCCATAACTTAATTATTCCAAATAGTGCTGCAGTAAACATTGATGTGCAAGTTCCTCTGTGATATACTGGTTTGAAGTCCTTTGGGTAAATACCTAGGCGTGGTATCGCTAACTGGGTCATATGGTAGATCTATTTTTATTTTTTTGAGAAGCCTCCATACTTGTGCTGGATAGCTTTAGTGTCAACTTGACACACCTGGGTTGAGGGAGCCTCAATCAGGGAATTGCCTCTATTGGACTGGCCTGTGGCCATGTCTGGGAGGCATCTTCTTGATGAGTGATGTGGGAGGGTCCAGCCCACTGTGGGTGGTACCACCCCTGGGCAGGTGGGCTTGTGTTGCATAAGAAAGCAGGCTGAGCAGGGGCCAAGGGAGCCAGCCAGTAAGCAGCATTCCTTCATATCTTGTGCTCTAGCACCTGCCTCCAAGTTCCCAGGTGGGCTTGTGTTGCATAAGAAAGCAGGCTGAGCAGGGGCCAAGGGAGCAAACCAGTAAGTAGTGTTCTTCCATGGCCTGTGCTGCAGCTCCTGCCTCCAGGTTCCTGCCCTGAGTTCCTACCTTGGGCTCCCTGATGAACTGCGACCTGGGAGATGTAAGACAAATAAACCCTTTCCTCCCCAAGTTGGTATTGGTCAGAGTATTTTGTCACAGCAATGAAGAAACAAACTAGGACAATACTGATTGCCATAGTGGCAATTGCACTAGTGTATGTTCCTGTCAACACTATTTAAGAATTCCTCTTTGTCCATATCCTCACCAGCAGTTGCTGTTGCTGTTTTAATCTATTTTTATTTATGTGTGTGAGTGTATTGCCTGCAGGTATGTAAGTGTACCCATGTGTGCAATGCCCATTGAGGCCAAAAGCGGGCATCAGATCCCCTAGAAACAGATGCCATGTAGGTGCTGGGAACTGAACCCAGGTCATCTGCAAGAGCAGCTAATGCTCTTAACCATTGAGCCATCTCTCCAACCCCTGTTGTTTTTAATAATTACCATTCTGACTGGGGTGAGATAGAATCTCAATGTAGTTTTAATTTGCATTTCTCAGATGTCTAGTAAAGTTAAGCATTTTGTTCATATGTTTATTGACCATTTGTATTTCATTTTTGAGAACCATCTTTTTATTTCATTTAGCCCATTTATTGATTGGGCTGTTTGGTTTCATGTTTAGTTTTTTTAGTTATTTGTATATTCTAGATATTCATCTTCTATCAGATATATAGTAACAAGGATTTCCTTCCATTCTGAAGGCTGTTTCTTCACTCCATTAACTGTTTCCTTTGTTGCACAGAAGCTTTTTAACTTCATGAATTCCCCCCATTCCTTGTGTGGCAAAATTCTTTGGTGTAATGTTTTCTGTGTAAGCACTATTATCAAGACCAGAGGATGTATTTAACACTGATATAGTACTATGATTTAACTCACAACCCATAGTCACATTTTATCATTCTTCTCAATACTATCCTTTATACTTAACTTTGTATGTTTTCTCTGGTTCTAGGATCCTATCTAAAATCAAACACTGCCTTTAGTTGTCATGTCTATTTAAGTTCCCTTTAATATGGAACATTTCCTCAGCCTTTACAATTTTTTTAAAGTTATAAACCAATTAGTTTTAAAAATGTCTCAGCAACTCAAATAATTCTGAGCAGGACTTCTACAGAACAATGACCTGACTCAAATGAGGTTGCTTGCCTCACTATTGGTGATGATGTGACCACTTGACTAAGACATTGTCTTCCCAGTAATTTGTGGAGAATGTTTTGAGAATACATAGTCTCATCACATTTTCACACTGTACTTTTATTATGCGTTGATAGTTCCCTCCTTGATTTTAAAAAGAATAACTTAGTTTTCTGTTATTTTAAAAACTCAGTGTAGGGAGAGATGGTTCAGAGGTTAAGAGCACAGACTGCTCTTGCAGAGGACTGGGGTTCGATTCCCAGCATCCACATGGCAGCTAACAACTGTCCATAACTCCAGTTCCATGGGATCTGACACCCTCTTCTGACCTCCGTAGTCATTGCATAACATGGGTGCACTTACATATATGCAGACAATATATACATACACATAAAATAAGAATAATATAAAAAATATTTTTTAAGAAACAAAACTCAGTGCTTAGTTATTATAATGGTTGTAAAAGTGATTTTTTTGTGATTTTATTTATATCAATTAGTTGGTATTCTGTGATTAGTTGGCTTTTAATTTATGTCAGTATGGGTTGGTGAATTTTATTCACTGAGTTTGTTTCTCCCATAATCTACTTTAATGCTTAAATTGTCCCAGATTAGACTCCTGAGCCCTCCTTTAAGTTGGCTCCTATCTCTATTTAACATGTACCTGTCATTAATTCAGCACTTCCTAGACCAGTAAGATGTTTTTGCAGACTGGTGTGTCCACTCCATGGCCTGCATGTAGCCTAGAATGGCTATGAATGCACTCGGTACAGAATCATAAACTTACTTAAAATATTGGATTTATTTGCAGTTTTATTTTTGGAGAGGGCAGACTCATTTACACAGTTCTCCAGTATGAACTTTGTAGATGACAACATGGTGTCACAATGTCAAAAGATTGGACCCCCCTGTTAGGGTTTCCATTGTGTTGTTTTTTTGTTTAAATTCCCCTTGCACCAGCCCTGGAATCATTTTTGTGTAGACCATGTATTTAGAAACCCCCGGACTAATTATATTGGAATGTTTCCTGGAGTGTCACCGTTGTTAACTCTTAGGGTAGTCATACCTATAAATACATGTACAAATCTCTCTTTATTTCTGTCCCTCCCTTAACCTGTCTGAAACTTTGATTTTATACTGCAAACTCAAAATGTAATACAAATGGTTTCCAAACTCTATGCTGCAGCTAGTAGCCATTCTTTCCCCCAAACCATGAATTGCTCTTAGGATCAAAATATTTGCTAATGCATTTGACTTTCTGGAGGAGGAATATGTCAAAAATACAGAAAAAATACTTCCTGCCTCTAATGGAATTTTCAGGAGTTTCAAGATAATTTCCCCTACTCTAAAGTATGAGGTTGCAGCCCCTCCAACTGGAGAGACTGGAGTTTGCATGCATAGCATCAGAAATAACTACCGTGTAGTGTAACAGGAACCTTTCAGGTTGTAGAACAGAATGAATACAATAAACTTCTCAAGAAGGAGGAGTCATAGAAGCCACAGATTTAACACTTGTGTATAGCCATGTTTATGTGTACATATATGGATATATGTATTTGTGTATAGGTATAGTGAATGTTTCCTAGCTACTGCTGTAACTACCATACAGTGGGTGGTTTAAAATAGTGGAAATCTATCCTGCACAGTTCTTGAATTTAATTTCAAGACTATTTAACTTAACAAACTGGACAAGCACTTGGGTTTTTTTTTGGGCGGGTGTTTTGTTTCATTTTTCCAGTTTTCATGGCTGCTCTGTGGTTCCAGATAATGGCTTCTATGGCATACTGTATAATCAGTAATTTAGGATAGGTCATTGGAGTTTTTATTTATAAGAATGTTGGGAGTTTCTTTGTAGAAAATTGAACCAACAATTCAGTTTTCCACCTTAGCTAAGGAGTTCCTGTTTGAGATTTAAGAGATTAGGAGTATTCACTCTTATGAAAATCCAATCTAAACAAAGGAATGTGTCTATTCTTATTAGAAAATGGTTCGTTAGGGCCATTGATCAGGCTCAGCTGGTAAAAGAGCAAGTCATGCAAGTCCCTACCCTGATAAATAATAAAAAATTAAAATATAGCTCATTGTTTTATAAAATTAATTTTCTAAGGAGTGTATAAAAGTGCTTGATAAATTATGCTGAATTTGCTCAGTTGCCTTTGATTTGATTTATAACTCTTAGGCATTACAACCTCTATGACAGCTATTAAGATAGTTGTACTTTGTTTTTATGCTTCCTTATGTGATCTTTAATGACTTCACAGGTTCATATATCAATGATAATGAAGATATTGTGTTATATCCTAGATTGTCAAAAACAGAGGCATAAATAGAACAGATATAAGAATATGTCATCTCTAGCACAGTACATCTTTCCCCTAAAGAAGATTTCCCCATGACTGGTCCAAAAACAGTACAGCTGTTTTGTGGGGTGAGGGGAGGTTTGGTTCCATGTGGAAACTTGACAAAACTCAGTTTTGAGTGTCAGCTCACTCCTGGAGGACCAGACTATCCACCCATGTTCCCTGGTGGCCAGTTAACTCTGGCTTGCTCCTATGAAACGTTGAGTAACCAAGTACACTGCTTCTTATTCCCTTTCAACACATGGGGAACCATAGATTGCTTTGAATTTCTTTCATGCATAGGCCTTCAGAAAGAGCTTTGTTCCTACAGAAATTGTTAATTAGGGTATCTCTGTTTACAACAATTCCCAATAAGTATTGATATTTCCAGTGTCCAGAGACATGGAATTTTGTGTGTGTGTGTGTGTGTGTGTGTGTGTGTGTGTGTGTTTCTTTCCTAGTCTATATCATACTGCCATTTGTAGATGAAGTATTATTGAAGTGCTGAAGTAAATTTTTATGTCTTTTATTTTTTAATTTATTTATTTTATGTGTATATGTATGCCTGAGTGTATATATGTGCAGCACATGCATACAAGTGGTTGTGAGCCACCATGTAGGTGCTGGGAACTGAACTCGGGCCCTCTGGATGAGGCACCTCTCTAGCCCCAATGTTTTCTTTTATAAAACTTATCGTCTTTTTAAATTAAGAATAGAAGTTATAAAGTATGTTTGGGGGGGACTTCTTTTATAAAACTTATCTGCTTTATAAATTCAGAATAAAACCTATAAAATAAAAGACTATAAAATATTTAGTGGTTGGTAATAGCTCAGTGGGTTAAAGCACTTGCTGCCAAGCCTGCTGACGTGAGTTAAATCCCCAGGACCCACATAGTGAAGGAGAGAACTAACTTCTGCAAGCTGTCCTCTGACCTCCACGTATGCCCACAAATATACACACACAACAGATGATTGATGAGAGAGAGAGAGAGAGAGAGAGAGAGAGAGAGAGAGAACAGACACACAGAGGAATTGGTTCCCTGGAAGACTTGATGTATGCAGAGAACAAATAATTTTTAAAAATCATTCTAAGGAAGGGCTAGAATACTTAAAATTTGGGAGAAATCAAGTCTTACAATTTCTAAAACTATTGAATTCTCAGTTTCCATTTAGGCACTTTACAAATTTTAGCATTTAGTTCACAGCAAAACTAGAGGTCCTATATTAAAACAACAGTCATAGTTTAAGAGAGAAACCAGTAAACAGACCAGATACTGCCCTGTTCTGATGAATAAACAGCCTTATTGGCCTGTAGATTCTCCATCCATTTCACATTGTATTGTATCCTTTTTCCTTCTTTACTCTTACTTCATCCTACTTGTAAGGGATCCTCTTCCTCTTTTTGTACCTTCCTATATAATAGCACACACTGTATCTGTATTTGTGTGTGTGTGTGTGTGTGTGTGTGTGTTTGTGTGTGTGTGTCTAACTTTAGTTTCCCTCCTCGATTTTATTTTGCAACAGTTGTATCTTGCATAGTTAGGGGTACTCCTTGAACATGGAGCTTTTCACGTACTCGGTTCTGCAGTGTTCTTTAGAATTGCTTACTAGATGAAGAAGAGTTTCAAAAACCCATTTTTTGTGAGAAAGCTACTGAAACGTAACTGGAAATAACTAAAATTTCCAAATGAGTGATTAGAAGCAATTGTAGTAATAGAAGAGAAGGAATTGAGCGTGCTAATTTTGAGATCCTAATGCTGCCTAATTTCTCTGTATTTTGCTAGAATATCACTCATTCTAGTTTGTACTTTTAACCTAATTGTAGTTACACAAAACTGCATCATTTATTGTCTTATAAGTCTTCCCAGTAATTGTAACATAACACAGTTGTTTATAGTTTAGTTGGCAAACATAATACCCAGTGGAACTTACTTAAAATGTCCCACCTCCTTGACATTAGTAATTAGTAGATCATACATGGCCCATTTAAAAAACTAACTTTTAGAGATGTACACTCGAGGTACTTCTGATGTATACTATCAGTAGACCACATTTTGAAAAATGTCCTACAGAATAAACTTCAGACACTTTGGAATAGTATATTCCATACCTTTATACCCTTGCATATACTGAATAGTATACTGTCACACCTTTATACCCTTGCGTATACTGATTTCTCAGTGTAAAACATCCTTATCCTTTTTCCCTTTGCACATTATCATATCATCCCTTTCCTCTTGCCTTCTCAATATGCTTATTTAACATACATGATCATATGTATAGCACTTATCACAGTGTTTAATTGTTTTTGGTTTCCTTATCTGTCCCCCTGTGAGGTTAACTTGAGGATGAAGGCCATTATGTCTGTCAGTACCTGTGGTTTCTGGCACATAGAAAATGTACCACAAACATTGCATGAAATAGAAACTTCTGTTGAAATTTTGGCTCACTGATTGCACTGGACCCAAGAGAATATGGACAATCCCATTCTGCTGTTTTCTGAGACTTTTAATGTGATTTTAAGTATAGAATGCATGATTTTGTAAAAAAGCATTTTTTTCTTTTTTTATTTATGTGTATGTGTGTGCTTCTGTATGAGTGTGTTTGCGCATACATTGGGGTACATATGGAGGCCAGAAGAGGGCTTCACATACCCTGGAGCTGCCTAATGTGGGTTCTGGGAATTGAACTCAGGTACTCTGAAGATCAATGAGTGCTCTTAACTGCTTAACCATCTCTCTAGCCCCCTAAAAAGCATTAAAAAAAAAAATTAAAGGGACAAAAGAACTCTAATAAGTAAGGCACCCTATATATCATGAATTTTTCTCACAATTTTGTGTGTGACTTGTACAAGTTGTATTTTCTCCTAGACCTTCAATTTCTTTATATGTAATTGTCTAATATCTAGAATAGCCTTCTAATTATCTTTAATTACCCTGTCCTCTGAATAAAATTTAATTCTGTCCCTTCCCCATTCACTACCCTGTTTAAGAATCTAATTGCTTTTAAGGGATAAGGACAAATGTAGGCTTGGCCTTCCAGGGCCTATATAACAAGATCTTGCCTTAGGCCTTCATTTGTAAATCCTTTTCTCCCTTCTTTTGAGTTAGTCTTATGACATTCTGCCCCCCCACCCGCCCCCACATAACACATATGCATACACATTCTCTTTAACTCTGTATAATTTGCCCTACCTGGAATATACTTAGTCTGATTCTTAAGCCCTAAGAAGCCCACCCTTCTTGATAATCACAAATCCCTCCTTCTACAAAGATGAAATTGAATAAGAAACAAATCAGACTGCCTCTTGAGATGGAAGGTTAATAGGAGAAATAGGCATGAATTGATTATTTCATGGAAATTTTAGCAGGAATAATATTGCTTCATACTAAGCTATATTAAATGAATAGTTACAGTGTATACAGTGGAGTTTACTATATACAAGTTTTGACCTATAATTGAGCACAGTTATTTACTTTTACTGATATAATGAAAACAGTATATAAGCAATGGTAGATCACTATTTTTTTTTAAACCTTAATGGGACTGGCAAGATGACTCAGCGGGTAAGGGTGCTTGCCACCGTGCTCAACGAGCAAGCGACCCTGGGACCCACATGGTGGAAGGAGAAAACTACTACAAGTTGTCCTTTGACTTCCACACATGTGTACACACATTAAATAAGCATAATTTTAATTTTTTAAGCTTAAAAAAAGCAGTAATGTCATTAACTTAAAAGTCTGCTTATATATAGAATAAAGGGCTTACATTTAAGTCTTTATTCTAAGTATAGAATTTACCAAGTTTATAAAAGCATAGGTGCTTTGTTCCGTCTGCCTTCCTGACATCAGGTCTTAGCACTTTCTGATAAGGTCTCCAGCTATAGAATAATCTTTCCATTGAGCACACCTGGCTCATTCTTTGTTTTTTGCAGTTTTAGTTTCTCTACCCATTCTTTCCTGAAATCCTTACTAGCAGGCTTCCATTCATTCCTCCTGCCAGTAGAACATGGATCAATTAGGAAATGGGTTTTATCTGACTTGTGTCTCTGTTTTGTTCTTAGAATAGTGCCTGACATATAGGAGCTGCTCAGTAAATATTTATTGAATGAATAAATGAAGAAGAGGTGGGATTTTTGTTTTTTGTTTTTAGGCCAGCCTTGTTTTACACAGCGAGATTTGTGGCATCCAGGGCTACATAATGAGGCCTGCCTCAAATAAAATAGAATAAGAGGTTTTAATCCTTCTCAAGTCCATCTATGCTCGTGGTGGCCACTAAAAACAACTCTTTGGTGGTTAGTTCAAAAACCGCTATTACAGTAAATAAGTCATACATACTTGGTTTCAGATTTTCACACTGCCATTTATTATGTGTGAGTCATGGGAAAAGTTACTTAATTTCTTTTAGCCTAATTTTCTGCATTTACAAGCAAATAACAGTTGTCTTAAAGAATTAGTGCAAGATTAACTAGCAATGTATCTCAATCAGTACTTACCTATCATTCATGAAATCCTGGACTCCATCCCAAGCACCCCATAAAATCCAATTTGTATCCCTTGAATCCTAGCACTTGGAAGGTGAAGGAAAGAGGATCAGAAGTTTTAAAATCATCCTCAGTTACTTAGTGAGTTTGAGGAGTACACAGCCAGCTTGAAGTACACGAGACCCTGTCTTTAAGAAAGTGTGTAAGATTAAATGAGGAGTATTTTTTTTAAGATTTATTTTTTGTGTATGTCTGTGGGCCTAAGTGTATATTTGTAGACTTTGTATGTGCAGTGCTGGCGTAAACCAGAAGAGGATATTAGATCCCCTAGAACTGGAGTTACAGGTGGCTATGAGCCTCTGGTTATGGAACCTGGATCTAACCACTGAGCAAGCTCTCCAGCCCCAAATGAGGAATTCTTTAAGAACCTGGTCCTGAAGACTAGCAGTGTACTCTCTTTTTGTCCTTTATAAATA
>NW_008349068.1:613929-615450 GCF_000622305.1 Nannospalax galili | reverse complement strand
TGTGTGTGTGTGTGTGTGTGTGTGTGTGTGTGTGTGTGTGTGCATTATTCAATATTCATTCTTTAAAAAAGATTTAGTGACACGACTATGACCCAGACACCAGCCACTCAAAGTGTTACAGATACAAAAGGAAACCCAGCTCTTGCTCTTATGGATCCTTCCTTCTAGTGGAGTATTAACAATCTGTCAGCCAAGAAAATGATACTACAGTGTATCCTCTGCTGATTGAAAGGAGTACTCTATACATTTTCTAAATTGTCATTTGTGATTCTGATCATAATATGATAATTTACCTTTCTTTAAGAGTTTCCTAAAACCTGAGGTTTCATCCCTCATTTCTACTTGTCAGCATTGTCTCCATTAATAAGTTCTATATTTTATGATATACTAGTTTTGAAATTTTGACTCCAGAGTTGCATCCTATACCAAAGCATACACTACATAATTTCTTTATTTATTATTTTTATTTTGTGTGTATGAGTGTATTGCCTGTATGTATGTGAATGCACCTATGTCATTCAATAGCTGTGGAGGTCAGAAGAAGGCATTGAATTCCCCTGGAACTGCAGCAGTTATGGACAGTTGTTAGCCGCCATGTAGGTACTAGGAATTGAACCTGGGTCATCTGTAAGAGCAACCAGTGCTCTTAAACTTTGAGCCATCTCTCCAGCCCTATACTGCATAATTTTAAGTTAAATTTGTAACTAATATAAGACAAATGTCTGTATTTCAGATGGAGCAACTATCAGATGAAGAAATCGACCATGGTGCTGAAGAAGACAGTGACAAGGAAGATCAGGACCTGGATAAAATGTTTGGAGCTTGGCTTGGGGAACTAGACAAACTTACTCAGGTTAGAAATATTACTTGAAAAACTGGTTGAAGATTTGAAGCCATCACTACATGTTGAAAGTTTAATGTACAGACAAAAGATATGGGTATAAGCTAAATTTTAAAATACTGCTAAAAGGGAAAAACATTAACAAGTAATGAATAGTGCCCCTATATCACAAGATAATATCTTCTGTGGGTTTGTTGTATGCTTATGTGTATATGTATATGTGATATGTGTGTTCATTTGTGTGCATGTAGATGTATATGTGGAGGCCAGAGGGCACCCTCAATGTCATCCTCAGGAAGAACAGCACTTTCTTTGAGACAGGGGTGTGTGTCTGTGTATGTGTGTGTGTGTCTTAATAAAACAGAATTTGAGATTTTATTAAATTTATTTTAATGTAGACTTAAGCATGTGGGCCTGGAGGGGAAAAAGGGTCCCCTAGGCCCTCTTCTGTGGTTATCCTAAGGATTTAAATCTGTTAATCTGAGGGATTACTTAATATCTGTTTAATATGAAGTTGTATGTTAAAAAGTTTTAAAAGTCTAAAGCTTAAAAATTGAATTTTTGACACTATTCTGCAACAAATTTAAATACATCTTACAGTATAACTTACTTAAATGTTTCCCAGTTCATATTTCTAGAATATACAAAATTTCATTCCAGGCTACATTTAAAATAGTTGC
>NW_008349068.1:579364-613901 GCF_000622305.1 Nannospalax galili | reverse complement strand
TGGGTAGGTGGGTTGGTTGGTTGGTTAGTTTTTTGAGACCAGGGTCTTGTGTAGTCCAGGTTAGTCTTGAACTTGCCATGTACCTTGAATGAGTTCAAGAATGACTTTGCTTCCACCTCCCAAGTGTGGAAGCATGGGTCACCATGGTGGTATTTGTTGGTTTGGAACATGGTTTAAAATTACTTACTTAGGGTCTAGAGAGATGGCTCAGAGGTTAAGAGCACTGGCTGCTGTTGCAGAGAATCTGGGTTCAGATCTGGTTCACATGGCAGCTAACAGCCATCTGTAACTCCAGTTCTAGGGACTCCAATGCCCTTATCTGACCTCTGGGAGTGCTGTGTTACACAGATGCACTTACATACATGCAGACAATATACTCATACACATAAAATTTTTTTAAAATAGAATATTTTGAAATTACTTATTATGTGTATATGATGTGTGGGTACACATGCACAAATGCCTCTGTGCCTGTAGAAGTTAGAGGGCAACTTTGTGGAAATGATGATGCATAAAGGAACTTCTCAGGGGCCAATAGGCATATTGAGTAGGGTTTCTGTGAACAAGTGGTTTTGCATTTGAGTAGGGGAGTCAAAAAGAGAAGACAGGTAGGTATAAGTCAGGCTGCCATAGGTGGAAGTAGGAATATCATGCTTTTTCCACTCAGATAGTATTTCTCCTCGCTTGGTACTAAGTATATTCTCTCATATTTTAATTGTCTAACACAGATGTGAAGAACTACCCGACAACAAACTTGGCTATTAAACTTACTCTGTCACTTGTGTTTTCATCCTATAAGTCTGTCTTTAGAGAGAAAAATGATTAAAACCATATTATGGCTTACTGTTAATGTATTACTTTTATGGAAATTTTAAAGAAACAGTTGACCTGCTAAGTGACTAAAGGCTTAGATTTCATATTTCTACTATGCACATATGCAGTGTTAGTGGTATTTTCAACTATGTTAAATTTAAGTTTCAAGTAGTTGACAGTTCTTCTAAAATAACTATAAAAATTTAAGTGTATTGTGCATTTTTCTGGAAGAGGGTTTGTAGGTTTTTGCAGATTCTTAGCAATCTTCCAAGTGGTTAAAAGTCACCCTACTGTATTACCAATTTCTTGACCTAAGGAGTATCTCTCCCTGTTCTCCCTGTTTCCTTTGTTGCCTCTGGACCATGGACAGGTAATTAAAATAAATGCTCATTTATTTGACCTGATAAAGAGATTGACTTTTCATAGGCCTTCAGTTACATTATTTTACATAAAGTATTGGATTTTTTTCTCTCTAGTGCTAATTAAAGGGGGATTGGAACTTAAATTGGTACTAGAGAATTAGGGTTTGAGGTTAAAGGAGATATTTCTTAGCTGTTTTTTGAAATAAGGTACTGAATAGGTTGTGAATAATTTTAATTTCAACTGACCAAGGTGTAGCGAATAAGAGATTGTAGAGTACATGTCCCTGGATAGGACTCCTATATTAAACCTCACCCACGGCTCAGGGACGAGTGAGGAAGAGGGGGTGGAAATATTGTCAGAGCCAGGGTTGGTGCTTGAACATAAGGAAACAAGCTTTCAGGCCTCTGGGAACTTGTTTATATGAACTTGCAACACAGGAGACAGCATGTACAAGACCCATGCTGACTCAATCAGACAAAAACTCAGCATAGAACTGAGGAAATGGGCAGCAGGCCCCCACCTTAGCCAAGGAACTGTTGTCAACTGATTACTTTGGGGTGAGGGAACGTTGATCTAATTTAAGGGAGTGACTCTAGATGAGGCTGATTAGACTCCATGGATGAACTTGCACTGAGGGAAATCTGGGTACAAATGATTGACCAGATAGGCCTCAACATTTTATGACAGAATACATGAACTCTTTAGGGGGAGAGGGGTTAAATTTGATTAAGATCTATTATATGAAATGCACAAAAACTCAGTAAAAATATACATAAAAATAAAAATAGGATGGGGGCCTGGGGATGTAGCTTAATTGGTAGAGAGCTTACCTAGCATATACACAAAGACCTGGGTTCCATCCCAGCACCACATATATAAACCAGACATGGTACTATATAGCTATTATCCCAGCACTCAGGATGTAGAGGCAGGACAATCAAAAGTTGAAGGTCAGTCTCAGCTACATATAGTACATTTTAGGCCAGTCTAGGTTTTGGGAGACCATATCTTTAAAAAAAAAAGAAGATAGGCACTGAAGATAGGCACTATCTGTATGAATTACTTTTATCTTGAGATACATGAATAATAAAGAGAGCATTCTAATGTCATGATTCTATAAATAGAATATCAAAAGTTCTTATTTAAACTTAAAACTTATTTGGTACTAAATTTAGATAGAAACTAGTTGTAAAAGACCATTCAAAATTTAAATAGTAACTAAAGTGAATTTCTTTTATTTTTATTCTCATTTTTTTCTGTTGCAGATACCTTTTCCCCTTATTATAAAAAGTCTACAAATAAAAAAAAGAGTATCATTTTTAAAAGGTGGTGAGGACTGAACATATAGCCCAGTGAGTGTGTATTCTGCTCAAGGCCTTAGGTTCAGGCTCCAGCACCACAAAAATGAATGAATGAAAATTAAAAATCAAATAGAAGGTATTAAGAACCTAGGAATTTCTCTTCCTAAGTGCAGGTGTAATTTTAGTTTTGTCACTAGTTCTGATCTTCTTAGACCTTGAAAAGAGCTAGAATATTCCATCGTTGTTGAAAGCTATAATTGTCTGTTAAGGTGTCACTGAGTTTGAGTTCAAGATTGTCCCTTGTCTTTTTAGGTTCCTTCATGTCAAAGAATGAGGCTATGCTGAACCGAAAACACATGCCTTTGAGGAAAGAGATGACAGAACTCTCTTCATGTTCCTTACCATGCCCATATCATACACTTAGATTATTTTGTAGTGAACTTAGATAAAATGAGTCATTCACTAAACTTGATGTACATTTGAAAAGATATTTACCTTGAACTATGACAATCTGTCTCAAATGTCTTAAAAAGTAAGCATATATCTAAAAATTGACATAACTAATGAAAAATAAGTGAAAACCTGTCCTATTGTTCCTTAGGACTATCATTTAGAACTTTGGTTTTATTAGTTGTTATAGTCAGTTCATTTAATCAAAAAACAAGCTTGAGTAATCTTTTTGTGTAATGGAAACCTGAATTAATATAACTTATTAAACTTTCTTTTTTAAAGAGTTTGGATTCTGACAAGCCCACAGAACCAGTGAAAAGATCTCCTCTTCGTCAGGAAACAAATATGGCCAACTTTTCTTACCGTTTCTCCATATACAACTTAAATGGTAAAATCTTATTAAGTAAAGTTCAAGATAGTAAGTTATATACTATAGAAATAGTGGAAATTCCAAATGTAAAACTCAGCATAAACTATATATTAACTTGACTGAGTTCTGTTTTTATTGATTTATAAATATTACTAATACAAATTAATCACAGAAGAAAAGAAAGTAGGATATAACTAGAATAGTTTTCTAGTCAATTTCTTAATAATTGACAAAGTGCATACTAAGGAGGAACCCCACAACAAACTTAATTGAATTGTTGTTCTCTGGATGGAAAATTTCCAAAGAAACTTTTTGTTCATGATTTTAAAATCAGCCCATGTGGCCTATTATTTAATGTACCTAATCAACTTCTTAATGTTTGGAATTGATATCTCTATCTGTAATTTTGTAGGCTTTTCTCTTTGTGCCCTCATCTCTTCCAGTAATACCATATCTACCTGGACCTAGACTATTATTAAGAACCCACTGAAACCTGTGGTACAATGTTACGTGGGAATTTGGTTAAAACCATAAAACAGTAAAAGATTTTTTTTAAGTATTTTGTCTTTAAACTTAAACTTTATTTTCCTTAATTGAATTCTTAAAGAAGATGGATTGTTTACTTCTAAAAATTCTTTTAAAATTTAAGATAAAAACTATTAACTCCTATATTTGGTTGGTTTTAGGCCAAATAGAATGAATTCTTTTGCTTTTCTCACCACTGCCTAACAGATTTATAGTAGACTGTATAAATTTGGTTGTATTCTGGAGACTTGTATTTTCTTCTTTGCAGAAGCTCTGAACCAGGGAGAGACTGTGGATCTGGATGCCCTGATGGCAGATCTTTGCTCTATAGAGCAGGAGCTCAGCAGTTTTGGTTCAGGAAATAGTAAGCGGCAAATCACAGAAACAAAAGTTACTCAGAAATTACCTCCTAGTCGTCATACATCAAAACATGGCACCTTGAGAGGATTATCATCTTCATCTAATAAGATAACTAAGCCTTCCCATGCCAACTACTCCCTGGATGACATCACTGCACAATTAGAACAGGCCTCCTTGAGCATGGATGAGGCTGCTCAGCAGTCTGTACTAGAAGATTCTAAGCCCTTAGTAACTAATCAGCACAGAAGGACTGCATCAGCAGGCACAGTGAGTGATGCTGAAGTGCGCTCTGTTAGTAACTCTTCTCGTTCTAGCATCACTTCTGCAGCCTCCAGCATGGATTCTTTGGATATTGATAAAGTGACACGCCCTCAAGAATTGGATTTGACAAATCAGGAGCAGCCAATTACTGAGGTAAATAGATGAAAAATTTTTCCTCTGTTATTTATTATTATAATAAGGGGGAAATGATTTTTTTTAATGTAGCATTAACTTTCTTCTTTAGCATTTAAAATTTGTCAAAAGCTCTTCTCAGCTAAAATTTAAAATAAGACCACAGACACTAGACATGGCAGTATCTACAAAGATGGTTTAGAAGAGTTTTAGATTCTTCTTTTTGTTCTTTTTTCACTTTTTAGAAGCCCTTCAGTTAATACTAGTTATTTCACATTATTAAAAATTGAGTTATGGGGGCTGGAGAGATGGCTCAGTGGTTAAGACCACTGACTGCTCTTGCAGAGGATTTGGGTTTGATTCCCAGCACCCACATGGTGGCTACGAACCATCCTTAACTCCAGTTCCAGGGGAATCGGAAGCCCTCTTCTGATCTCCATGGCATTGCACGACATGGGTGCACTCACATACATGCAAGCAATGCACTCATACACATAAAGTAAAAATAATAATTTTTTTTAAAAAACTGAGTTATGATTTGCCAGACCATTCATAGCTAATACACTGATAATTGCTTTTTTATATATGATTAAAAGTGAGAATATAAAACCACTTAAATACCCACTGTACTCTTCTAAGTTTTTCTAAGTTTGTTCCCTTTTATTACCAGAGGGATAGTGTAGTGTAGTAGAAAGTAAAAGTGGATGTAGAAAATTTGCCTCTAAATTTTTTCTTTGTCATTTGGTACCCATAGGAGCTAAGCAAGTTACTCAGTCTCTCTGAACATCAATTTCTCATAAGAAAAATGGAATTAATATTACTTAGTCTGCCTTCCTCAAAGGGTAATTCAGAGACTCAAAATGATAATATCTGAGTAGATTTTTAGAAGATGGAGTTTTCCTGAGTGTGATGGGGTAAGGGTAGGGAGTGGATTTGTGATAAGAAATTTAATAAAATCTGAGTTTGGTGAAAGAGAATTCTTTATTGAGTTCTTTGCCATAAGATGATGGTAGGATTGTTATAACAATAAGAAAGAAAAAAAATGAATGGAGCAAAACAAAGCCCTTCCTGTGAGCTTGTATTTTCATACTACAGGGTAAAAGAATCTATGCCTAATGTAAAATATTGTAAAACATTGTGGAAGGAATTACAGAGAAATTTTTATTATTTGATATCATTGGACTCTCCCATGCCCAACTGGTGTAATTTTTTAGATTTATTTACATTATCGGTAACTCTTTGTATTTACTTAAGTTCTTAGCTTTGTTTAAAATACTGTTGAGCACAAAAGAAATACTAATTATCATTGTGGCTTAGAGACAAAATGAGTTTTACTACAAAAAATGTGAGCAAATCATACCAGCCTAAAGAATAAATCGTCATTTATTTTAAATGAATCTTGTCTAAGTTCCATATTCTATAAAGAACTCAAACTGGTTTCTACTTTATGAAGAACCAGATTTCTATTTTATGATACCCAAGAATTCTGTTTAGCTACAGCTACTCATTGTTTCATGTCTTTTAGCTATACCTGCTGAAATTTAAGCAGTATTTTATTTGAGATGTGTTTTCCTCATTCTTTGTCTTGTGTACTTCCTTTCTGTCAGATTATTTTAAGTTGGATCAAGATGCGTGAGAACAGACAGATACAAACCAATTACTAAGGATACTCTGTGCATGTGTCCATGTGCCTGCTTTCCCATCCATCTTTCTAGCTGTAAAATACAGTCATTAAAGTTCAAACAACATATGAAAAAATGGAGTGAAAAGTCCCATCCCTCAGGAAACACATTAAATGGTATCTAGTGATGCTCATGGACAAAGATATTAATATTCAGTGGTGTAATGTTTACTCTGAAGTTTGGTGGGTAAATCAAAGAAAAGTCTAAAAGACTCATCTGGCTGGCTATTTTTCTTGTTAAGAGGGGTAGAAAATAACTTGCTTCAGTATCCTCTTTCCTAGATCTACTATGTTCTTACCTAAATTGAATAAACTGAGACAAGCTCAGTAGATCCAAAATCCATGCATCAAATTTTCTTAAAATCAAAACAATTTGAAAATTTTTAGTTTTTCATGCATGGAATTAAATAGTTCTATCAGACTTCTTATAGAATACTTTCCTGCTCACATGTGTCATACTCTGCTCCCAGAGTGCTTTCTATTCTTTGAGCTGGTTCTTAGAGCATTTATTTCCATAGCATTAAATCCATACTTACGTTGCTTTTTTTTTTCATGTTGAGTGTATTCTGTACTGACTTTCACAAGATAAGAATGTACTGTCTTTAGACAAAGACAACTCCCTTCTCCCTTCTTCTCCCTCCGCGCACTCTTCCTGTATGTCATGTGTGTCCCCCCCCCCGCCCCCACACCTGTGCGTATGTGCCTGTACATAAATGCGCTTGTTTTGTTTCTTTTTTTGTGGAGCTGGAGATCAAATCCAGGGCCTCACTCTGCCACTGAGCTAAACTCTCAAGCCCACCCAATGAATTCCAATAAGACTAATATTCAGTGTTTCTGTTAGAATTACTGTACACTTGGGGCTGGAGAGATGGATCATCGGTTAAGAGCACTGATTCCCAGCACCCATGTGGTGGCTAGGAACCATCCTTAACTCCAGTTCCAGGGGAATCCAAAGCCCTCTTCTGACCTCTGCGGCATTGCACCACACGGGTACACTCACATATGTGCAGGCAATACACTCATACACATAAATTAAAAATAACAAATAAAATATTTAAAAAGCCATATTATAAAAGAATTAATGTACACTTGAAGTTTGCTACTGAAGTCTGTATATTCTTATTTTCCTCTGGTGGACATCATTCTGCTTTTAAATTTAAGAAAAAACTTAATTTTCTTTATGTTTACCATCTTTATGTTTCAACTCTAATTTCCCCTAGTTGATTCAATCTTGTTTGGCTTGAATAGAATTAATGCTCTATTAATTTCTTCTTAAAATTATTTTCCCCCTAGTATCTACTTTAGGGTTTTTCCTAAGTCTTTTACCCTCAGACCTTCTGCAGACAAGATCCTTCCAGTCTCCTACATGGAAGGCTATGCCTGGCTGCCAGTGTTTCAGCAGCCTATTTGGGAAAATAAAGGATTTGCACAGGGGGTGTTCCTCGGGGTTCATTATGTGAATTTCATGTGACCCCCTTAGGTCAGGGTTTCTCAACACAAACTCAGCTGACATCTTGGGCTAGGTGACTTTTGGTTGTTTAGCAGCACTCCTAGCCCCTACTCAGTAGGTGCCGGTAGCGCACATGCTGCCTTCCAGTTTTAGACATTGTTACACATTCTGTGAAAGATAAAATCGTCCCCATTTGAGAATTATATTTCTAGGTGGAAGATTAATGGCAGGTCTTTTTCACGAAAAATGACCTTGAGTTTTCCTTTTCTTCACATTCTTTTCTTTGAAACATACTGAATTAAGATTAATTATAGATGGTTAAGCCAGAAAAATCACCATGAGTTCAAGTCCAGCCTGGGCTTCAGACAAAAGAAAAGATGATTGCTAAATATCTCTAATATTTAGAGCCAGAGATGTAGCTTTGTGGTATATTGCTTACCCAGCATATGTAAGGCTCTGTGTGTAGTCTCTAGCACCAAAAAGAAAAAAGTTTTTTGGAAGTCATCAAGTAATATATTTTATATTAAAATTGGCCCCTAATTAATAAGCTCATATGGAAAGGAAGAGTGCCATGAGGAACAGTGTGGGCCTGTGACTTCTGGTGTGTGCTGTAACTTTTGTAAATGATTTATGAACATGTCTTTGAGGGGCCTTGGAACTTGTCCTCGTTGGCTACTATAAGACACTACTGGTTCCTGTGGAGCATGATGTTTTCCTGAGCATTGGTTTCTTTCCCTTACAACCACCTGTCACTTAATGGACCCTAGAAAGGCTCCTAGTGAGCAGCATGGGCTCCCTCTGAAGATGACATGTCTGATGGAATAGACTGAGTGAGCCTCATGCCAAGCAATGGTTTATTTTTTGGGGGTCCTGTGAGCGAATATCAGTTTGAACCTGAGTGCACTGCTGATGGGCAAGTAAAAGAGTAATAGGGATTATCTGCCTAAATATGGTCTGTACCATTCAGTCTCACTATCACTTCTACTACTGCTTCTAGGAACTTTCAGGTTACATGACAAAGTCAGGTGCTGTTCTGCTTTTCTCTGGTACTTCCAATCTAACAGCAAATTCTGTTGCCCTTTTCTTCAGAATATATCCATTATCTGATCATAATTTTTTTGTAGTACTGGAGATTGAACCAGGGTCCTGTCCATGACAGGCAAGCACTCATCCACTAAACTACATCCCCAGCCAGAATCTGGTCATTCTTATTACCTTCACTACTACTAAGACACTATCTTGATCTAGATTTTTGCAATAGCCTCCCAACTGTTTTTTCTGAGTTCACCTTCCTCTTTACCATCTGTCATCTGCACTGTAGCCAGTGATCATATTAAAAGGTAAGTCAGGTTGTCTCATGCTTAAAGGTTTTGTATTTCACTCATAGGAAAGCCTAAATTCTAACAATGCTCTGTAGGGCCTGGCCTTATCTACCTTTTCTGATCTTCTTGACCCTGCTTTTCATGCTTTCCTCCCATACTCTGCATACTGCATAGTTTGCTACTTGTTCTTTGCCAGCATTCAGAACCTTCCTCAGAGCCTCTTTTTTAAAAAAATCCTTGCTTGGATGTCCTTTACTCATTATCTGCATAATAGATACTGACTACCTTCAGGGATTTGCTTAACTGTTGCTTTCTCAGTAAGGCCACCTTTGTAGCATTTAAATATCAGACTCCTCTAAATATCCTCTAATTTTTTTTCTTCCCTTTTCTGCTTTTTTTCCCCTTAGTGCATAATCTAACATGCTATATATTTTAATTTATAAAAAGTAGAATATATAGTGTGTTACTTTTCATCTGTTTCTTCCCAGGTGAACATAAACTTGATAAAGTAAGGGGTTTTCCTTGTTCTAATTCCTGGTGTATCCTTAACATCTAGAACAGTATTTTACTTATAAGAAGCACTTAGATATTTAAATGAACACACACCCATATGTGAGGGCTGGGAGGCATTACTCAGCCCACAGTCTTTATCTAGCAGAAGTCTGCATGATAAAGTTGTCAGCCCTTGCTTTCTTTCAAGATGGTAATTGAACTGTCACAAGTAACATAAATCCTCTTTCATAGTGAAGCTCTTTTCTTTGTATTTCGTTTCTCTAACTGAGACCTATTTTAGAGAAATTCAGGATGTAATACTGCTAGTAAAATTTACTCATGCAAATACCAATTGGAAGAATTCATTGAAGTTAGGTTGTTATTTTTTCATCTTGTAGACATTGGTATCCAAAAGTAATACTGTCTTTTCTCTGAAAGCCATCAAGGATAGGCACAGTAGAATGTCAAATCCAAAAGAGTTGTCTTTTTTGTGCCTTTCTTTCTTGAATATTGTCAAAATCTGTATTTGCGAAGACCTCACATAGGCAATCTTTTGTAAGCGTCAATACAGGTACATTATTCTAATACAGTAAGACTGAAAAGATTAAATAGGTCAAAATGTATTTGCATTTCCAAGCCACATCTGTATCCTGATATTCATCAAAATCTTAAAGCAGGCTTAATTGTTAAAAATTATTCTTTCTTGAATATTAAAAAATAACATAAGATATTCTCATATATATACAAATGAATTGCAGAATAATTTTAATCAGTGTTCTTTTGAAATCCCTTAGCAGTAATGATCACTTTCTAGGCTTTTAGAACTAAATGGTAGAGTACCTGCCTAGCACGCGTGAGACCCTGAGTTCAGTGCCTAGAACCACCCAAAAAAGAAAAACAATAGAATAGTCATAGTTGAAATAAATCCTAACAAAAGCTCTTTATCTCAATCAGTGTGAAATATATATTGTAGATTCCTTACTCATCATTGCACACTGTAATAGTTGTATTCATGCTAACCAATAGAACAATATTTGTCAGTATGACAGTATGTAAATTTAAGAATTGCTTGTAATAAATGAAATGTTTTTACAAATTGAAAAATAATGCTAGAGTGTACCTTTATATGCCTTTCCAGTGGGATATAACTTTTAGTGATTCTTTTTAATATGGAATTTTATATGTGAAGATCTGTTTTTAAAATGAAAAAACTTTTAAAAAGGCTACTACTATAGTTTCCAACAGATTCAAATAGTTTTTCTGACTCTTAAGAAAACTGAACCAGGTATGGTGGTACATGCCTTTAACCCCCAGCACTTGGGAGGCAGAGGTGGGTAATCTCTGAGGCTAGCCTAATTTACATGTTGAGTTCCAGGCTAGTCAGAGCTACGAAATGAGATGCTGCCTCAAGAAAAGAGAAGAAGGGGGCTGGAGAGATGACTCCAGTGGTTAAGAGCACTTATTGCTTTTGCAGAGGACCCGGGTTCGATTCCCAGCACTCACAATGCAGCTAACAATCATCCATAACTCCAGTTCCAGCTCTTTTCTGACCTCTGCAGGCATAGCATAATAGGGGTGCACTTGAATGCATACAGGCAATATTCTCATA
This sequence comes from Nannospalax galili, assembly GCF_000622305.1. Taxonomy (NCBI): domain Eukaryota; kingdom Metazoa; phylum Chordata; class Mammalia; order Rodentia; family Spalacidae; genus Nannospalax; species Nannospalax galili. The sequence continues at coordinate 602,772 of NW_008349068.1, read as the reverse complement.
TACACTAAAATAAAAATGATAAAAAAGAAATTTTTGAAAAAGAATGAAGATCTGTTTTTAAAATGAAAAAACTTTTAAAAAGGCTACTACTATAGTTTCCAACAGATTCAAATAGTTTTTCTGACTCTTAAGAAAACTGAACCAGGTATGGTGGTACATGCCTTTAACCCCCAGCACTTGGGAGGCAGAGGTGGGTAATCTCTGAGGCTAGCCTAATTTACATGTTGAGTTCCAGGCTAGTCAGAGCTACGAAATGAGATGCTGCCTCAAGAAAAGAGAAGAAGGGGGCTGGAGAGATGACTCCAGTGGTTAAGAGCACTTATTGCTTTTGCAGAGGACCCGGGTTCGATTCCCAGCACTCACAATGCAGCTAACAATCATCCATAACTCCAGTTCCAGCTCTTTTCTGACCTCTGCAGGCATAGCATAATAGGGGTGCACTTGAATGCATACAGGCAATATTCTCATATACACTAAAATAAAAATGATAAAAAGAAATTTTTGAAAAAGAAAACTGCATTTAAATATCTGAGCAATTAAAGCTGCTTTCAGAATTTATAACTTCTTTTCCTTATGTGTAAAGGGTTTTTAAATGAAGGTTTTAATAAACATTTTAAGACTTGGTTAGGGTATACACCATAGCATCTCATAGCTTAAGTACAATTCCTCTTCAGTTCTTAGAACTGTTTCAAGAACTACATTGTGCAGAAATTTTGAAGTGTTGGAAAGAAAGCAGCAGTGTGTCTTGTAGCATGTGGGGTGTGACCCCACTGGCAGTAAAACTCTAAACTCTTCTACCAAGAAGAACCTCTTACTCTTCTGAAGAGGTTCCTGGGTAGGAAAGAGACAAGACTTTCTGAAAACTTTTGTAGCAAATTTTTAATGGATTGATTGGAAATTTTTTATCTATACCTACTAAGTTTAATTACAGATCTCCTAGTAGCAGTGGGATGGTTCATTGATTAAGCATTTACTGCTCTTTCAGAGAACCTGGATTTGGTTCCCACCATCCACATGGTGGCCAACAACCATTTGTAACGCCAGTTCCAGGGAATCTGAGGCCCTCTTCTGGCCTTCATGGGTATTGCACACATGTGGCATACATGCAGGCAAAACACTCGTACACATAAAATAAAACTAAATCTTTAAAAAAAGTTTAAATGTCCTTATTTGGTTTTGGGTCTATTTTGTTTTTATTTTGTAGAGGATCTTATAAAGGACCTTTTTAAAAACAAACAAGTAAAAATATATATTCATCTGTTTTTGAAGTTAATCAGAGCTATAAAATATAAAGGAAATGGTTTTTCAAGCATTAAACAGGCATAGTGGCACCTGCCTATAATCCCATCTTCTCAGGAGGTTGAAGCAGGAGATCACACGTTTAAAGCCTGCCTGGGCCACATAGTTCAGGGCCAGCCTAAGAAATTTTGCTTTAAAAAATAAAAATGAGTGTTTTTTTTTGAATTTTTATGTATTTCATATAGAACATCTCAATCGATCTTAATCATCTTTATGTCCCCTTCCCCACTGTTACCCTCCCAACATGCCCCCCCCAAGCCACTGGAACTCATGCATTCTGTCATTTGTGTGAAGGCTTGTGTGTCAAGTTAGTGTCCCCCAGACGTTCCTCTGTGCAAGTTCATCTACTGAGGGTCTAGTCAGCTTATCTAGAGTCCCTTGCTTTAGGAAGATCAGCTCTTCCTTACCTAGCAGTAATCAGTTGCCAATATTTCTTCAGCTAAAATAGGAGTCTGCTGTCCATTTCCCCAGTTCTATGCTGGGTTTTTGTCTGCTTGAGTTTGCATGGGACTTGTCACCATTGCTGTAGATTCATATGAGCATGGTCCCAGGAACTTGTAGGACTCAATTTCCATATGGTCGTGTACCTCCTCCCTGGCTATTACAATCTTTCCACGCCCCTCATTCACAACACTCCTTGAGCCCTGGGTGGGTGAGGTTTAGTATAGGAGTCCTGTCCAAGGACCAAGATTCTACAGACTCTTAATCTCTACAATTTGACCATTTGTGACCTTTTGTGTTCATGGCCCTCCACTGCATGAGGGAGATTCATTTATGAGAATTGAGAGATTGATGAGTGTCCTCTTTACCCCTGTTCTATGTTCCATGAGCCTTAGTTGTAGAGGTTGCATTGTAGATGTGTCACTTAGGCCCGGGCAATTCATAGACAATATCTGTGTGTGACATCCAGATTGGAAAAAGATGAAGTTAAAACTCTCCTTATTTGCATATGATGTGATTCCATATGCAGAAAATTCTGAGTCACCCAAGAACAAAAAATGAACTATTTAAATGGAGTGTATGGAAATACTCCTTTCTGTCTTCACAGAAAATGATGCAAATATAAAACTTTTTTAAATCAAAATTTTGTTTTAAAAATAAAAAAAATTAAATAAAAATATGACTGGGCATATAGCTCGGTGGCTTAGTGCTTGCCCAGCATATACAAGGCCCTGGGTTTACTCACCAGCATTGGAGAACAAAAAGCATTCTGACATTTACTGTCTATATAATGGCCAGTAATAAGAGATAAAGAGGAGGGGAAACAGAAAGTAATAAAAGCTGTTTATGAGTGTAGTGTTAAGCATAGTGCTTTACATGTCTAATTCTACAATACCTTGTAGAATAGGTGCCATCACCTTGGTCTACAGTGGAAGGAACAGGGGCCGAAAGTGCTACATAATCTGTCCATGGATCTGAATACCACCTAGTTGTAGAGCCACCAGCTTACCATGATGCTTCAGTACAGAATTGAATCAACACAAGAGTAGACCGGCCAGTGCTCACAGAGCAGACCTAGAGACAGAACTCCTTGGGCAGAAAGAAAAAAAGACAAAGATTTATGCAGTAACATCCCCATCTAGTGGTGTTTCAGTGTGTTTTTTAATATTTCAGGTTAAAATTTAATAACAGATGAAAGTTTTTGGAACTGAGAAAGCTTAAAAAGTTTAGAATAAAATTTTATACAGTATTAGCTCTTTCATTCATTTTTTCCTATATGTTTTGAGCATAGCTTTAAGTTTATATAATGATAAAGAGTAGGTAGAGATTATTTGGGGCAATCTTTGGTAGGAAAATATTAAGTACTTTATGGAAATGAGCCCTATTAACTGTAAGCTATATTCTCTCTCCCTTTTTCATCTTTGTTAATGTAATCTTTGTTCATATGTATGCTATTTTCTATTTTTGTCACTTTACAAACATTCATTTTTTTTAAAAGAAGTGTTGAAGTCTAATAATTATTTCATTATACTATTCATGGATAGGAAATTGTCTCTTATTGAATATTTTAGATTTTTAAAAAATTTAACCAATAAGCTTTTAGAAATAAACAATGGTAACTTGTACAAGATTGAATCTAAAGAGAAGAGGTATTATTTAAACCTTTTATCTTGAAATAATGCCAAACTTATAAAAATCATGAAATTCATTAACCAGGTTCACTAATTTTGTGTGCATGTGTAGGTGTATGCGTGCACGCACGAATGCTTGTATGTGTGGAGGCCAGAGGTTAACTTTGGGTTCCTTTTTAGACAGGGTCTCTCACTGGGACCCTTGGGCTTGCTGATTCAACTAGTTAGGCTGCCAGCAAGCTCCAGAGAACCTCCTGCCTCTGCCTCCTCAGTTCTGGGATTACAAGTGTGCATCATCATGCCCCAGCTTTTGTAATTCACTAATTTTTTTTTTTTTGCATTTCCACGTTTATTATTCAGTGCACACATTTTTCTCTAAACCACTTGAGAATTGGCTGTATTTGTCATGCCCTTTAGTTTTTGTTTGTCTTGGTTACTATAGTTTATATTTCCTGAGAACAAGAATATTGACAATATAGATTTAATAAACCATCTCTTGATCTAGTCATTGAAACAGTGCTATAGTCTTAATAAATGCTTAATAAATAAAAAGAGAGAGAGAGAGAGAGAAGTGCAAAGACTTGATCTGACCAAGCATATGAATCAGGACAAAGCAGAAATAATTATACATTTCGTAAAGTTACTTGTATATTCTATAAACATTTGAGTGCCTAGGCATTGCACTGAAGTTTGAAGAATAAAATTATCATCATCAGGAGGCTGGGGGATGGCTCATTGAGTTAAGTATTTGGTATGCAAGCATGAGGACCCACGTAAAAGCTGGGCATGGCAATGCATGCCTATAATCTCTGTGCTGGGGAGCAGAGATTAGGTGGATCCCAAGGATTTGCTGGCCAATCTTGCCAAATTAGTGAGCTCCAGGATTAGTGAGAGACCATCTCAGGAAATAGGATTTTTGAGGACGACATATGACAACCTTTGGCCTACATATTTGCACATGGGCATGTAAACACAAACACAACATCACACAGATGATGTACAAACACAAGGTAGCTTTGAAAATTTAAGTACAGAATACATTATAACTCAGAGGTGGAAAGCTTTGAGGAGAAAGGTTGCAGAGAATTAAGGAATTAATTTCTAAGGCTAGGAAGTGGCAGAAGTGCATAGCATGAATTCAGGAAAATTGGCAACACAGAAAAAAGCAATAGTTAACCAAGAAGAAAGTTAGCCAGAAGAATTGAACTTTTTTTTGTCTCTTCCTTTACACAATGGGTTGACCTGGTTGAGTGTCAGACATACTGCAGGAGGAATGAAAGAGAGGTGTGTCATGCTTAGCTTGGGAGCAGGGAAAAGGCTATTTATGTAGAACTGAAAGGATGGCTGTGGAAAAAGTGTGGATGTAGTACAGAATACACTTCAGTGATTGAGATACGGTTTTCATAGCAATGGAAGAGAGAAAAGTGAGAAGCTAGAAGCTTGGGGAGCATGGAGACATAGAATATGCTTTGAAGTGATAGTTAACACAGGAAAGTGATGAAAAATGCTGCTATACAGTGGTCAGGGACAAGGAATGATTCATTAAAAAATGATGTTGGATACATTTCTGCGTAGTTTTTCGACAAAACTGTTTTGTCCAGAAGTAAAGTCAGGTTATTCTTAAATTGTTAAGAAATAGAAATATCTGGTTTCTTGCTAATTTTTGTATAAAAGAATGAATGGTAAAAGAGTTGCATGTGTTTTTTCATTACTGTTTTGCTTCATTACTATTTATTTCATTTCAGTGATCTTTTTCTCTTCCTGCATGGTAAGGAGAGCTGCCCTTCTCACCTCTGTTACCTATCATTCTTCCTTCCTCCATTTTTCACAGCATGCTATTTCTCTGAGATGTCCCAGCAAGCAGCCCAAGCGTCACATTGATTTCACAGAAGAACAGGCTGAGCTGACACCTGTAAGTCCTATAAACATGTAATGGGACTATTTAAATAATCAACGAAGAATACATTCATTAGAATTCCAAATGATGAAGTCTTGTCATATGATAACCTCAATATTTCAAATAAAAACCAAACCAAGCCAGGCATGGTGGCGCTCGCCTTTAATCCCAGCACTTGGGAGGCAAAGGCAGGCAGATCTTTGTGAGTTCAAGGCCAGCCTGGTCTGCATAGTGAGTTCCAGGACATCTGGGGCTACAAGGAGACTCTGTCTCTAAAGAGAAAAAAAAAAAAAAAAAAAAAAAAAAATAAAAAGAAAAAGAAAAAAAAAAAATAAACATAAAAAAAAAAAAAAAAAAAAAAAAAAAAAAAAAATTAAAAGTGAATGAGCAAAAACAGATAAGCAGCTTTATGATATAATACCATTGAATATTAATACAGTAAAGTATGTAAATGATGGAATATCTGATACAGAGGATTTTTTTATTGGAACCACTTTAATAAAAGTGAATCTAAGGGCTTTTATCAATTTCTTAAATGCCCTAACAGATTTATCTGTTCCTTGGGGATTTGTCGTTAAGTACACTGATACTTAACTGAAAACGTAGGTTCTTAAAATATATATATTCTCTGGTTAGTGGTTGACAAATCTGGATGCTTCAGAGGTAGCTGCACTGTTCTTGTGGTAGTCACTAGCCATATGTGGCTGTTAAGTAATTAAAATTTGGTTACTCCAAATTGAGATGTGCAAGAAAGTAAAATACACACTGCATTTTGAAGGGTTAATACAGAAAAAAAGAATACATATGTTTCATTTGATTTTTTTTAAATTACTGGTTGAAGTGATATTTGGGATTTTCTTGTTAAGAGATAAATTTCCTGTTTAATGTGACTACTAGAAAAATTTTAATTACATTTCTGGCTTGTTTTGTGTATTTCCATTGGACAGTGCTGCTTTAGAGTATCTGCAAAGCATAAGGGAGGGGTGGAGACCACAGTCCCTGAGTCCTGCCCAATTAATTCATATTTTCTCTTTCACTCCCTCTCTTTCTAAACTTAAAAATATTGGATATACTGGGAGTTACACAATGAATTAATTTCACATTCCACTAATAGGTTATATCCCACCAAGTGAAAAGCACATCTCTAACTAACCTCCCCTCTACTCCTTATCTAATATTTTTAGCTATCAACCACACTTCCCACAATTCTTGCTTGTCTTATTCTACCAAAGCCGTACCTCTCAATTCTTTTAATCCTAACACCCCCCTTTTATTACAAATAATGTTAATGCTATCTCTGCTATCATAAAGTTTAAAGCCCATATAATCTCTCTACATACCTACTTTATAAATGAATGTGATGCCTTAACAGCTAATATGAAGAAAAATAAAAATTAACCCAAAATAATTTAAACTATTTCAATCCATAAATGTTTGACTGCCACTTTTAAAAGATGTAAAATAGTAGTCAGAATCTATCCACTTATAAATCAGGATCCGTAAGTGAAGTGAGAAGATCAGAAGTGTCAGTGTGTATATGTGTTTGTCTATTAACAAGTACAAAACAGGGCAGAAATACGAAGAGTTCCCAGAATTATGTTATTGTATTATGATTATGTGTTATGATAATGGCAAAAATGACATATTTGTATATAGTAAAAGAAAATGGGGAAATAACCTTAACTGAGGTAGGGGTAATGTTATGCTAATATAATTTACAGTCAAAATGGGAACAAAGGAATGTAAACAGTTTGAGTTCCCCTTGCCTTAACACACTAAGTATGTGGATTATAGGCATGCCCCCATTTCATCTGGCTCCTGAGATGAGTTTTAGTTATGGTTATAGTAATAAAGTCATTTGTAGTCTTAAATGAGATGGGGTAGTAGTAATAAATGATTTTGATACTTGATTTTATACATTTCTCATTGTGTTTTACTTAAATAAGAAAAAATGATGTGGGGGTTCGAGAGATGGCTCATCACTTAAGAGCACTGGCTGCTCTTGCAGAGGACCCTGGTTTGGTTTCCAGCACCCACATGGCAGTTCACAACCGTCTGTAACTCCAGTTCCAGGGCATCTGATGCTCTCTTCTAACCTCCTCAGGCATTGCTAATGACGCTCAATGAAAATTCCTGCATTTCATATCTTCATGAATGTAGTATTTAGTTCTTAATTTTATTCCAAAGAATTTCAAGTTTCTTTGTATAGACACTGATAACGCCAGTTTTGATTGGATAACAGAGGGTAATAGGGAGGGTAAATAAGAGCAAAGTACTATGTCAGGCATATACGAAAGCTAATGAAATCCATGGTTTTTATTTAAAAAAATAAAAGGTCTAGAATTTTTCTCAACCTATTTTATAAGACAAATATTCCAAAATTCATTGAAATTAATGCTATATAAAATTACTTTGTGTTTATACATAAAATGGAATTGGGTCCTAATCTCAGATGGTTATAAACAAGATTTCTCATTTGTATGATTTTCCCTGTAAGGAAATTAAAATATTATGTTGGATGGGATGTGAACTTTTATGTGGCATTGTGCCCTTGCTTATAGAACATCTAGCACTTTTGTCTTCCTTCTCAATAAATGCTGTCAATTCTTCTTTTTTATTCTGAATGCTCAAAATAGCCTTGCCATTTTGAGATGCCTACTTAAAACCAGAGAGCTTTTGGTCTCAGATATTTGCTTTCTCATTTCTCCCACTTGTCCCATCCTTTACAGCCTTGTAGTCATCTTCCAGGACTATACTTCTTCAGGGATACTTTACTAAGCCCCTAATTTTGGCAAGAAGGTACTCATCTTCATGCTCCCATGCCACCTAACACACTTCATTATAGTTTTCAGTGAGAGATACAAAGAATTATTAGGGAGATATGGACCAAGCAAAGGAGGTTCTATCAAGGAGTAGGGAGTGACTGCCTTTATCTCCAGTATCTGGCATGACTCCACACTTAAAGTTAGAGCCTAAAAATAGTTGAATAAATGAAAGAAAGTGAAAAAACATAAGCTAAAAAAGAAACATACAGGCCTTGATTTTGTGTTTATTTTTTATTTTATTGTGTATTATCTGTCTGTCTGATAGGGGAGCAGGGCATGGGTGCCACAGGTTGCTTGTGGAGATCAGAAGACAATTTTTGTAGTTGATCTCTCCTTCCACCTTTACATGAGTTCTGAGAATTGAATGCACGTCATCAGGTTTGTGCAGCAAGCGGTAAGCCATCTCCACTAGCCAAACTTTGCGTTTATAGTGGCAAATAGAAGAAAATAAATGAAAGCCCTCCTATTTATATCAAACTTTTTGCTAACTATTAACATTGTCCAAGACACCTCAGTCCTTCAACTACACACCTCTTTTCTCATACTTGTGTCTTTCTCCAGTGATAAGCCCCATTCCCACTTCTTTCTGAAGAGGAAGAAATTATAGGAGCAGTGTATGACTGAATGATAGTAGAGGGAGAGATAGGTAAAGCAGGCATTTATTGAAGGGAGAATTTACTGCAGCTTTTGGTCTCTAGCTGCCATACTTTCTGCCACAAACTCTTGTAGTTTAGATAGAAGGAACATGCATCTGCTCTCCCTCCCTGCTAGTGACTAAGCAGTGAACTGTTAGGTCCAAGTGCAGCTGAATTTATGATTGTGTTTAGCTGTTAGGATCTCATTTCTTTTTGTTGTTGTTGTTGATTGTTTTTTGAGAGGGTCTCCCTAGTCACAGTCCACCTGGAAGTCACACTGTGAACCAGGGTGACCACAATCTCACAGAGATCCACCTGCCTCTGCCTCTGCCTACCAAGGGCTGAGATTCGAGACTCACGCCGCCACACCCAGGGTAGGATCTCATTTCTTACATGTGGCATATTTTTGGGTCAACAACGATAATGATTAACCCTTTTTAATTTTTTGACCTTTTAAACTATTTAAATAGCTTAATATTCAAAGTAGGTAACATTTTCTAATTCTTTAAACAAATGTAATTAATCATCATTGTCTCTTACTTACTGATCAAATGTAAATTCTTCAGGAACTTGAAGTCTTGAAGTAATATGAGTTTGCACAGCAGGGAAAGGCTTGTCTAATTCATGTCTTTATTTTTACCTAGAAGACATTTAAATCAAGAGAAGAAAACAATATCTTTACCAGTTTTCCAAATGTACTTTCTGTTGTTGAAAATTGAAAACAAAATAATTTTTCCCTTTTGCTTAGAATCTCATGTCCACATGCACTTTTTTTTTTTTTTTTTTCTTCTGTCTTTTTTGAAGCAGGGTCTCCCTGTAGCCCCAGCTGTCCTGGAACTCACTATGTAGGCCAGGCTGGCCTTGAACTCACAGAGATCTGCCTGCCTCTGCCTCCCAAGTGCTGGGACTACATGCACTTCTTAAAAGGCTCTGGGCATTCTGTTTTACTAGTGAACAGTGTCCTGTTCTCCAGTAAATATGTCATCCCAAATTATTATTTTGGACAAAAAATACTTTTTTCAGAGTATGCATGGTCCCCATTAGCTGAGCACACTACAATAGTACTTTCTTTTCATAAGTAAACTTTTTATTCTTGTTTATATTAATCACTAAAAAAATATGGTATTTAATATTTCTCTGATTTTGTTTTTGTTTTTGTTTTGTACTGGAAATCCAAACCCATGTCTTTCTTGTCAAAGTGTTTTATTATTTATTGTGTGTGCACATGCATATTGGGGTGGAGCAAGGGAGGCATGTGCCTGCCAGAGCGCCTGTGTGGAGGTCTGAGGACAGCAACTTTAGGAAGTCGATTCTGTCTGTCCTTCCATGTTTTGAGGCAGGGTTTCTTTTGTTGTTTCTGCCATGCTTTTTGTATTCCTGGCAGCTTTCTTGTCTCCACTTCCCATCTTGCTAGAGCAGTGCAGGGATTACAAGTGGGGACCACTGCATGTGGCTTTTTACATGGATTTCAGGGATCAAACTCAGGTCATCAGGCTTGCACTGCAAGCCACTTTTACCTACTGAGTCATCTCCCTGGCCCCTGAATCTATTCCTTCCCTCCCTCCCTCCCTTCCTTCCTTCCATCCACCCTTTTAATTTTGAACTTAGCAATTAAAAAAAATTTTTTTTTTTAAATTTTATGTGTATGAGTGTATTGCCTGCATGTATGTGAATGCACCTGTGTCATGCAATGCCGCGGAGGTCAGAAGAGGGCTTTGGATTCCCCTAGAACTGGAGTTAAGGATGGTTCATAGCCACCATGTGGGTACTGGGAATCGAACCCGAGTCCTCTGCAAGAGCAGTCAGTGCTCTTAACCACTGAGCCATCTCTCCAGCCCCTAAACTTAGCAATTTTTATTATGAGCCTTAAAATGATTATATCTATTGACTGAAAAAAATCCACTTTTAGTAATCTAAGGCTGGATCTATTGTTAAGCAGCAACAACAAAAATACTTTTTGAAAACCAAATGCTAAATACAATTTTTAGAACTAAATACTATATTGCGTATATTTTGTAAACCACTTTCAAGCTTAAATTTGAATTTGATATCTGAAATTATATTTTATCAAATCATAGTTTATGTGGATAGCATGCAGCAGATTGCTTTTTTTTAAACTTGAAATGCAAGATAGACTCAGTGGCTAAAGGCACCTGTCACCAAGCCTGCTGACCTGGGTATGGTTCCCAGGACCTGTGTGGTAGAAGGAGAAAAGTGACTCCTGTAAGTTTTCTTCTGACCTCCACACAAGCACTATAAAATATTGGTGCCAACATACATATACAGCTATACACACAAAATAAATAAATGTAATAAAACGTTTTTTTAATAAACCTGAAATATGGTTACCCAAATATTGATACTCCACTATTTGGGGCTCTTTTTCTGGAAAATTAATCTTTATAAGATAAATTGAGGTAGGTTTTCAAGAAATTGCTTTCTTGGGCTGGAAAAATGGCTCAAGAGGTAGGTTTTCAAGAAATTACTTTCTTGGGCTTCTTGCACAAGTGTGAAGACTGGCATTTGAATTCCCAGAACCCACATAAATGCCAAGTGGGCATGGTGGCCCTCCTGTAATCCCAGCCATAAGGAGACAGAGACTGGGGACTCTCAGAGCAAGCTAGTTAGCTAGCCTAGACAAATCATTGCACAACACAGGTGCACTTATATACATGCAGACAATGCACATAAATTTTTTTTTTTTTTTTTTTTTTTTTTTGAGACAGGGTCTCCCTGTAGCTCCAGCTGCCTGGAACTCACTCTGTAGACCAGGCTGGCCTTGAACTCACAGAGGATCCACCTGCCTCTGCCTCCTGAGTGCTGGGATTAAAGGCGTGCACCACCACGCCTGGCTAAAAAAATAATAAAGTATTTTTTTAAAAATACATATTTTTCTCATGTGAATAACAAAAAAATGAGTGAATAGAAGCAATGAAAGTTGCAGCTGATATTTTTAAATTTTGCTTTTTATTCTTTATCCTTCTCAGTTTTCTCTCTGGTCTGATCTCATCAATAACCTTGAACTAACTTGAGTTTTCAGAAATTTCTGCCTAACTTATGGATGAGCCAAGCAAGCCAACCACTCTTTTATTTTTAGGAGGACTCAGCATATGGATAAATAAGGGCCTAGGAGTAATTTTCTCCGTTCTTAGTGTTTGACCTTTTAAGTGACAATTATGAGGAATGCTCACCCCAGCCCTTAGGTTTCTTTTTGTTACTTTTAGGGAATGGATGAGAGGGACCCAGTATACAGGTTCATCTTGAATTAAAACCGAGTATTGGCAGTATAAGCATAATAAATGCAATATAATGAACTCCTGAGCAAAGTTTAAGTTTTGAGCAAAGTTCAACTTATAATAGTATTTCCAGCCTTGAAGTAATGTACTTTTTCATCTGTGACCTATGCCTTTTGAGAGTGACTACAACTCTACTATCAGTACATTTAAGTTTCTTTCCAAAGAATTTGTCAAAATAATTTGGCGCAGGGGCCTGTAGAGATGGCTCAACAGTTAAGAGCACTGACTGCTCTTGCAAAGGACTCAGGTTTGTTCCCCAGCACCCACATGGCAGCTAACAACCATCTATAACTCCAGTTCCAGGGGATCTGACACCTTCTTCTCACCTCCTTGGGCATTGCATAAGTGCATTTACATACATGCAAGCAAAACACTCAAACACATAAAATTAAATTAATTAGTCGGGCATGGTGGCACATGCCTTTAATTCCAGTACTCGGGAGGCAGAGGCAGGCAGATCTCTGTGAGTTCAAGACCAGCCTGGTCTACGTAGTGAGTTCCAGGACAGCCTCTTCTGACCTCTGCAGGCATTACACGACACAGGTGCACTTACATACATTCAGGCAATACACTCATATAAATAAAATAATAATAATAAATAAAATATTTAAAAATAATTTGATACAGCTTTATAAAATACAACATTGTGGAACATCTTTTGTACAATACAATTCAGCATATATTGCTTTAAATAATAAAAGTAATTACCAGTGTTAAATACTAATTCAGATTTATTAAGGGGCCGATGAGTTCAAAGTTTGTATGTATCAAAACAGTTGCAGTTTAAAAATAAATACAATTACTAAGCTTATATTATAACATACTACAAAAAAGTTACTAAAGGGGTAAATGGTAGTTAGGGACTATGTTATTCACATCATTCTTGGAAAAATATATTAATTGAATTAATTTAAATCAGTTCAAGGGGAAAACAATATTCATAATATTCACTTTCTGTGTAAGTACTTCACTGGGTAACATGGTCCTGTAACGAATGAAAATAAAATATCAGGCAAAATACTTTTGGGTGTTTTTCCTCTTAGTGTGGCTATCATTGAATTAATGATAGATACTTGCTGACGTTTTAAAGATGTTTACTGTGTTCTCAACAGACTGTACTGTGTAAAGTTCTATAAATCCTGCAAGTGTTTTAACAACAGGAAGGGCTATGTTTAGTTCTTAGTCTCTTGTCACATTTTTAGTTGTGTACAGCACTCTTGAACACTGGCCTGTAAGCCAAACTGGCTCTATAGTCTTTGCATTTATTATCCAGAGCACTGTCAAAGCCAGGAATCAGCAAGAGTCTCCTGGGACACTTCCATGGGCATAGATGGGATCTTTACCTCTCACCTCCTTTACTTTTCTGTTTTCATTTTATTTATTTTTCCTTATGGACCTATTCCACTCTGTTTACAAAAATAAATATGAGATTAATGTAGAGTCATTCTTGCTTTGTCTATTTTATATTTTAAAACACATAAAGCCTCCACTGACTTCTGTTATTGCCTTTTTTGTTTGTTTGTTTTTCTCTCTCTTCCTGCACAAGCACTCCTATCTGGACAGGGAAACCTCCCTTCTTCTGAGAAACATTGCAGGAAAACCTTCTCATTTGCTGACCAAGGTGATGCCACTGCTTTCCACGTGCATGTAACTATTTACTGCCTTGTAGATAGAATATGATTTCTGGTTTTGATTGTACTCTTGAATATTTGCTGTCTTATTTCAGCACGTTTATCTTTAATGGGGGTGCTTTTTCTCTTGTTGAAGGTAATTATCTTCCTAATCTTAATGACTGTTAATACTGAGTCAAAAATATGTTCAGTAATTTTCACTTGTTTTTAACTTTTATAAATGCCTAGTATTCTTCCAAGTATGTTGTACTTTTTTCTAGTTTAATGTTCTATTGCATTTTAAAGTCTAAAAACATTGCTTGAATTTAACTTTTGTTACTAATGGTTTCACACTAGGAGTTTCTTTGCAAACTTTACAGCCCTTCTTTACATTATCACCTCCTGGTTAACCACAACATTTACTTACATAGACAGAATCTTGATTTATGTTAGCTCAGTCTTACTGGAAGAGAAGATCACAATTTGAATTTTTCAGTTCTCCCTCAGGCATTTGATTCACTCCAGCTGGATTTTCACTGGGATAGTATTTTACAGTTTAAACTCTTAGCAATTTTTATCATTAACTAAGTAACAATACAATCAAGGAGCTGAATGGCTTTCAAGATGTTCTAGTCATGACTTTATTTCATTATCTTTAGGTAATGTAATATTAAATTTAAGAAGCAAACTTGCTTATAGTTTCTGAGGAATAGACATAGAGTTAAAAGCTATGTATGTTATATCTGAGAGAGTTTTTTTTTTTTTCTGTTTCATTTCTTCCTAACATAAACCTATGAAAGACAGTAACTAAAATTAAAATCTCCCCAAGAAGCAGCTCAAAGAAAAAGACTCTGGCCAAGTGAGTTGTGAGACTCCTTTTCCAGATTTCTTTTTTAAAGCAAATATTAGTTAGAAGCATAAAGATCAGGGAAGTATAGAAATCTAAGCATTCTTAGCCTTTATATATACTTTATAACCTAAGCAAAGTTTTTCTTTCATTTCCTCAGCGCTCTCTCTCTTTTTCTTACTCTCTGCCTCTGTGGTGTCTACCTCCCTAGCTTCAGCTAGGATCTCAGTTCTAGATGGGAGCGCTAGCTCTCACTTGGTTCTGTGTGCCCTTTCTCTGTTCCCATCTCTGTCTCTCCTTGTTCCCCCTCCATTTCCAGAAAGTTGATAACTGTTAGGGTTTCCTAGGATATTATCAGCATCTTACCAACACTTAAATCCTCCAGGTTAAATACTACATTCTCCCAGTGACACAGGTTGATCACTCTGATTGCCCTCCACCACCTTACTTTTCACTTAGTGCCTCAAATCTATAATGAGTCTATTGTACTCTTCCTTGTTTATTGTGTTTACCCATCTGTTTCATTTCCATTGCCCCCAGCATAATAGTAATCTCTTAGCTCTTATCAGAGCTCTATCGTGGTCTCTTAACCTATTCCTGTCCCTCATCTCTTTCTTACATTGTTCTCAGATTCTAACATTGTTCTAACATTTTACTTTTTCCATTGCCCATTTATTCAGTAATGTGTATTGACCTATGTTCTATGCAGCATACTAGTTAGTATACAACATTGTGTAAAATGGACATATTCCTTACTCTAAGGAGTACATAGTCTATTTATGAAGATATAATAGCCAGGTGTGTTATGCACACCAATAATTTAGCACTTGGAAGATAAAGGTGAGATGATCAGGAGTTCAAGACTATCCTCAACTATATAACCAGTTTGAGACCAGCCTGGGGCTACAGGAGACCCTATCTCCACAATGTGTATATATTATATATTAGATAGATAGATAGACAGGCAGACAGACAGATAGTTAAGATAGACAGACAGACAAAACATTAAATTATGTTAAGTCCTATGAAAGAAACAGTAGAAAAATAATGAAAAGAAGATTAGGGATTCATTTCATTGATGTTGAGGTCAAAAAGGCCCTTCTAAGTGGGTGAACTTGAAGCTAAAGCCTAAAGGATGAAAAGAAGCCAGCTTTAGGCCTATTCCATGTAGATAGGCTGAGGGAACAAAACCTGTCCTGTTTGAGAAGCTGAAGACCATGTTGCTGGAGCCACCATAATATAGTAAAGGTAAAAGTGTTTGTACAGAATATTCAAGTCATGCCAGGGCATTTATATATTTCTCTGAATGCAGTGGAAAGCTATTGGGGGAAAAAAATAACATCATCTGTTCAACAAATAATTACCAAGCACTTTATATGTATGTGTCAGTGTTTATGGCCCTGGAAATATGGTCAGTAAACAAGTTCCCAGCACAGGAAGATTTGTACTTTGCAAGTTTGGGGTAAAAGGGTCACTTTTCATCCCCTTCTGCCCAAGAAACAGCAATACAGATTGAAATAGGAAAACCATTCCTACCCACAGCTCATGGGGGATTGGTATATCTGGCCAGCATCTGGCTCTAGCTACCCACTATATACCACCCTACTTATGCAGTAAGAAATTTGACCTGGAATGTAATTGAGTAGTATAAGAGTAGGCTTGGGCTGGAAACATGGAAAAGGTAGCAAACATTCCTAGGTAACCCCGGGCCACAGAGCCTCTCAAATGAGCCTGTTCCTGTTGCTGTCAGTGCCATCTCTGTCAGAACACCTGACTCTTGTGAAGGTAAATTATGTCCCCCTCCCTTTTTGGTGCTGGGTATTAAACCTAGTACCTTTCACGTGCCCAGCATGTACTCTGCCACTGAGTTATACTTCCAGCCTCAAGTACATATACCTCTTACATTCCACCTGTGGAGTAGTCTGGGTCTCTCTGCCAAAGAGCCTGGTGCCCTAGTCCCCAACCTCTCCTTCAGATGTATGCCAAAGTTTAAGAACTGCCTCAATGGTAAACCATCAGTTTCTATTCTCCAGAAAATATGCATTACAATTTATCTTTTATTTAACAAGTAGTTGTTATTTATTGATACTCCAGAAGCTTAAACTATAACTATTAAGCACAGTAGAAACTGATGTTATAGCATAAGGAATAAAGAGCTAAGTACCTGTATGAACTTGGAAAATAGCAGTTTTTCTAAGCCTTAGTTAATTGACACAGTGGATATAATAATGATACAAGCCTTGTGGTTTGTTTTTTTTGTTTTTTTTTTTTTTGAAATTTAAATGAGCTACCATGTATAACATACCTTTTGGTTTGTCAAATTTTGGTGTTCAGTTAATATTAGTCCTCTTAATGAGAGTAACAATTTCAGAATTTCCTCAGAGAAGTAGTTATTACTATTGTTATTTTGATACTAAGCAGTATTACAGACTAGAGCATTCAGTGGATATTAAATTACCATTCCAAGGTCTCCGAATCATTTTAATTTATGTGACTTTTTAATTGTTGCAGCCTGTAAACCAAATGATTCCAGAGAAACTGCTAACCACTATTTAGTCCTTAATTTCATTGTCTGTTCTGACCCTATAAGGTCTTAATTTCTCAGTTGAAGTCATTCACTATCCCTCTCTTAGCAGCTATAACTCTCTAAGTACAAGTATTCTAATATGTATACCCCAGAGAATGCTCTAACACATTGTAACCAGCATTGGTTTTCATTTGATCTTAAGATCTTTACCCAGTTTTTGTCCTGTATGCAAATTTGAGGAGGCTTGGCATTTGATGGTTTTTGATAACTACACAGGAGTTTTTCAGTAGAAAATGGATTGACTATTTCTCCTTTAAGAGAAGACGTAGGAGAGAAGGTTGTTTTAAATGAGTGAGGTATCTCTTACTTATGTTTAGCATAGTTGGGAGACAGTGTGACAAAATGACTAGTCAAAAGATAGGGGCCGAAGATTGAAAACCTGAGTTTGTCAGAAAAAGAGACGAAGAAAGCTTTGTCCTTTGTATTAGTGAACATAGATTGGCATTGCCTTTATAAGTAAAGTATTGGAAGTCTTCCAAATATATCATCTAAACACGTCAAAGACTTATTGATCTGTCTCTTTTGCACAATGCAAAGAACTTAAGGTGGCTTCTCTTTTTTTTCAGTTGTTACAGTTAAAAGATAAGTTTATGGTTTAACTATAGAAAATACAAATAGAACTCACAGGGGGAAGAGCAGATTTACCTACAGCAACCATGGAATACTATGGACTGTGCAATTTGATTAAAATACAATGTCACTCCGATAATGATAGTCAGATCCCACAAGAGGTGTTATGAGCAGTTCTGTTTCTTCACAAAGCTTTCAACAAAGATTATCCTTGTAAATAAACAAGAGAAAAGTCAATTAAAATTTGCATATTTTGAAATTAAACAGCTAGTTCTTAAATTGGATACTATTTTTACATAGACCAATTTATAAGGACTGGGGATATAGCTCAGCAGTATCACTTGCTTCTTGTGTATAAGGCTCTAGGTCAATCCCCAACACAGGAAATAAAATTTTTAAAAGGAAATTACATCGACCAGTTTCTATAGCTAGAAGAAAAGCTGAATTTGGATATGTTAAAGCAGCCTCACCTAAAAACATGACTTAAGTCACTTTAAAAAATGACTCCTTATTGATGCATAGGACGTGTAATTGGTTAATGCATATTAATTGGTTATAGAGGTCTCTTATTGTTTAATACACTTCCAGTATGGAGCAGGAATTGATCTATGGGTTTAAGTTAAGCCTGTAATTGAATGACTCTACTATTTGACAAATAGTAATATATTAAATAAAATGGGAACATGAAAATACTTTTATATTTGTAACTAATCTCAAAATGCAGTATTTAATTTTGTTTATTCCTTTTTAGACATTCTTAGAGTGATTTTAGGTTCTAACATTCTGACATGTATCCCCCATTGTAATATAAAGCACAATAGTTTCTTTTTTTATTTTTATTTTATGTGTATGAGTGTATTGTCTGCATGTATATAAGTGCACACATGTCATCCAATCTCCTGGAACTGGAGTTGTGGATAGTTATTAGCTAGCATGTGAGTGCTGGGATTCGAACCTAGGTCTTCTACAAAAAGAACCAGTGCTTTTAACCACTGAGCCATCTCTCCAGCCCCCATTACACAAGAGTTTCATTGCCCTGAAAATCCTTAGTAATCTCCTTTCTTAACCCCTAACAAACACTGATTTTTTTTTTTTCACTGTCCTTACATTTTGGCTTTTCCAGAGCATCATATAGTTAGAATTACACAGTATGTAACTTTTCAGAATTCTTTTACTTTTTAATATATGTTTAAGCCCCTCCGTGCATTTTTGTTGCTTGATAGCTCATTTCTTGTTAGTGCTGAATAATGCTTAATTGCCAGCATTCACCATAATTTATTCACTTACTAGAGGACACTTCTGTTACTTCCAAGGTTTGGTAATTATGATAAATAAAGCTACCTCTATAAAAACATCCATGTGTAGGGTTCCCCCCCACACCTTTTTTTGTTTTTTTGGGACAAGATCTCTGTAGCCCCAACTGGCCTGGAACTTGCTGTGTACTGGGCTGGCCTTGAACTCACAGAGGTCCATCTGCCTCGGCCTCCCTAGTGCTGGGACTAAAGGTGTGTGCCACCAAAGGGCTCCGGCCCAATATATATATGTTTCATTGAATTTTTTGTGCATTTTATATATCTTAATCATATTTAGACCTCCTCCCCTTGGGTGGGTTTCTTTTTTGTAGGCCTAAGTTTTTAACTGAGCAAATACCCAGATACATGATTACTGGCTCCTGACCGTAGTACATGTATGTACCTTTGTAAGTAACCACTATTGTCTTTCAAAGTGACTATCCCACTTGTATTCTCAGGGGCAGTGAGTGTGAGTTCTTGTAGTTCTTCATCCTCACCAGCATTCGTTGGTGTTGGTGTCTGTGGATGTTAGCCATACTAAAAAGTGTGTAGTATCTTATTTAGTTGCAGTTCCCAAATGATAAAACCTGTTGACCATCTTTTCACATACTTATTTGCCATCTGTATATCTTCTTTGGTGAAGTATACAAATAATTTGTTTTTGGTTTTAATATTCATTCTGTCTTTAGCCAGTAGTCCTTTATCTGATAGTATCTTTCAGTGTCTCTCCTCCCAGTATGTGACTTGTTCTCTCATTGTCTTGCATATTCCTTTCTTCCCCTTAAAAATGTTTTTACCTTTACACATATCTTCTAAATATTTTTGTACCTGAGAATTAACTATATCGTAAAGAATTTTGCCACTTAGAAGTTCATGTTTGAATTCCAAATACATAAAGCATTGATCCCATTAGACTTCAAATTTACTTTCCAGTGGCAGGAATGAAACTTGTAGATGAACACTTTGGAGAGTTTTCTTTCTCTGCAGCAGCCTTTCATGCCAATTAGAGTGCGAAGCAGCAGGGAGTGCCCCATCCGGTGATCTCCACAAGCAAGCACTTGATAGTTGAAAGTCACAGATTCCTTGGTAGCACCCTGCTGTATTCATCAAATCTGCATATTGTATTTAGTGATTTACCTAATAATGATTTTGCTTCTCAATGCAAGAAGACAGAGTATTAATAACACTAGTTTAAGTTTTCTTTTATAATCTGCTTTTCCAAAGAAAAAATCTTGCATTAAAACATGATCAATATACTTTGCAATACTGGTTGTTTACATAAATGAAAGGGTTGAATTATTTAATCATTTTGTCAAATGAATATACCTATAATAGTACAAGAACTAAGTATTAACCCTCTTTATTGTTAAAATAATGTTCTTTGTTCTCTGATTGAGTTTACAGATAGTATTTCCAGACCTTGGTTATTATGTTAATTCAGTGGCTCCATTCATTGAAAGGGATCCAATTTCTGGCACATGAACTCACTGCCTTTCCCTAGCCACTTTCTCTGTTCCACGGAGGAGTAGCAAACTAAGCTTATAATGAGGAAAAGTAGCCAAAAGTATGAAATGGAAAGAGAAGAAAGCCATCAGAATTTTGGCAAATAGGAAATAAATCAATAAATGAGTTGAACTTTGGAGTTTTGTTTTTTTTAAAACCCTGGAAATGTTAGCTTTTTAATTTAATGAAAACTGTGCATGGATTGTGGGTTTAGGCACAATCCAGAGAGGATAGGGTTTGACTGATATAATTAGGATTTTCTCTTTTTTTTCTAAAGACATTAGAGTACTATATAAGACGGCAATTAGATATTTTTTGTTTTATCAGCGTAATCAAAAGCTTAGCAAAAGAAATGAATCCTTTATAAACACAAATTTACTTAACATTAAGTTTTTTTAATTGGAAATTGCTGCTACAGTGTTTATTATGGCCTATTGCTGGAAATTACAAGTACTGGTAATAGAATACTGTATACTATTTTAGGAAAAATGACAGACAATATTTTATTTTTAGTTCTTTATAATTTTTACTACTGCATATAACCTTAGGTTTTCTGATGTAGAATTACTTACAGTTAGGTTATTTGGAAAGTTATATTTAGCATCTTAAAAAACTTATCAGTGGCTTAATAGAAATATATTTGAATTTATTGACATGATTATGTTGCATGATATTCCAAATCAGTAAAACTTAAAATATAAGGCAACCTCTTGTGTTTGTGTTAGCATATTACTGAGAATGTTCCTTTTTAATCTATTAAGGTTTTTATATCATTGCAAATAAATGTTATTTTTTTGCTGTATATATTTATGCATTTTCACTGTAACAGAACAAAACATTGATGTGCAAAATCTTGCCCAAACTTTGGAGGGAGTCTAAAATCAGAGGAGTTGTATAAGTGTAACAAATAGGCAGACAGCTGGCCATTCCATACTCATGTTTCTCCAAACCTCAAACTTGGGAGTTCATTTGCATATGTTGACAGAATCAGGAATATGCAATAGGTATTTGAGTAAATATCAAAAATAGATATTTGAATAAAATATCTATGTAGTTACCATCTTATATAATCATTTAACATGTGTTTAAAATTTATTGCATCCCATATTTTCCTCTGGAATATGGAATCTAATCTTACTTTAATACGCTTTCAGGTCTACATGTATAAAAGTGCTCTTTTTGTTACAGTATGCCTGCTTCATTTGTGAACAGGTCTATCTTTTAAATGTGTTCTATTTAAGTGTATTAATAGTATGTTCTCGTGCTCACGTTGGCAAAATCTTGAGAATTTTTTTAAGCCCTTTGATAGCCTAGTCATCTTGGATTAATTTTTCTGAAATGTTTTTTGTTTGCAGGAAGAACAGGCAGCAAAATTGAAGGCTGAGAAGATCAGAGTTGCCCTAGAGAAAATTAAAGAGGCACAAGTAAAAAAGGTGATGTGCGGCTTTTTGCTTGGTTTGAATTTTTTGTCAGGCTTCTCTTTTTGTTTTGATTTATGAAGAATTTTCTTGTTTATATAATGTTCCTCTAATTTATGAGAAGGTGGAAGAGTATTTCTTCCTAATAATATCCTTTTTACATGTGCTTTTTGTGGGCAAGATGTTTTATGGAAGAAATACTTTTGTTTGTAATTCCCTCTGCTGCTTGCTTGCCAAGTATATGGTCTGCACAGTTACTTTGCTTCTGAATAAAGTTTCCTTGCCATTTTCAAAAATGAATAAAAAAATAATAAAACACACTGGAGAGATGGCTCAGCAGTTAAGAGCACTGGCTGTTCTTGCAGAGGACCCAGGTTCAGTTCCCAGCACCCACATGACAGCTAACAACATTCATAACTCCAATTCCAGGGGATCCAGTGCCCTCTTTGGACATCCAAATGCACACAGGTGCACTTACACACATGCAGGCAGTACACTCATATATATATAAAATAAAAATAATAAATAAAATATTTTGTAGAACAGAATAGCATACTAATCTTGTAATCTTAAGTATTATGTATTTTAATGGGCTTTAAATTTATTTAGGTAGGTTTCTTAGTATTCAGATTTTACCTATCTTTCATAATAAACTTGCTGTTTATATCTTAAAGACATGAATCAGACTGTTACTCAGTATTGGAAAAAAATCCCTTTCTAGAATGTCATTTAAGATTTGTTTCACTTAATCTCATTTTCACTGTTACAGCTGGTGATCAGGGTCCATATGTCCGATGACAGCTCTAAAACAATGATGGTGGATGAGAGGCAGACAGTGAGACAAGTTCTGGATAACTTGATGGACAAATCCCACTGTGGCTACAGTTTAGACTGGTCGCTGGTGGAGACTATTTCTGAGTTACAAATGGGTTTGTAATGTCCTTGCTTTAATTGCTTATTAACATTTATTAATACAACCGTCTTCATACTGTAGAAGCATTTTCAGTTTTCTGTAAGATTACCAGGTAGTTTGACTCTTTTATAATTTGACTTTTTATATTTTTTCCCCAGTATTTGGTGAGTTCTTTGACCAAAAGGTAAATTCCAGTTAACTTTAGTTTTTTGTTTTTTGTTTTTTTTAAAAAAAAGGTTGGGGCTGGAGAGATGGCTCAGCAGTTAAGAACACTGGTTGTTCTTGCAGAAGATCTGGGTTCAAATCCCAGCACCCATATGGCAGCTAACAACGGTCTGGAACTCCAGTTCCAGGGGCTCCGATGGCCTCTTCTGTCCTCTGCGGGCATTGCACTACATGGGTGCATTTACCTACATGCAGGTAATACATGCATACACATAAAATAAAAATAATAAATAAAACCTTAAAAAAAAGAAAAATGTAATCTATTTTACCTGTATAATTTCATAACATCTGGTATTTTGTACGGCATATACAGTGCAAAGGATTTTGAAATGGAAAAAATTAGTTATTCAATAGACAACTTGAGTTGGTTCATTGATTTTGGTGTTCTCCCAAACAGTGAGATGCTGCATGTGAGACCA
>NW_008349068.1:572641-579321 GCF_000622305.1 Nannospalax galili | reverse complement strand
TCAGCCAGTAGTGTTTTTATGGGTTTTTTTTTTGGGGGGGGGGTCTTTTTGAGACAGGGTCTCCCTGTAGCCCCAGCTATCCTGGAACTCACTATGTAGACCAGGCTGGCCTTGAACTCAGAGAGATCCACCTGCCTCTGCCTCCCAAGTGCTGGGATTAAAGGCGTACACCACCATACCCAGCCACCCAGCTACCAATAGTGTTTTTTAAGAAAGCTTGAGGACCTAAGTCTGATCCCCCAGAACCAACAGAGGAGTGTATCTGTGATCCCAACACTGAGAAGACCAAGGCAAGAGGGTCTTGACTGGCTGGCTAGCTCTGTCTCAAAAAATAAGGTGGAGAGCAATTGAGGAAGACACCTGACATCAACCTCTGGTCTATGCAGACATGCGTGTGTGTGCAGACACATGCACATACATACATAAAGATTCCATAGTTTTGATGTGAATTTCTTGCCTTTCATATAATTCTGTTAAATACTAATACAATTCTGTTGATACTTGATCTTGGGACAGAGAGAATCTTCGAAGACCATGAAAACTTGGTTGAAAATCTTCTTAATTGGACAAGAGATAGCCAAAACAAGCTTATATTTATGGAGCGTATAGAAAAATATGCACTTTTTAAAAACCCACAGGTAAGAGTGAGTAACTTAAGAGTGGTGAGGGTTTTTTAAATCTATCTTATTCTGTAAATGCTAAGTCAATAAGAGTTAAAGACTAACAGCCAGTGATTGGAGCATTGTAACTGCAAAACCCCAAGAGAGCTTCTAAGTAAACTACTGTGGGGAAAGTAACCTGGGGACCTGGTGTCTGGTCTCAGAAAGGTGCCCAGTCCCACATCGGGGTGAATGAAGCCTTGTGGAAATGGAATTAGTCCGTGAAGTTACTAGGTTTCTTCACTCAGTAAATCCAGAGCTGTGTTGAGCCCAACAGCTTACTAATATTTAAGGTTCTCATCTCTCACCAAAGCAGGCCAGGGGGCAGGGCTGTCCTATCCCCAACTATTTGTTATTTTACTTCTTTACTAAATTATATAATACCTTCATTTGTTTGGCATCTTTTCTTATTTGAAAATAATATTTGGGTTAGTACTTCACCATACCCATACCTTTTGGTATTAGTTTTTAAAATTAGCATACATAGTAAGAGGTTTCATTAAAGTATGTTCTTGTTTTTTATTTGTTCTCTTCCATCTTCACTTTCCACATTCCCTTGCCCGACTCCTGTTTGTCCCCTTCCTTCCCAGTAGGTGAGGAAAAACAACACTGCTCTACAGTGAAAAGTAGCAATGGGAGAAATAGCAGTGGTGTTAAAGACATTGAAACATTGCCTTTCAGATGTAATCATGCATATTGTTTAGTTAAGAATACATGTTTGGGGGTGTTGATAGATCTTTTTGTAGAAAACTAGAAAAATAACTACACTAATGATTACAGTTCATATTTTAATTAAACCAAGCAAATGAGATTACTGTACCTGCAACAGAATTTGGGAATTCTTAAAAAGCCAGAACATGAGTTTTCTTTTTCTGAATTAGCATGCTAGATCCAGCATAGAGCTCTGCTGGCTTAGTATGTCTTAAGAAATTTTCCCTTATTTCTTCTACTTAATTTGCAAGCCTTTCACATATTTCAGTGTAGACTTAGGTCAAATATTCCAAAACAGTTGTCGGCTGTTGCATATAACGTTACTTCAAGATTGAAGGAAGGCAGTCTATGGAATATAGTATATAGCAAGTGTTTTGGCCAGGAGTGAGGTGGATGAGGAACCTTAATGATGATGACATACAGAGGAAGGCTTTTGAAGGAGTGCTTCCCTCTTCACTGGCAAAAACTAGCCTACTAGAGTTGTTATCTCTCTAGAGCAAACGATGGTGCATGAGTTCATTCAAGAAAATAGTAGGATGAGTTTATCCTTTAATTTTCATTTCATTGTTTTTCAGAATTATCTTCTAGGAAAAAAGGAAACAGTTGAGATGGCGGACAGAAACAAAGAAGTGCTGTTGGAGGTATGACCCCCACCCTTTTTACTGAACATTTCAAAGTTGAAATAGTAAGCATTTTAAGTCTACTTTGCCAGTATTCTGTGAGTGTGTCAAGCCCCTCACGAACCTTTTACAAACTATTCCTTTTCCAAGCAATATTCTAGTGAACTAAAAGAAGTAAAAGCTTTTAGGGATTGCCAAGTGGGATGAAGGAAGGATATGATGGTGCCATTTCTATCAGCTTTTCCAGAAAGAAATTTGAATATGATTAGTGGTTCACAAGCTATTTCAAGCCTAAGCCATAAGTAACTCCAAATATCTCTATTATAATGATCATTTTTGGAAAAATCTATTTTGCAGAGTAATAAATTTAAATACAACTGAATTTTTGTCTTTTTGGTTTTTGATGATTTTAAAGAACTGAAATTGAAAATCTGAGTTAGTATGTTGAAAATCTGAGTTCCTAGCAATAAAGCAATAAACTTAACTATAAAAAAAAATTCTTTTTTTTTTTTTTTTTTTTTTTTTTTTTTTTCGTTGTTTTTGAAAGCCAGGCGCCCCCCACCCCCCCACCTACCCGGACCCCCACTTTGTACCCCAGGCTGGCCTTGAACTCACAGAGATCCGCCTGCCTCTACCTCCCAAGTGCTGGGATTTAAGGCATGCACCACCACGCCTGGCATAGGTTTTTTTTTTTGTTGTTGTTGTTTTGGTTTTTGGTTTTTGGGTTTTTTTTGTCTTTTTGGACAGGGTCTCCCTCTAGCCCCAGCTGTCCTGGAACTCACTATACAGAGACCCGCCTGCCTCTGCCTCCCCGAGTGCTGGGATTAAAGACATGCGCCACCACACCCAGCTATAATTCTTAAAACTACATGACATAGAGATGACCCTGTGGTTTAGAACTCTTACTGCTCTTCAGAGGACCTGAGTTTGGTTCACAGCACCCATGTCAGGCAGTTCACAACTGCCTGTAACTCTAGCTCCAGGGGATCTGATGCCCTCTTCTGGCTTCTGTGGGCACCTTCACACATGTGGCATACATTCATAGGCACACTCACAAAAGAATACATAAATCTTAAAGCTACATGATTTTGACATTGATTTTTATCTAAGCATAGTATAATTTAGAATTTTTAGATTTTTAATAATCCTTTTAACCTCTAGTAGTAAATATTTTAAAGACAAAAGCTAGGGCTATACCTCAGTTATAGAACAACCCTTGCTTAGTATGTATGAAGCCCTAGATTTAGTCCGTAGTGTACACACACACACACACAAATAAATATTTTAAATAAAGTCAGGAGATGGCCCACTTGGTTGTGCTTGCTGTGCAAGCATGAGATCCTGAGTTTGGCTCTCCAGCACCCACATAAAAGCCAGGCAGGCATGAGAGTGCACATCTGTTATCCCAGCAAATCCCTGGCACTCATTAGCCAGCCAGCCTAGCCACACTGGTGAGAGATCACATCTTAAAAAAAAAAAAAAAAAAAAAAAAAAAGGTGGAAAGCAACTGAGGAAGATATCTGATGTTAGTTAACCTTTGGCCTCCACACACGTGCATATGCACATACATCACACACCACACACACTCAAAGAAAAAGAGATGGGATTTGGTAGTATTATATGCAACTCAGTTGAGTTCATAAGCAAATACTCATTATTATATTCATGACAGGCATTTTGGGTGTGGGTGTGTGTGCTGTGGTACGTGTGTGGTGTATGCACATGAGTATGCAGGTGTGTACATCCATGAGTGTACATGCAGAGGCCAGAGGAGGACAATGGGTGTCTTCTCTCACTGTCCACCTTATTCCTTCGGGACAATGTCTCTGAACTAGACACTCACCTTTCAGCCTTGCTGGCTGGCCAACAAGGACACAGAGCCATGCTAAAAAACTAGTATGGCTTTAAAACAAACATTTTGCTTTAATTAGTGTTATGCATCTCACAGAAGTAGATACGTTTTCTGAAACTATAAGGATCAAATAAAAGATCATTTCCAAATGATCTTTTTTTTTTTTTCAGGAATGTTTTTGTGGAAGTTCTGTAACTGTCCCAGAAATTGAAGGAGTCCTTTGGTTGAAAGATGATGGCAAGAAGTCCTGGAAAAAGCGTTATTTTCTCCTGCGAGCATCTGGTATCTACTATGTCCCTAAAGGAAAAGCAAAGGTGTGTCCCTTCCCCAGGCTTCTGCACTTCTCATATTATGCTAGCTGCTTTTAATTTGGAGTAAGTATACTGTCTTTGCTTGTGTAGGACACACAGAAGATGGCTTTGTTTATTATCTACTGTAAAGAAGGAGAGACTAAAAGTTTTTCGCTTCTCTGGTCATTTTTGGGTTTTTCTCAAATACCTTACCAAATTTAAATCATAGTTTTTTGCTTTTTAGATTTCGTTGTTGTTAAGAGAGGGTCTCATGTAGTACAGACTGAACTCAAACTCACTATGTAGCTGAGGATGACCCTGAATTCTTGATTCTTCTGTTCCATCTCCCAAGTGCTGAGCTTACAGCTGTGGGCTACCATGTCTAGCTAAAGCATAGTTTCATTATTTTGGGGTCTCTTGTCAGAGTAGTTTTTGTTTTTGTATGGGGAGAAAAGTTTTCCATTTCAATCCTGAGCAATGTGCTTTGTTAATGGCCTCTCTGGTGTACCTGTCATTTCTGTGCTTATTTGGGGCCAGAGATATTTAAAGTACCATTTATTTAGTCCTGTAATACTCTTGAGAATATAAATCGTTGCCCCTCTTTAACTAATGAAGAAACTCTCAGTTGAAAATCACTATATTTGAGTTATACATTATAGATATTCAACTACTTGATATATTCTTGTTCTTTTCTAAGAGCACTACTATATCATGCCATACTGTATTTAAAGTATCATGAAGATACCAACATTTCCAAACAAGTCAGTATTCATTAGAAATGGCAAGACAGCAAGCAAAATGGACTGCCTTTGGTTACATTGTGGGTTAAAGAACAGATGTGTGTAAAGACTCTCAGTGTCTCAACTTTTGTGAAGCAGCAGTAATTTCTACCTAGTAAAGGTTTGGTTCAACTAAAAATCTTTACGTGATATTTGATTATTTGCATGTTATCAGTTTGATTTTGTGGGTATTTTTTTGTAGGTCTCTCGGGACCTGGTATGCTTTCTCCAACTGGATCATGTGAATGTTTATTATGGCCAGGACTATCGGAACAAATACAAAGCGCCTACTGACTATTGTCTGGTATTAAAGGTAAACATATGCCTCTAGGAATTTTAATAGATATTAAATAGCTGTTATCTGATATTTTGAACAGTTTGAATCTTCGCCAAGTATGCTATTTGCATTATATTCTGTGTGCTTGAAAAGGAATGGGAGGACTAGGCTCAGTGGTTTTCACATTTGTCCAGCATGTGCAAGTTCCTGGACTGGATCCTTAACACTAGGGTGGGGAAAAAAGGTGAAGGGTGAAGTTTAACACTGTGGCTCATGCCTGTAATCCGAAGTACTCAGGAAGAAGAGACAGGAAGATCAGGAGTTTGTAGCTAGCCTATGTCAGAAAACCAAAAGAAAAAAATTAAAGTAAGACAATACATATTTTCAGTGATTTTTTTTTTTTCCTAATCAGTAGAACCCTCAAAGGACACTGTTCCCCAGTTTAATCAAAATTTACCTGCTTTCATCTGATCCAGAAATAATTCTGTCTCCTACCCAACCCCACCTGGCACCAAATTATATCCATAATAGTCTATGTTATCTCTGTTATTATTAGGCATTTTCTTCTCTTTTAATCAGCTTTGAGTTTCTCACACTAATTTTACCATATGTTAGAGAAGAGCAGGCACTTTTAGTATTTCTAATGATGTAAGATAACATTGATGTAGACAATATTAAAAAATACAAAAAAATTCTGGAGAGAATTATGTTATCCTCACTGGTTCCATCTTTATAACCCCTCTTAACTACTTAGGTATGTATGTTTATGTCTCGTTTTCTATGAGAATTGTTAGTTGGGTTTGGGGCATAGCATTTGTTCAGGATTTGAGGTAGGATTTTAATTGCTTTGGTAAAATTAGATGTATTTTAACGGCAGTCCGTTATTAAATAAACTTCCTTTGAGAACACCAGTACATCATTCAGGTTCCTTACAGGAATAGGTAGGGGTATATGTGTACATGTGTGTGTATTCACTTTGTCTTAGATTTTTGCTTGTTTAGGTTTTTTGAGACAGTCTTGCTATGTAACCCAAGATGGCTTCAAACTTGTGATCATTCAGCCTTAGCCTTCAAATCTCTGGAATTACAGATAAGTGTTCCCATGCCCAACTAAAGCCAATAATTCTTAAGAAGTCCATACAAGGTAATTTTAGCCAGTGGTTTGCAAAATAAGATTCAGGGTTCCCTTGGAGGCTCTAAGACCACTGCCAACATTACTTTGCAGTGATACTAGATGATGTGTATCTTTTTTTTTTCATTCATTTATTGTGCACAAAATTATTGGTTTATTTTGCTTTATTTTGGCATGCCTAATTAAAATACACATGCAAATTTATAAATAAGGATATTTTGATAGTACATTCAAAGGCCTTATAAATTTGGGTACCCTAAGCATCTTTAAATTTATTGGACAATGTCTCTAGGTATATTAAGTGTCTCACCAAACTTTTTTGTTTTACTTTTAAAAGAAACTTTGAGAATTTCATACATGT